>NW_022589716.1:23841401-23993176 GCF_004348235.1 Phoca vitulina
GGAGAAGCAAAGTCAAGTTTCCTGATGAAGAGGAACAAGAGTTAGGCTCTCCTTTATACAAGAGCAGACTCAGATCAGACGAGGAGCCCAGGGCCGCTTCTGCTCCTCGGGCACTGTGTCTCTGACAGCAACACACCCGTCTGCCTGAAGACCCCACAGTAAGGAGGGGGCAGCATCTGTTAAAAATAAATAACCTGTCCTACCAGGAAGGAAATGAAAGTTCAACTTGCAGACCATCCAGAAACTGGATCATAGTGTTTATGATTAGGATTAATGCTTCTTGGGGTACCCTGACAAAAGCTTCTATTTTTAAACCAAACCGAATCGTAGCTGACATGCAGCAGTGCCATGAAGTTACAGAAATTCTACTATACGCTTGACAAGCATTACCTCATTTAATTCTCCCAACAGCCCTACAAGGAAGAAACTGATAGAAGCCCATTGAACAGATGGGCAAAGTAAGGCTCAGAGAAGCGAAGTGTTGCTAAGACTAAGAGACGTTTAGAGGCAGGGCCATTTTTCAAATGCAGGTGTGCCTGACTCCACAGTCTGCTCTTCAGTGAAACACTAACGGTGAATGCCCCCTCCCCCCACCCCCAGTCCACAAAAGTGGGTCCTGAGCAATGAATGGGGCCGCAGGAGAAACAGGAGGTGGTGTACAGATTTCAGTGCAGGAAGGTACAGAGCTGTCCTGAACATGAGGCTGGAGGGAAATATGGGAAGCTCTGAATGAAAGGCTCCTAGATGGGTTTCACTAAGTCAAAAGAATTAAGATTCTCAGAGATACCGCCTTGTTCTTTTTATCCTAGGTTCAGCAGAAAAGCAGCATGTGTTTTTTTTTTTTTTTTTAAAGATTTTATTTATTTATTTGAGAGAGAGAATGAGATAGAGAGAGAGCATGAGAGGGGGGAGGGCCAGAGGGAGAAGCAGACTCCCTGCTGAGCAGGGAGCCCGATGCGGGACTCGATCCTGGCACTCCAGGATCATGACCTGAGCCGAAGGCAGTTGCTTAACCAACTGAGCCACCCAGGCGCCCCAGCAGCATGTGTTTTTAAGGAGCAAAGAAATGTAAAACTCTTTGCAGTAAGGACAAATGCCCAAAGGAGAGTTCATTCCCTAACTCTGCACTGCAGCCCTGCCAGCAGCAGGAACGAAGGGGAGGGAAAAATACAATCCTGATAAACATGAGCCTGTTAACACAACAGCAGAAAGAAATGCATGAGAGGCACTAAACATAGTGAACAGCATCATTTCGGAAATGCCTGCCCATCCCCTAGTGTGGAGGGTGCTAGGTCGACTGTGTTGCAGAGGAAAATCACCTGAATTTTATGTTGTGAACAGAAGTGGGCAGGATTTATTTACATGAAGAAAGAAAACAAATTAAGGTAGAGTAAACATATACATGCTCCTACCAGGGAAACCGGCAGAATCTGTACTTTGTTCATTTATTTGAACAGTTTTCCACTGGGCATTTATAATACGGTCATAATATGAGGTCTACTGGTCATCAGCACAGACAAGGTCTTTTGCTGTCACAGAGCTCAGGTCCTAGGAGGGGAGGCAGGGGAGAAGGACATGGACACAGAAGGGGAGAATGTACTGACAGAGTGGGAAGTGCTCTGGAGGAAATAACACACACGAGGAATTATGGAGGCAAAGGGCACACCGTGAGGTGACCTGGGAGCAAATGCCCTCTGCGCAAAGACCTGAAGACAGAAAGGAGACAGGCACATGAAGAAGCTGGGGAGAAACCTAGCAGGCATGGTCCAAGGCCCTGCGGCAGGAAAGGGTTAGTAGGGGCAGGAGCTAGGGGAGACTAGGTCAGAGAGGAGGAGAGGGGAAGCAGGGACCAGACCATGAAGGTGCTTGGAAGCTGCGGTCCAGAGTTTAGATTTTATTCACTCAGAGTTTTAAGTGGGGGAGTGAGATTGAGTTCACATTTTGGAAAAGTCACTCTGTTTTCTTCTGTGTAGAGAAGGGAACCAGTTACGAGAGCTGCATTAAACCAGCCCAGAGTCAGCCACCTTTTTCTATAAACAGCAGAATAGAAATAGCAAAAAGTAAAGAGCCAAATAGTAAATCTGGCTTTGAGGCCAGAGAGTCTCTGCTGCAACTCCAACTTTGTCGCATAAAGCAGGCAGAGATAATATATAAATGAATAGGCATGGCTGTGTTCCAGTAAAGCTTTGTTTGCAGAAACAGTTTTGGCTGGTAGGCCAGTTTGGAGACCCTCAACTAAATAACAGAGAAGCACAGTGGAGGTAGAAACCGAGAAATGAAGGGATTCGGGATATAGTTTGGTGATGAAGCAAAGCTTACTCATGAATTAGATGTGGGCTTTAAGGTAAAGGGGAATCTAGTATTAGATACAAACACACACAGACACACACTTGACACAGTTCATATGAACCTAGTGAATTTTATATACTTGCTAGCTAAAAAAGAAGCATTTCCTTAGCAACAATCTTAACCTTGGATTTTCTGCCCAAACTGGCCTTTGCATCATGCTTAATTTTTGAGAGTCCCATACATCATTCCACCACATCAGAGCTTCTGGGTCTTTGATCTTACAAGCATCTTCCATTATTTACTATTAATTCCAGTGGGCAACATGCAAACTGCCCTGCTTTAGCCCTATCTTGCTACACTGGCCCATCTGCAGCTTCTTTCCAAGGAGAAAACACAAGGCTTCCCTTGATTAAAGAAACACCATGTAGGAGGAAGGACGGGAGGGAGGGAGAGAGGGAGGGAGGGAGGAAGGAGGGAAGGCAGGCAGGCATAAAGATTATTTTGAGCTGAGGATACCAGAAAAGCAGACACAAGAAAAACTCTGCTCCCCTTCTCCCTCCACCAAAAAGGGCAGGATGATTCTTAATCACGGGACGTAAGTCTACACTCTTAGGTCAGAGACAGCATCATAGGAGTCACTATAACAAACTTTACCAATCCTTATCTTCCATTAGCATCCCCCTAGATTTACCTTCCTACAGTTTGCTGCCCCTAGGAGCTCAAAGTCCTTTTCCTTTGGCTTAGCACTTCTCTGCAAATTTACTCTTCTTGTATTAAGATGCGACATAGACCCAAGTTCTGACTACCCCTTTGAGTCACAGATTAGTGAGTTTTCCCAGGGGAATGTGTACCTATTAATAAACTTGTTTCTTTTTCTCTAGTTACTCTGTCATTTAGTAGACTCATTTGCAGGACCTCGGCCAATGAACCTAAGATGAGTAAAAGGAAAAAAGTGTTTTCCTCGTCTACATATACAAGTTGTCATAGCCAAAGTTTAGAAGGTGACATGTCAACTTTAGGATAGTAACTCTGTTAGAGAGTCAGAGAGGGCTATGGGTTTGAGGAAGGGGCACCAAGAGACTTCAGCTTTATCAGTTACGCTTTACATCTTTTACTAAAAATGATCTGAGCAAATACAAGAAAACAGCAATATTTAAAACTTCATCCTGGACACATGGACGACTATGACATTAATCTCAATATTCTGCTTTTTCTCTAAATAAAAATAATTGTACACTTAGTGTAATAAATTTAGTAACTACACAATTCCATAAAGATGGATTTACTAATCGATAAAATGAAAAAAAATAAGGTATAAAATACAATTTCAATCAGAAAAAATAGAAGATAAGATCTGGAAGAACCCTGAGATCATGGCAGGCCAAGAGCTCATGATGAGTAACTAAGGCCTCGAGGCATTACTACACCTGCTACCAAGCTGGCAGCGCCTTGCTCGACAAGCCAGTGTGAAGAGTCCATCCACATGCTTAGGCACTGCCCTTCCAGCACACCAATACCGCATCTTTGTAGAACAGTGAGCTCAGGGAAGGGGTAGTAGACACTGGTTTTCGTCTATGGACTGCCCAAGGTTTCAGCCAAGTGCCTTGGTCTTAGGACAGTTTTATGTTCATAAAAATCTGGCTTTTGCTCACTTATGGCAAAAATGAATAACTCTGGAAGTTATGTCCTGAAAATTATGTCTGTTTCATCCCATAAAAATGTGTGTGTGTGTGTGCGCTCGCGCACGTGCACGTGTATGCATGTGTGATTTCTTCAATTCACTCCAGTGAATTCTGTTACCAAAGAGTCTCTCTGGTAACAAAAGGGGGTTTAAGATTCTAAGAATAGTCTCAAGTATAGTGCTGACTTGAAATCAAATTCAAAAGAATACAATAAAAGAACAGCCATGAGCTCAATCTTGATCAATCTGAGGCCATTAATTGCTCAGCTAACCCCAGCCATCCATTTTACACATTTACACATGCATTAGAGCAGACTATTACTCTCACTATTTATGAGGGTCAGAAGGGAAAATACTACATATTTTTCCTCAACCACATTAAACAAAAACATCATCAGTATGAAAAGCCCTACAGGGGTGTTTTTCAAGTTCTCCACCTGGAATGAGCTTGTGATATTGAGCAAGTAAAGCACAGCTATTAATAAAACAGAGTACCCAACCTTCCAGGGTTGCTGGGAGGAAACACACATGTAAGGTATGTGATAGGGCTTTGGCATACGTGTGTTCAACACAGCCATGACAATGGGTCAAATATGACATCTCAGTGCATCAGATCTAGCTCCTTCATAGAGCCCCGCCCCCTTCCTTCCTCCACCCCCTTCAGTTCCCAATTTGTTAGCCCTCCTTAAATTACTCCCAGAAGCCCCATCCAATAAATTCAGGAAAAGCTTGCAAGGGGCAGACTTTATTTCAATCAACCCACTCATGCTCCTTCTAACAATCTAACAGTGCTTAATAGTTCAGGATACATTTGAGTTTAATGGGATTTACCTGATAGAAATAGACTTCTCATCGCTTCTTTATAGTGGCAGTTTTGAGCGACCTAGCTAACTCAATCTCACAGGTTCGCCTGTCACCCTGGCATGCTGAAGAAATGACTCAGAGAGTAGTAAATGAGTGACCTTTGCTGGAGAAATTCCTGAGACTGTCTCTTTGACATTTTGAAGGTTTGCTGTACAGAATGATAATTGGTGTCTGCAAGGTTCCAAGTCCACTATTTGTGTTTAGAAATTGATTCCATTCTTGTTGATGAATAAAATATTGCCACTATGAAAAACTAGATCTTAGAATTTTCTATTAAGAAAGGTGACAACATTATAGAGAGTACCCCTTTTTTCACATTTCCACTGTCAGAATCCCCATTTACAGAAGAAATTACAATCTCGAGTATTAAATCCCATTGCCCTCCTCAATACTCTACATATAATGTCCTAGTTATGAAAGAAAAGTGAATGCCAAATCTTTCAATTCACATTAGTCATCTCTTCTCTGGCAATAATTTGAGTTTCTTTAGCCGGAGTGGGGGAGGGGGAGAATCACAAAATCTTACTTACATCTGTGCAAATAAACCACAGAAGTTAAATTCAAGGCAAGCTTTCAGAAAACCTGATAACATGAAAATGAAACTTCAAAATAATCCCTGAAAATAGTGTAGGGTACATGGCATTCACTATCCTCCAGAAAACTTTTGAAAGAATTACTGTCATTCATTTGAAAAAAAACGCTGTAATGATAGAAAAATCCGAAAAGCACACACAGACAAGAGGACAATCTGACCCTTGGAAAACAGACAATCTGACACTTTATATCCAAGCAGCAAAGAAAATAATATTCTAACTGTAGCATATCCTCTTAAAATTGGGAGATTCAATAAAAGCAAAGAAATCTCAAGAATGTTTAATCCTCATGGTTTTTCTTTTAGAAACCTACAGTGAAATGCTGTATGATATTATATTACTACAATTTAACAACTGGTCCAAACCAGAAGTTAACAGAGAAAATGAGACACAAAAGAGCAAAATATGGCATCTGCTCGGTAATGTCCTGATGACAGGTTCAGGAGCCAACAGTGAGAAATGGGCCTAAGAGGGAGAGGTGAAGACTCAGGCTGTCTTTGCCCCGGCCACTTAGGGCAGGTGACCTTTCAACCTTGTTTACTTAATGTTAGATGAGAATATGAACCACTACAACCTTACAAGGTTGTTGGAAAGTAAAATAAAAGATTTCTGTAAAATCCGTTTTCAATGCGTCTGAGATCAAGAAGCAACCCCAGAGGCAAGAAACGCTACCACAGTGGAAATATGGTATTCCATTACTTTCCAGCTAGCCGGATCCAGCCAGCATCCAATGACTACTACCCAAGGATAAATAGACTAGTATCTCCTCTCCTGAGGACTTCCTCTGTTTCTATGAAGGCAGACAGTCATCTAAAAATTGATCTCTATAGATCCTGCTATTGTTGAGGCACTAGACCTTCCCAAGACAGAGGAAATATCCCCAAGGAAATGCTGCCATACTGAAGTCTGGAGAAGTAACCTGACACCTTGTGACCAACCCCCAAGAGCAATCCACTGGACACGAAGAATCACCTACTCCACAGGGCCAGACATAGTGCCAAGCAAAGGGGAGATACAGGAAGGAAGAACACGAGATTGGAACAATACATTTAAACAAATTATTCATGGCAGCACTGGGGAAAATAATAAAGAAGGCAGTGGGTGCCTGGCAAACCAGAAATTGAGAGGAGTCCCTGAAGAACTGCAGGCGAGTAAGAAACAGAATGAAGTAGAATCCCGCAGCTAAAAGAGCACAGAATAGGACTGTACCAAAAGTGGAAATAGCTCTGGTTATATTTTAAACCTGAAAGCTAGAGACACAGAGAACAGAAGAGGCACCAACGCGACATCAGGATGACCGATGTAGCACAGGGTATGTTCCTAGACAAAAGCAGTAACTGTGGGGCATGGGGGCTCAAGAGATGACACTGTGCCCCAGGCGACCTCTGACACATGGGGAAAAGCCCAGTTACTGGCACCTACCACATGGCCACACCCTCTGTACCTCTCCCACAGTTACTGATGCTGGGCTGCTATAAGCACAGTAAAAAGAATTATTAAACAATGGAGGCCCACCAACATCATCAAAGAGAAGCAAACAGAAGAACTAACACCTGAAGAAAAAAGATCATGGAGGATACAATACAAAACCACTTTGAAAAGTATAATAAATCAGAGAGATGTGGGAAGACATTATATCCACCAAAAAATTAACTACAAATCTTGAAATTTTAAAATTGATCATTGAAAAAAAGGGAGAGACAATGCTGAAAGTAGAGGGAATATAATCAGAAAACAAATCAGTGAGCTAGAAATTAAAGAAGGAAGGTTCATGGTCATTTATTTGGGCAATACATAATTTTGCTTTCCTTAGTTAGAGATTCTCAATACGTGTCTTACTAAATGTCCTGAGAAGTCCAACCATTAAAAAAAAATGTAACTGTATTTTATACAGTTTTCCCAAACTTGGGCCCTATTAGTGATGTGCCAGTTCTTAAGCTATTATTTTTTTTATCAGCTCCCAAACCTCTCTACTAGGTGCTCACCGCTTGGTGGGCTGAAACTCTGCAAATTACTTTCTCCATTGCCAGCTGGCTTCCCACTAGGTTCCGCTAATATGAGGCACCATTGGGAGACTAACAGGCTGGAGGACAGAGAAAGTATCTACTCCTTGTGGTTTGCCTGGTGTTCTATCATCAGAGCCCCAGCCACAGCTCTTCATCCTAGCGAGTAGCAGTTGCTTCCAAGAGCAGTTGGGTGCAGTTTATAGGTTCTGCCAGCATTCCTGGACCAGCCTCAGAGCCATGGGAACCAGCCAGGCACTGCCTCTTACTTCCTTAATGCTCTGGGTTCCCACTCTGCAGGATGCCCCCTTCCATGTTTTTCAAGCTCTACGGGAGCCCCAGTTGCTTCCAATCTCTGCTTGAGTCAGAGTTCTATTTGCCCTCTAATACTTCCTTAATCAATTCTCTAGGTTAAAATCCTGTTAAAATAACTAGTGTCGTTTCCATATTTCTGACTAGACCCCAAACGATAAAAGCAGGAATAGAAAGGAAAGTATGAATACCGAGCAATTTAGTCAATGCTTCTCCCTGTTTCATACATTCTAACTTGTAATTAATATTATATACTTACAGAACTAAGACACCACCTGCATCCAGCAAACACTTGTTTTGTTCAAGAATGAATGCCCAATACCTAAAGCACCCCAAGACACATAGTAGGTACTCAATTCAGTTTTTTATTGAATGAATGCATGTATGAATGTACAAGATGGACGAAGGCAGATCTGCACCCAAAGTCTCTCAGGATGACAGCTGGAAGGAATATTTTGATAAGTTATTTGGGGTGAATGGATGAGATGCCCAGAAGGGCATGTTCAATCAGTGACAGAGGGTCACTAAACTCAAATGTAAGAAAAGGAGTCTAGTTGACTACAGGGCTTTTTGATGAGCGAAATACAAGTTTGGGGACAGAGTTAATTGTTGTACACAACACAGGAGAAGCTTCTCAGTCTGAGGGGAGAAGGCTGAGAGAGAAAGAGGAAGAGAAAAGAAGGAACAAGAGACACACCTCACAAGAAAGTCTGAGGTAGGCTGTCACGGGTTTGCCAAGCCTCAACATTTCCCCTCAGCATAATCCATTTCACTGATGCTTTGGCATAAGAACGTTCTTTCTGCCAAATATAAAGAGATACTGAGCCCTACAGTAAGTTATGCATTGGCATGAATAGACATTATGATGTTTCCTAGTATCAAATACATGTCGTTCTTCATCAAGTCTAGATGTCCAGCAATTCAACTCTGTCACTAACTCCCAGAGTTAGCACAGACCCCACAATTTAAGAGCTCAGCCCCACAAAATGACCCCCACTTCAGACACCAGCTGCAAATGGGGTTCTTTGGCTACCCACACCTCTTCCCAGCCAACTACAAATGCAGGGGTTCCCATGAACACTTCCTCAAGTTCAATAATTCATTACGATAACTCACAGAACTCAGGAAAGCATTTCACTTACAATTAACAAAGATACAATTCAGCAACAGCCAAATGTAAGAGATATAGAGGGCAAAGTGTAGGGTATAGCACAGAGCTTCTCTGCCCTCTCCGGATATACCACCCTCCCGGCAGCACTGAGATGTGTTCACCAACCTGGAAGCTCCCCTAATCTCCTTGTTTCAGAATTTAAATCGAGGTTTCATCACACAGGAATGACTGATTAAATGACTGCCCACTGCTGACTGAACTCCATCATCTCCAGGCCCCCGCCCATACCCAGAGGTGGGGTGACGGAGGGGACTGAAAGTTCCAACCTTCTAAGCTCCCCCTGCCAATCCCCAGAAACCCTCTAAGCTGTTTAGAGAGCATACACTCATGTGTGGCTGAAGGTGCTCATTACAAATAACAAAAGACATTCCTACCACTCAGAAAATTCCAAAGGTTTTAAGAGCTTTGTGTCAAAGACCAAATATATAGTTTTCTATTGTGCCATGTATAATGTGATAGAAAAGTCAACTTTATGGGGATTATAGCAGTCCCTTATCCTGCAACCCTAAAGACACAAAAGATAAGTGTTATGATACAGCCATGAAATGTGTCTTACGCTTGTTAAAAAAGGATTCAGAGTACTGTAAGTATATAAGGCACAATGCTCTCTTTACTATAAAGAAGTGCAACCAGTTTTATGAAGCACACGTGAAAAATCCTCCTAATTAACCATTCTACATATTTTTTTAAAATGTTAATACAAATTCTAATTGCACTGTATTGTTCATATTATTTGTAAGAAACATAAAGGTCTTAGTTACAAATGTATTAAGAACAGAGCTAGAGGAAATCATGTTGTCAAAAAGAAAACCACAGGTCCAAAATGGCATTACTTGGGCCAGGGGAAGTCACCAAACCAGGGCTTAATACCTAACCTATCTACAGTTTCAACCTACCGAGGAATAAGTCTTAACCTGTCCATCACATATTTTCTGAAAAGCACCAATTATGTTATCTGTCACATGGACCATCTCCATCCTCCAAAGGAAGATGAGGTATTTTGCATAAAAAGACCTCTTATCCTTTGCCACTAAGGGAAGGTGATCTTGCATGAAACAATCCTTTCTTTTCTTTTGCTTATAACTTTCTTGCCCCCCCCCATAAAAATCTTCCATTTTGGACATCTCTTAGGAGCACCCAGCTATTTGCTAGATGAGAGGCTGCCCAATTCATGGATCCTTTAATAAAGCCAATTAGATCTTCAAATTTACTTGACTGACTTGAGTTTTTTAACAATGTAAAATGTAGACATTGGTGATTCTGTTACATAAAAAGATAAAATACTGATAGCCAAAAACATGAAACATAGAATACAATCAATTTCCTGTCTTTGGAAAACCATTAGAATAAAAAGATATTGATATGAATGCTACAAGCATTTAGTGACAATGACTGTGCAGGATAAACAGCTTAAATGTGGTTTTGTAGGAAGGTGTCAAGCTAAATGTCCATTCATTCGATAAGCCTTTCTTGAACTTTTACATATTTTACTAGAAGTATCTGACATGTAAAGATAAATGGCAGTCTTTGTTCTCAAGGCATTCCTAGGGGCAAGGATGAAAGATGCATAGCACTCGTGCCAGTCTTCCCTGAATCTGAACTTATGACAGATATCACTACTCAATCGCCTTCATTGACCCAAAGAATAGCCTTAGGCTCAAAATCCTTATCACACAGTGCTTCATTGGATACCATCAATACGAGCTGAAACGCCAGGTAAAACCTACTTGCCTAGTGTCTTCATCAACTCCTGCTGTTATAACAAACCACCACAGATTGGGAGGCTTAAACAAGAAACATTTATTTCTCATAGTTCTGGAGCCTGGCTGCCAGCATGGTTGGGTTCTGGCAAGAACTCTCTCCCCAGCTTATAGACAACCGCCTTCTTGCTGAGAGAGGGATCCTCTCTCTACTTATAAGGCCACTAATCCCATTCACGAGGGCTCTATCCTCATGACTTAATTTCCTCCCAGAGGCCCCACCTCCAAATACCATCACATTGGGGATTAGGACTTCAACATAAGAATTTAGGGGGAACATAAACACTCAGTCCATAGCACCTAGAACACTAAGTCTTAATCAACTCTTCTGAAAATACAATACAAAGGCGTTAGTATTCTGTCTCCCCATTTACGCACTGTCTGTAGCTGCTTTGGGGCTACAACTGCAGAGCAGAGTAGTCACAACAGAGACCAGATGGCTGCAAAATCTAAAATATCTACTATCTGGTCTTATAAGAAAACATTTGCTGACCCCTGTCCTATATTTGAGAGATGGGGAAAAACTCCTCTGGGAGTCCAGAGGAGGAACCTGCATTCTTATGCCTTCCTACGTCAGCACTGAGAGTCCCACAGGAGAGATTTCTACCTCAGTAGCTAAGTGGCTTCCCAGTGCAGATATTGTCAGACATTGCTTTAAGTCAAAACAACCTATGGATTTTTTTTTTTAATTTTTTTATTGTTATGTTAATCCCCATACATTACATCATTAGTTTTAGATATAGTGTTCCATGATTCATTGTTTGTGCATAACACCCAGTGCTCCATGCAGAACGTGCCCTCCTCAATACCCATCACCAGGCTAACCCATCCTCCCAACCCCCTCCCCTCTAGAACCCTCAGTTTGTTTTTCAGAGTCCATTGTCTCTCATGGTTCTTCTCCCCCTCCGATTTCCCCCCCTTCATTCTTCCCCTCCTGCTATATTCTTCTTCTTCTTCTTTTCTTTCTTAACATATATTGCATTATTTAAAACAACCTATGGATTTTGATGAGCCTCTCTGACTGTCATCAGCCTGCCGGCTCGAAGGCCTTTTCTCATCAGTCCAGATCATGGGAGAAGAGGATGAAGACCTGGTCTACTTCAAGAGGCACACGGCACAAGGGAAGGGAGTGGAAGATGCTGGTTATGCTATTTTATCTCCCAACTGAGAAGATGCAAAATAGCCCATGGATTAAGTCAGTCTGTGATTCCATGACAGGAAATAAAGATGGAAAATTTCATCCAGGGACTATCAAATCCAGGTTTTCAGCAAACTGCCACACACACGTGGCTTACGTGAGAACAGTTCCTTCTCTAAATTACAAAGGTGAAAGCAGCATAAGAAGCTCCAGATTGTAAATTTCATTTTTCTAAGCCATTCCATGGCAATTTCAGAAATGCTCCTTCTCCTCACACTAATATCATTTTTATTATCAGAGTATCTCAGGAGTAGACACTAATTTTCATGAATCCTCACCTATTTTAAGCACTGAAAGTCTGTGTCCCATTTATTGATGGGGAAAGACGACTATGAGTAGACTTCCCTAGCTCCCTCTCATCAATGAACAGCAACAGACCCAGAAGCAGCAGCACCAGCTTTTTCCCATACAACACTTGCCTAACTCAGCTTACCAGATACAGGGCCTTTAAAAAGTCTATTCACATTTATAGGCGTGACTTATAAAATAAACTATATACGCACACACCCCACCCAGAACTGGCAAGAGTGTTTTCTTCGAAGGAAGGGCATGACGGTGGGAGAGATGTCATTTTTACTATAAGACCCTATGTATCTTTTAGAATTCTGTACCAAGGGAATAAATTACCTTTTCAAATAAATAGTTTTCTCCGGAAAAACCTTTCCAGATTCCCTAAATCAGGGGTCAACAAACTATAGTCAGTTGGACATATCTTCCCACCTGCCTATTTTTGTAAAGAAAGGTCTACTGGAACACAGTCACACCTATTCATTTACATTTTGTCCAGGGCTGCTTTCACACTGCAATGACGGAGTGGTTACAACAAAGAATGCAAGGCCCGCAAGCCTGAAATATTTACTATATGGTCCTGTACAGAAAGTTTGCTGACCCCCACCAAAACCCATATCGGCACTCCCCTCCCAAGCTAAATTTTCTCCCTATGGTCCATCATATGCCCTCTCAGCATCTCTCAAAGTGCAATTGTTATTCATGTAATTCGTTAACGTCTAGCACATCCTGTGAGACGATAATGGTCTCCAAGGCAAAAACCACGCCCGATACATTCACAAATGCATCCCCATGCCTGTACAGTCCTGGCATGGAAGAGGTGTTTTATAAGTATTCGCTGAACAGTAGTTAATTAATTAGATATAAGGACCACTGATAAAATGACTCTCGATCTAAAACTGGGGTCACTGACTTGCATTTATGGCAGACAAATAACTGTGGTTCTCATGACAGTAAAATATATTAGACAAGGCCAGGCATTCCCTGGACTAACAGTTCACTGGTCACATTTCTAGAATTATACAGGTATCGGCCCATCTGCCCATCATTTCTCCCTAAGACTCCAAAGCTGAGAAGTTTCTCTCTGCATTCTGCCACATATTATCCACAAATGGCCCAACGAGGAAGTACAAAAACAGACCCTACAGAGATGCACTTCGGAGCATATATATTGAGCACCTACTATGTGTCAGGCAGCATACTGTAAGGTGGTTACAATCATGGACTCTGGAGACAGAGACCTGCTTTTGAGCCCTGGCCCCTGTACAATAATAACCATGACCATACATAAGAGATGACGAGGGAAGGCAACTCCATCCCAGTGTGTTCACTTGGAAATAGCAAGGTAGGAAAAAAATTATCCCTGATTGTAGACAGCAAACTGAAGTACAAGGATATTAAAAAGTTCTTCCAAGATCTCAAGGATTCAAACCAACCTTGTGGGCCCTGTGACCTTAATAATCACTATACTGTCAGGTTATCATCTGTCATCAGTGAGAGCCTTCCTTTGAAGCATTTATCACAGTACCTAACACAAAACAGATACTCACAAAATGCTTTCATCGTTATAACTATTATATCGCCATAATCATCTAGACGGCCAAGCAAAGAAGCCTATTGGTTTTTCCCAGATTTAACGAATGTGTACAAAAATATTTCATATCCTTCTTATTGAAATACAAATCTGTGCTTGTAAAATTTTGCTTTCCTACCACACTCCTCACTAGAATCCACAAGTATAGAAGGATGAATGTACACGTACTGCATTTTTTAATTAATGTGCTTATGCCAGAAACCAAAAGCAAGAACAAATTAATAATGAAAAGTAAGATGTTTTTAAGGTTATTCAAAAGGACACGATGTTTTTCTGACTATTTCAGAGGCTGATTCAGGTAAAACTTCTCTAATTCCATGCTAGATGAAGTACTCACTTGCAAAATGTATCTATTAAATATTTATTATATCAATATTCAAAAACATTATAATACACTGCAATCAGTTTCGGTAGTAAAGTCATTTACACAGAGGTCAAACCTTTAAAACACGGAAAAAGCAAATGAATTTTGCACATTTTCAAAAACCAGGTTCTAAATCAAAACCCTAATGGTTAATATACTCTGATTCTTTCATTCTCTTATTTGATTTCCTCATGTCCTATAACCTATCAAATAATGTAAGTCCCCAAGTCTACTTGAAACTAAATAAATATCCCATAATGAAATGCCAAGAAAATACCTAGTTTAGGTAAATATCAATGAAAGAACAATGCTTCCTATCAGTGTCAATAAGTGTTCCTGGCAATGGTGAGGCTTAAACATCATTAGGCAAATGAGGAAAAATAACATTTCAGTGGAGAGCTGTTTGACGCATTGTGTGGGTTGGGAAGGGCTCTCAGAGGAAAAGCTACATAAATGTGGATCTCATTCATTGCAGGTCCTTTCCTTCAAGGACGGACTCCTCTCTAGTTTCTACCTAATTTTGGTTACTCTCCAACACCCTCAAATATGTTAACATTTTAGAAGTTTTGTCATATTTTGCATATTTTGTCCAGAGGTTATCACTCTGCTTTGTGTTATCTGTTCGTCCAACACAAGTTACTCCACTGCTGGAATAAAGGGTCCATTTTATAACACGGTATTCAGGAGACGACAAATTTCCACATGTGGTCTGAAGAATATGGAACAGAGCAGAAAGATCACATCTCCAGCCTGGACACCTTCTATATGTTACCTAAGCCTAATGCTGTAAGGGCTTCCTTTTGTACCCATATAGATCCTGTGGCGTCTGACCAGTGTACTGCTGTGCTCAGAGTACCACTGAAAGTTCTTTGGTGCAACAATAGGAAGTGATTTCTCTTTCCTTTGTGAGTTCTTGACTAGGACCACCACCATCATCAAACTTCTAGTCAAGTGCCGGTAGGAATTCCAGTCCAAACAATGTAAACCATTAGTTCTCCTGTAAGCAAAGTTTATTTCCATCTTTCATTCTAATTGACTAAACTCAGTAATTTTCTCCTCAACATGAACAAAAATCTCAGCGGCATTTTAGCCCCAAGAGTCAATAAACAATGGCCTAGGCAGAATCTTACTCATCTGGGATAAGCTAACTACTCACTCATCTTCTACACCTTTAACTAAATTAGGATTCACTCTTTGGGCCTATACTAGTATTTCTTAACCTTTTCCCTACTACCTTTAAGCCAGTAAACTTGACAGGACACAGTAGCCCGAAATGGTATTTTTCACATCTATCTTGCTCAGGAATCTACTGGAACTCCATGAGGACAACAGTTATTGAGAATATGCACAGGAGTATATACCATACTAACCTATCTTCCTCTTCCTCTTGGCTCCTGGCTTTACCACTTTATAGCTGTGCATTCAACCTCTTTGAGCCTTGATTTCTTCAACCATAAACTAGGAATCATAAAAGAGTTCCCATGAGAATAAAATGAATTACTATATGTACAATGCTTAGAAAAGTGCCTGTCATATAATGAGAGCTCAGAAAATATTAGCTATAATGTTTATTAATACTGTGATTATTACAATATTCAACACTGCTTGCAACACCTCACTCTGAAAAGCAAACACAGCACATGAGGTAAGCGTGATGTCAGAAGGCGTAAGGAGAATCTTCACATCACACCAGCAACTGTTCTGTTCAAACAGGAACTGTGGCAGAACCATCCTCCTTAAAATCTCCTATCATACTCTCGTCTTGGATGAGGCTTTGCGTTGGTTCTAAATATCTAAATATTTTAGACCTCTTGCCTGCCTTCTAAACCCAACAACTGTGAGTGAACAAAGCATATGAAACCTAGACAGGCAACTGAACAGTGGGAAGGCGTGTATTTACATTGCACGGATCAGACATAAGTGAAAAGAGCTGAGTTCTCAGTCAGGCGTGATTCATGGGTGACACATATTCAGACTCAGTCTCACGGGCAGCACCTCCAGTCTTAATTCTGTTCTTTTTTACTTTGGCTGGGCCGCTTGCAGTCAGCTTCTTACACGTACCCTTCCAAGTATACCTTCTGATTTGGGCCAACTTGACACACGGAATCCAGGACTCACTCTCTCTGTCTCTCTCCTTTCTGGGGTACCTTCCAGCTGCCATGGTTACCCAGAACTCTGTCCTCTGGTGCTTCAGAGCAGAAAGACTAGGTTTTTCTGTTGGAATTTTAGACACCACAATGGCCTGCTCTCAAAATAAAATAAAACAAAACAAAACAAAACTGTAAACTCAGTATTATCTGTCCCTTCTAATTTTGACTGCCCTCCAGGATCTCCCTGCTTTTCTTCATTCTCCAAAGCCTTCAAATAGTCAAGTTTTGTGGTTTTGTCCTGAGTAAATGATCACTAGCTATGGAAAGTTAAGTCTGTTATGAGCTTACACAGTCATGCTGAAAACATAGCCTGATACAAATTCAGGAGGGATTCAATCAGAGATGTCTTTTCTATTCCAAATGGCCAGGAAACACTCATTCCAGAGACAGTACAATATTGTTAAATAAAAAAAAACAGTTCTTACTTTAAGACAGGAAGTCACTTCGAGGAACAAATTCCAGAGGAAAAGAACAAGGACTGGTCAAGGGATAAGTCTAGTTGTTTGTTGTTAGATGCACACACTATGTACACAGCTTGAGAGATCTGAGAACCCCCTGGAAGAGAGGTACTATAGAGAGGCCCCATAAAGGGAAAGATTTTCATTCAAATAGGTAGGAAAATGGGAGTCCACGGCAGAGATTTAGAAAAAACAACCAGCTGATAATGTAACTTACTCAAGAGGTCAAAAGGAGAAATATGCAAATCTAAACTTAAGACAGCCAACATCAGGATCAGGGATGGCAAAGAGCCTACTAAGTCAGACCAGCTGGGAATAGCTGCTTGGCAGCTACGTGAAGAAAGTCCCAGAGGCCTTGTTTGGGCTCAACAGAATAGTGTCATGATTGATTATTGATTTCTGCCACAGGAAGAGAGAGGGGAGGGGCAGCACGTACAATCCAGAATCAAGAATAAGGTTATAGAATTTGAGAAGAATAAGATGGAACAGATTTGTCAACATCATCGTTATTAATAATATTGAGTATCTTCAGTATGCCCAGATGATGTTTAGAGTAATTCAAATTTAAGTGAAATTAAAAAGGGATATCAGACAGACTAAAATAAAAAAGTGCCTTGAATCTTAATAAGCCCACAGTACATAAACTGCCTCTAATTAGATTCAGGAATATGACTCCTTTTGAAACCAAGCAAGAGAAAACACTTATTCAGAAGATTTCAATGAAAAATTAATAACCACTTGGTTCCACTTTATCATGCACAGACCTCAACAGTGGATTTTAAAAAACGAAAGTACAGTCTGTCTCAGAGAAATTATACTTGTGAGTCCTTCAAGAGCTAGGACATTTTAATCAATAAGGTGTAAGGGCAATTTACTGACTTACATAAATGAACAAAACACTTGGTGTTCAAAATGAGTGAAGTCTGTCACTGGAATTGTTAAAAGTTTCTATAACCATACTACCAAATTAAGAGAAAAGCAAGCAAAACCTGCCCTCCAATCTGATTTTCATTCTCCAGTTAACCAACTCCTTATCTGAATAATGGTAGTTGGGGTTTTTAAAAGTTATTTGGTGTTATGCCAGTCTTTTTCCAAAAAATGTGACTTGCCCCAGATAAATACAATTACAGAAGGGGAGCATCTATGCCTCAGATTTCTGGTTCACACAGCTTCTGCTGCACCATATCATGATGTGCTAAGGAAAATAATTAAACAGGGTAATTAAGAGTCTTAAGTTTCACAACTGAATGAGTACCACAAAAATTAACCTACCAATAGACAAAGTGAGGATGGGGTTTTCTGGGGTACTGACAACTTTCTCTTTGGGTTCTGGGGAGTAATGTTCACTTTACGATCCCATATGAAACTACACATATGTTGTGGGGATTTTTTTCAGTATTTTGGGCTATTTCACAATTTAAAAAAGTTTGAAATGAAAATGTTTGAAGTCTCCTGGTCCTAAATTTAAATCTAGACTCTCATTTACAAATTGGGTGAATTTAGGCAAACTACTTAACCTCTCTAAGCTTCAGTTTCTTCTTTGGTAAAATGAGAATGATGGTCAATAATGATAATGATGGTACAGACCTCACAGGACTGCGGTGGGTATCAAGAAGAAAATGTGGCACTTAGTGGGCTCTGTTTGGGCTGAGCTGTCCCTGCAAAGGTTCAGAAACTGGCCCCTGCATCATTTACAAGCTGACACACATCAACACATTTCCAGACTGTAGTTGCACTTGACACTGCACCTCCTAGCTGAAGTGTGGCACTGTTCAAACTGCCATGAGGCAGCACACCACTGAATGCAAATGTATCATTGTGCCGCGGCCAGCAGCTCAGGCTTGGTCCATAAAGAAAGCCAGGAAGGACACACTAGAACATAATTTGGGGCTATTGGCCATCAAAAAACCAAGAAGGAGAGGTGCAAGTGGAAGCCTTTACAGCAAACAGAGATTTAGGGAGGCATATGGCATAGGAGAAATCATGAAGACTTTGGGATCTGACAGAGAAAGGGTTCAAATCCTAGCTCTGCCACTCACCAGCAATGCTGTAGTAGACACTAGGTGATTGCCCACTATCTTTGTTAAACCATTCTGCAGTCTCAGCCAAAGATGAGAATCCTACCTCTTTGACAAGGACCATTGCAGCAGTAAGCATATGACCTAATCTTCCCTAAGTGCGGAGTGACAGGAAGCCTGACAAGAGGCTTATGGAAAGAACTTCCTCCCCTAGGAGAATAACAAAAAGAGTGCATCTCTGTTCTTCCTATAGATTTTGTCTCTCTCCCAGAAATGCTAGTCATCTTGCTTCCAGAGTGAAGGCAGAACCACTACCGAAGCCTTTATAGCAGAGAGAGAAGGCAGAACCACTACCGAAGCCTTTATAGCAGAGAGAGGCAAAAATCCTGGAATCTCAATCACATACACGAGCCACTGAATCACCTAACCTGGGGCACACCCTACTTCTGGAGTCCCTGATATATGCAATGATGAAGACTTCATTACTTAGGCCAGTTTGAGTCACAGTTTGTAACTTATAGCCAAAAGCATCCTAACTGAAAATAACTTAAGATTCTATGGATTTCAGTTGCCTCATCTAGAAATTAGGTTATTAATGCTGAGCTTGCCCAGTTGTAAAGGCTTAAGAAAAAAAATTATCTTAACAAAACAAATGAACAAAGAGAAGGGAAGGAAAACTAAAATTAGATGAAAATGGAGAGGGAGGCAAATCGTAAGAGATGCTGAGCTCTAGGGAACAAACTGAGGGTTGCCGGAGGGGAGGGGGGTGGGGGATGGGGTAACTGGGTCATGGGCATTAAGGAGGGCACTTGATGTAATGAGCACTAGGTGTTATATGCAACCAATGAATCACTAAATTCTATCTCTGAAACTAACAAAAAAAAAGAAAAAAATTATCAAAAGCAATTAGGACAATGCCTGGTACCTATTTAAGCATCCAATAAATGTTCTCTATTTTTTCAAAACACACTCTCAAATGAGTTCTCATGAGAAGGCATTAAAATATTTCTTTTCCTTTATTCAAAAATTCATAGACCCGAGTGTTTCTTTTTCCTGTGCCAGAGTTAAAATGGATCCTAAAGATCACTAGATCCATGACTCTCAAACACTAATGTGGAAAATTTTGTTAAAATGCAGATTCCTGGGTTTTAGGCACAGATTATACCCAAGGGGCCCCAGAAATCTGCATTTAACAAGTACCCCAGGTGATCCTGATGGACGTAGTCTAAGAATCATCTTGGATCTTTCCAAAGAAACTCCAAACAGCATCCTAACTCTGGCCTCATTGCCTCTACTTTTGTGGCTATATTCTACTCTGTCCAGTAACCAAAGTGGTCTTCTGGAAACTGAAATCTAATCACATGGCCTCTTTGCCCTAAACCTTCCATTGGTGAAGCTCAGTTAAAAGGCTTAACTGAGCAACACAGCATGCAATAAACTTCAGTCCTCCTCCCTAGTCTCACTTATTTATAAGATACTAAGACCCTGAGATACATCCAACAGGTTACAAGAATTCAACTTAACGAGCAGTTTCATTTAATAAACCTAGTTTGACATACATGGCATTATTTACATTTACAAGGCTCGTTTTGGATACCTCATGCCTTGTGTGCAGCTGAAAACTAAGAAACAAGACACATCAAGCAAGCAGCCTTATATGTTTACATTTCTTCTGTGTGTGCTCATGGGTAGACAGTTCCTAATACTGATTATCTCATATATTGTTTGCATTGATTTTTTTCTGTATACTTTATGGTTTTCTTAAGCAGGACTTGTATTAAAGTTTCCATTACATAAACACTGAGTATCAATGAACATTTGGTAAGTCCAATATTAAGTGCACTATATGTAAAGCTAAAAAAAGATAAAGGAATATGGATAACAAACATGTTACAGAGTAAGTAATAAAGGACACTGTTTTGTTATGTATGCCATGTTATGGTGGCTGATTTTAACTCCTGAAGAAACTGTCCATTTTAACAGGATTTAGTGTTGTTTAGCATAAACTGGTGCTAATTTTGGAGTTCAGCCATGCACTCAAAAACTTCCTATTGAAATTAATCGTAACTATATATTTTTTCTTTCTCCAAATTTTTATTTAAATTCATTAGTTGACAGTGTAATATTAGTTTCAAGTGTAGAATTTAGTGATTCATCACTTACATTTAACACCCAGTGCTCATCCAAGTGCCCTCCTTAAAGATTTAGAGAGAGAGCCCGTGAGTGGGGAGAGGGACACTGGGAGAGGGAGAGAGAGAATCTCAAGCAGACTCTGCACTGAGTGCAGAGCCTGAAGTGGGGCTCAATCTCACAACCCTGAGATCATGACCTGAGCTGAAATCAAGAGTTGGACATTCAAGTGACTGAGCCACCCAGGTACCCCAACAAGTGCTCTCCTTAATACCCAGCACCTATTTAACACATCCCCCCACCCACCTCCTCTAACAATAACTATATTTTTGACTCATGAGAATTAGAATTTGTCTTAGGAGATTTTCAGAATCAAATTTCTTCCTAAGACAGAGAAAGATAACGTTTGCTTTCTGGCAGGCGAAAAAAATGTACAATCTTTGTAGTATCAGAGCAATGCAGTATGAAATAATGAGAGGTTATTTCCCATCTAATAAACAGGAAAGCTTTTTTTTAATCATATTTGATACAGGTCAAGGTACTACACAACATACATTTTCATACACTGCATATCAATTTCTTCTATCTCTGAAAGGAGGCTAGGTTTTTTGAGGAATAAAAAAGTTAACCCACACAAAGTGCTTAGAATAGAATGCGGCATATAATACAAAACAAATTGTCAATAAATAGGAGCCACTATTATTCTTGTTATTGTTAATCACTACAGGGAGTATAAATTTGTTCAGCCTTTCTGGAGGGCAATCTGAAAAACATCTAAAAAATTTACTTGATTAGTAAACAAAAACTTATGTTCAAGAATGTTCACCACAACATTAAAACAGTGCAATATCAGAAATCATGTAAATGCCCACTAATAAGCAAATGACAAAATAAATTAGGACAGCTATTTGAGTGCAGCCTCCTTTTTCTACAAAGTATTTGGCATCAGAAATAATACCTGCAAAAATTTTAATGCATAGTATTCCTGATTTGAATGTCAAGTGGGAAGGAAGTAACAAACAAAATTATCTAATTAGTATGATTCTAATTTTGTTTAAAAGAAAATACATACATATACCTAATACACATGTGTGCCAAATAATGAAAAGGTCTACATTATTATTTACCATGGTGTTCTCCAGTGCACAGGTGACTGCAGGATATCTTTATGGTCTTTTAATGTATTTCTGTAGTTTCAAAGTTTTTTATAGTAAGTGCAAGATAAATTTTCTTATTCAGATATAAAATTAGAAATGGCATACTATTACCTGTCTAGACCAGACATCCAAAATATTTAATATGCATAGGCTTTATCCAAGACTATTCTTTTCTATCAATCATTGTATGTCAGCAATTTCATGCCTTCGAAATATTACTTTAGTCGTCAAAATAGTTTTTAAAAAATGTTCTCAAACTCTCACCAGAACTGAAGTTTTGGTATAAAGCCAAGTGCTACCTGTCAAGCTAGAAGCCATCCTATTTTGAGAGAGTTAGTAAAAACTTAGATTAGTGACAGGAAAAGCCAGCCTTGGTGGGCAAAGAGGCATAAAATATCCAGATAATGACAAAATAAGGGACTTTTTTTTTTAAATCAAAAGGGTTTCTCTCTAAAATAGTTTTCACACCCAAACAAATGAAATATTTTTAAAAAGACCAGGTTTTGGCTCTACTACCCCCGCAGTTTATCTCACGGAGCCATTTGTTCTTTCACTTCATACCACAAAATAAATGGAAACATCAGGAGCCACCAAGTAAACTGAAAACTAAACATGACGTTAGGATTAGGACAACAACATGAACCAAAAAAGGATTCAAATAGTCTGTTCTCTATGAAGCGGATCTCACATTAGAACCAAAACCTTTTCCAACTACGGCCATGTTTATCTGCAAGGTTGCCATTTAGTATACTAAATTCTAACTGAAAAGCGTGCTAAAAGCTGTAAATAATATAGAAAAGATGTGCCAACTAGAGATATGGCACGAAGTTCCCCAGCCTGAAAATTAAGACCAGATATTAAACCATCAACACTTAACTTCTCCGTTACAATCTATTCCAAATCACACTTATTAAAGGGCTCCTCAAGTAAAAGGATAAAGTAATTGATTTTCACATGGTGGGGGCAGAGGGAGGCTGGAGGAAAATGTCTGCAAGCAATGTCTGATTTTTTTCTCAATCAAATTTTTACGTTATTCATGGGCATTTTTTTATTAAATGAGAAAGAGAATTATTCTCAACTTTTCAAGTTCTGATAATGCCATCCAGGTAGCCTAACTTCCTCCTGGATAACTTTTTTTTAAGATTTATTTATTTGAGAGAGAGAGAGAACATGAGTGGGAGGGGCAGAGGGAGAGGGAGAGAGAGTCTCAAGAGGACTCCCCACTGAGCATGGAGCCCGACACAGGGCTCGATCCCACAACCCTGAGATCATCACCTCAGGATCCCATCCTGGGTTATGCATCCCACTCTTATTTTCAGCTCAGGATCATCACCTGAGCTGAAAATAAGAGTGGGATGCATAACCGAATGTGCCACCCAGGCACCCCCCTCCTGGATAATTTAAAGTTAATGATTATCCATCAAAAGCAGCAACTCCTTACCTTTGATTAACTGTAAACATCTGTTAAATAGCAACTGGACGTACTCATTCTACAGAACTTTCATGTGCTAGATGCTAGAGATACAAAGATTAAAGAGACTCAGCTGCTGGAGGGGGTAGGGAAGCGATAATAGTAGAAAACACAGAAAACATTGTAAGAAGTACCATTTGGGCTAAATCTTGAAGATAACACAGAGTGATGTCAGGAAAAGCCCATTTCCAGCAGAGGAAACATAACGTGCAAAAGCACATGGACATCCAAGTACAATGTTTGAGGGGACCTCCTACTTCAGTGCAGTACAAACACGGGAGTGTATGTTTGCATGCTGAGTCTATGCACAGGAGGTAAAAAGAGAATGAGGCCCATAGGAGGGTGAAAAGGAAACCTGAAGGTTGTTTGCATATAATATGGTACCTAGTTTACTCTCTAAGACATGCTTTTGATGATCCAGAGAGAATACCATCAGAATGATTCTTCCTTGCCAAACCTGTATGTACGTGGTATTTATTGTAAGTTATTCAGCTTGCTATTTGAGGAAAGCATATTAAATAATCCAACCTCACAGCACACCCATATGTAAAATGATCTATTAAGAAAATGTTAAATTCATTAAACAAAAAGACAAAATGTATTATCATTCCTAACAAAACAACGAGCACTCCTAATACCATTACCATCACCACCATTTACTGAGTGCTCACTATATGCCCAGCAGTCTTTCTCTCTCTCTGTTAAGTCTTCACACTGCTCCCACCCCATTGTGGTTCCTCTATTGAAACAGGTGGAAAATAAAGTCTTGAGAGTTTAAGTTCCCTAAGAACTTAAAAGCCAGTAAGGTCAGGGTCAGGATTAGAATCCAGGTGCCTGCACCTGTATTTTTTATTATGTTTTGTTTTGTTTTGCTTGCCCTTCTATTGCTTAATTTTTATTTTTTCCCTAGCTTGATTGAAATATGACAAAACTAAGATATATATATATATTTTTTTCATTTAGAGTATACAATGTAATGATCTGATATATAGATACATTGTGGAAGGACTGCCCTCCCCGCCGTCCCCCCCCGCCCCGGCAAGTGAATTATCACATCAATCTCCATCTCTTCTCATATATACCGTTTTTTTTTGTTTTGGTGATAACATTTAAATTCTACCTCCTAGCAAATTTCAATTATACAATACATTGGTTATCAACTATAATCACCACGTTATAATTAGACCCTCAGACCTTATTCATGTTTAAAACTTGAAGTTTATACCCTTTTATCAACCTCTCCCTATTCCCCCCCATCTCACAACCCCCGGCCTATGTTCTTCACCCACCAAACCATATATACTGCTTTGCAGTCTTAGTTACGGTATTTGTTACTAAAGGCGAATGCAAACAGTCTTGAAAACACCAATTTGATTCCATGTAACAGCCATAACCTAGTGTAAAAGAAAACCCACAGATTTCTGTCCCAGTGATCATAAACAAGTTTTCACTGCCCATACAAAATGGTCCTGCCTTCTGCGTTAGGGCTGAATCCTTTTCAAAGTTTCTCCTAAGATTCTATAAACCACTGTTAAAGTAGAAGTACAACCTATACGTGGGATTCTTTAAACAGTCAAAGGAAACCTGAGCATCTATATTTTTTTCCTAAAAGAACCACACATAGGAAGCTGAGAAAAACATATCTGTTATCACCAACCACCTGAACCCATTTCAGCAACTTTTATTTGGTCAACATGCTATCAATGTTACAGAGACCATCACCAATTCGTAAGCTCTCCAGGTTCCTGTGGTCCATTACACTTCAGACCTAAGAAGAAAGCCTCTGAACAAAAAAATATATAAACTCATTTCTCCAAAATACCAAGTTTTGAGAGAAATATCTTTTTAATGCAGATAGATAGAAAAGCTCAGCCAGGATTTATTAGGCCAAAGTCTAATGGGAATATTAAACCAAATGTTCAATATCTCTTTGCAGAATTTCAAATGGTCCTTAATTCAGAAAAGCTTAAAAACCAAGCAAGGCCATGTACAGACACAAACCACAGAGTTTACATTGAAAACAAAATATACCCGAAGACCAAAATACATTTATGTCACTTGAATTAGAAGCTGTAAATGCCCTGGAATAGGAGTCAGAAGACCAGGGTTCAAGTTCCTGCTATGACCCAGGCAGCACAAATGGTCTTCCACATTTAATTTCTCTGCAATAAAGGTGCTTTCTTGTGTAAGAGATAATGTCAAAGATGCCTAACCATTCTCACATTCTAGAATTTCATCAGAAGAATTAAAAGTTTTCCTACTGCTATTTTAACCTAGATGAGGAAACCAAGACCCTGAGGATTAAACTAAATGTCCAATGCACAAGGCTAACAAGTGGCTTACATGTCACTTGGGACAGACCTGCAGCAGCAGGTGCTACTGGGGCTCCCCCCACATGACCTCAGATCCCTCCACACAGTCCCTGTGGGCTCCCAACCCCAGCAGCCAGCCCCCGTGGCCCTTTGTCATGGGGTGCTGATGCCAACTTCCCCTTGAGCACAAAAAACCACAAGTGCCTGGGAATTTATATCCTGATGGGAGGGGTGAGGATGTATGAATACCCCACCTCCCTTGCCCCTACTGGGGACAACCCCAGTGTGTAACGTACATACACCATCTCCCAGTTTGCCCTGTCAAATAAAAGCAAACTTGCCCTCCTTGAGTCTCAGCTGAATAACACACCCTCCTTGTCCTTCTTCTCCTACTGGTTCAACTTCCCTGATCCCCTTCCAGATTTTCCTGGAAATACCTCCTCCCAAAAATTACTTTCACATGAATCCTTTTCTCACTATCTGCTACCAGGGAACACAAACTGAGAAAAATTTAAAGGTGACTCTGGTTCAAAGATTTCCAAATGACAACTGCTTACACACAATTCCTGCTATATCCACAAAACAATACTATTACCAATTTCTTTATGTGGTTGGCTTTAGCTTATTAAGGAACTTTATTTTAAACAACTACCTATGTTGTTTGCCTAAGTAGAAGGTAGTATCAATACAGTCTAAAAATAAAAGGGATTCAGCTCTGGCTAGTCCAGGTAAAAAGTCCTGAGCTTAAGATCTTAAAAGCACACTGGCACAGGACCGAAAATTCTCCTTGACAAAATCTTAAGGTTTCGAAGACATTTTAGAAGAGTAACTTCCTCACTCTGTGATTCACTGGTATCCGATGCTACCTCCCTGTATCATCTAGTCTTGCATAGAGCCAATGCTTTGCTCTCTGCACTCAGGGACGCATTGCTTTAGTAGCCATGTTGTGTACGCACCTTACACATGGCATAATTCCTGGTACATAACCAATGTACAATAAATGTTAAACTGTTTAATGAGGAAACTGAGTCTCAGAGAAGCTGAATATCTTACCTGAAGCCACACAGTCGATCAGTGGGCTAGAATCGGATACAACTGAAGCCGTTCTCTCCATGCCACCTGCCAGCATTTAGAACCAGACGTGATTCATTCCTAAAACTCACGATGACTTTTCCTAGATGCCTTCATCTATGGCAGTAAGTCTATAAAGTATATACATTTTTACTCTCTTATAATCTTTGTTTCTCCTATTCTTCCCCAAAGTCTGAGAATTCTGTGGAACATTGCCACTGACTCATTTTCATCCACTATTTGCCTATTAGCATAACCTCTTTTTATTACTTTCTTTTTTCAACTACTGCTATTACTCCTTTTTTTCTTTCATTATAACCCTCAGAATTGATTTCACTTTTATGTTCATTATTGTTCACTCATAATCAGCTTTTGATTGCATGCTGATTATTCTTAAATTTCAACTTTGTAGTACTGAAGAAAAACAGTGCTTGGTGTTAATGCTTCTGATTACAAAATCAGCTGGATTAAGTTATGTAACTGTTTTTAAAAGGCCTGTACCTAAGTTTTAAAATGTAGGTTTTTTGTTTAACCTTAGATGAGCTGTCTGAATAGAGAATGGTTAAGAGCTGGGTGAGATCAAAAAAATAATGAGGTTTGTTTTCCACTTAAGCTATACAAAAAATACCAGAATTGACACATCTGAAGTAAGGCTCTGTATTTATTTCAACTTCTTGCTGCAGTTCAAAATATTTCTAGAATTCCTATTTAGGAAGTGGTATCAGAGCTTGCACCCCATTCCTTGGAATATTCTTCTCTCAACTGCAACTCTTCTTGCTTTAATTTGATCTCACTTTCAGAAATGGTCAGAGGTTCTCAAGCCAGCACTGGTGAATAATGTAGTAGGAAACAATGTTTGGTTCAAAAACAAGTATATGAAGCATAAAGCAAGACAACTTGTATTCATGGTCCATGAGCTGGCTTTCTGAGCAGCTATAAAAGATGTGCATCTCTAGGAAAGCTCAGAGATGCCAAAAGGGTCCGGGTGGAAAAGCTCAAGTTGAGTCAAGAAACTTGCATTACACACAACACTAAAAGGCATTATTAAGTTCATTTCCTATGGCTACCAGAACAAAGCACCACAGACAGTGGAACTTAAAAGAAATTCATTGTCTCAAAGTTCTGAGAGCAAGGCATCATCAGGGTTGGTTCCCTCTGAGGCTGTCAGGAAGAATCTGTTCCATGCCTCTCCCTTAGCTTCTGGTGGTTTGCTGGCCTTCTTTGGTGTTCCGTGGCTCGTAGAAGCATCACTGTGATCCCTTTCTTCATGTTCAGATGGGTGTTCTCTCTACCAGCATTTCTGAATCTAAATTTCCCCTTTTTATAAGGACACCAGTCTTACTGGATTGGGGCCCACCACAGTAACCTCAGTTAACTTGATAATCTCTGTAAAGATCCTATCTCAAAATAAGATCACCTTCTGAGGTACTAGGGGTTAGGCCGTGAAGGCAGAAATTTGTTTTTGGAAGGGACACCACTCAACCCATGACAGGCACAACTGAACAGACCAATGTGAGTGGCAACCCAAGGAGTTGTGTGGGGTAACAGTTGTGACAACAGCTCTGTGTAAAGTCTCTGAACCAGTTCGCTTTTTAAAATGGGCTTTGTGATGGCAATGAGAATGCCTATCTCCCAGGGTCACTGTAAGAACTCAATGAGACAATCCTCTTCAAGTGCACACCACCAGGCTCATCCATGAGATGTGCTTGAGAAACATCCGGAGTCTATTCCTACATGTGCTCAACTTCAGGTTATCCAAACAGACGCTATCAACAGCCCCGGTGTAGATGAGTTCCAGAGAAATGCTACAGCTGCATTCCAGAGAGCCCTGCGAAGCCCTCGAGAACATCACGCACCTCTCCCTATAACTGCCCATTTCTCAGTGGTCTCCACCACACTAGACTATATACATTCCTTAAAGGCAGCAACAACCTCATAAGCCCAAGCTTCCCACCAACCCACCAACTCCAGGGCCTAATAAGTGTGCCTATTGTGCATTTAACAAACACTCACTGGAAGAATAAAAGAATATGAATATTTAATAGAATATTAACAGTAAAGGTATTTCTTAAACATTTTAACCAGACATGGGAAAGAGGAAATGTAGCTCAAACTATACACCAGACAACATTTCTACTTAGGAGAATGTTAACATAAAATATATATTCATTGTACACTTATGCTCATAGCAGCATTATTCACAATAGCCAGAAAGTGAAAGCAACCTAAGTGTCCACTGATGAATGAATGGATCAACAAACATATTATGTTTATACATAAAACTGAATATAATCCAGCCTTAAAAAGGAAGGAAATTCTGGCACTTGCTATCACATGGATGAGATTTAAGGGCATTATGCTAAATGGAACAAGCCAGTCACAAAAGACAAATACGGTATGATTTCTCTTACCTGAGGTCCCCAGAGCGGTGACATATTCACAGACACAGAAAGCAGAATGGTAGTGTGCAGGGGGCTGGTGAAGAGGGAAATGGGGAGCTAGTGTGTAATGGGTACCAAATTCCAGTTAGGGAAGATGAAAAAGTCCTTGGAGATGGATGGTGGTGATGGCTATACAACATTGTACTTAATGTGAACGTACTTAATGCCACAAAGAGGTACACTTAAAAATGGTTAAAATGACAATTTTATGCTACGTATATTTTACCACAATAAAAAAGTAAATAATAAAAATTTTAAATATATATATATTCATATTTTTAGGACCTTTAGAAACTTGGGAAGCAAAAACAAGGTTTCAGAGACATAAAAGGCAGTTGCAGGGTCAAATTTTGAATCAAAAATGCAGTTCTTTTGCTACTTCCCTTAACATCCCAAATTCAATCACAAAAACACTGCTTTTCATTCATAATTAATTTTACTTAAATTACAACAATGTTGCTTGTTTAAAACATCAAAGTTCCAGTAAAGGGATTCTTTTCTGACCTATTAAAAAACACTTTGAAGTATGTTGGGGGGAAACAGATTCATCCTGTAGCAGAGAACAAAATATCTTCAAGAAAGAAATACTGTAACTCATGGATTACTGTAGACATAACATTATTGATATACTGCCAATATTAAGATAAATGAAATGTCATACTCACTTGTGGCCCTTTGATGGAAAAGGAAACAATAATTTTCTCTCATCTCTATCTGAAGCTTAACTCTCTAAGTTTTCCCCCACATTAAAATTATATTTTATATAAAATATAGTTATAAAATCAATTTTATACCACTCATAAAAGCCTCACCATAAACTTTTATTGGACAAAAAAGAAAGCATCCATTACATTCACAATATGCCCTGCTAGGAGTTTTGGATCTGGTACTTCAATCCTAAAAGTACCTGCGATATTGTGATTTGTAATAAGAAATGCGTATTTGGACTTTATCCATGGTCCTAGTATGGAGCTCCTAAAACTCCTGGAAATTCCTAACTGATGAAAGTGATAAAGTTATCTTCCTGTTATGTGCACAAGGTGACTTTTGGACCCCACCGAAGGATGGGGGCTGGTTGCTAGGGGAACCAAGCAAGTGATCAGAGGGTTGGAGCTTTCAGTCCCATCCCTCTTAGGGGAGGTGTGCAGGTCTGGAGATTGAGTTCAATCACCAGTGGTCAAAGATTTAATCAATCATACCTATGTATGAGGCCTCCATAAAAATCCCTGACCTATGGGATTCTGAGAGCTTTGGAGTTTGTGAACACACGGAGTTTTGGGGAGAGTGGTGAACTCAGAGAGCATGGAAGCTGTTCAACTCTACTCATATACCTCACCTTAGGCATCTCTTCCACCTGGCTGTTCTTGAGCTATGTCCTTTATTATAATAAACCAGTAGTAATCTAGTAAGTAAGTACTCTAAGTTCTATGAGATGTTCTAGCAAACTGATTGAACCTGAGGTGGAGGGGACCAAGGGAACCTCCAATCTATGGTTGGTCAGAAGCACAGGTGACAATCTAGACTTGAGATTGGCAGGGGGAGGTTAACGTTTTAAGACTGAGTCCTTAACATGTAGAATCTGATGTTATCTCTGGTAAACAGTGTCAGAATGGAGTTGAATTATAGGACACCCAACTGGTGTGGGAGAATCACTTGGTGGTGTTAGAAAACCCATCTGAATTGGTGTCAGAATCTACACCCTTAGGCTCAGCCTCCCCAAAGGACCAATCATAAGACTTCTGCCTCCATTTCAAAGGAGCCCACTCAACACTTAGTCATTCAACCCTTCTTCATCATTTTTAAATTAGTGAGGATAATCGGTTTATAACTTACTATCTCAAAATTTATCTAGTTTTCCTAATTAGCCAAATAGCACATTTATTTTTTCATGCTAATTATAAAAAAGTTAACAACTGAAAAATTTATTCTTCTTTTCCCTGTTTTCAGGTTTAATGATACATCCCTTTAAAAAGAGTTCTGAATTGTAACAAAGAAACACTCGCCATTAATAGTTTATCCCCTTAATCAAAAATAATTAATAACTTTCAGCTTTCTTTATATTACTTATTTAAGGTCTATGTAAGCCCTAAGGCTGGAATGAGAGTGCATATTAAATGTGGTTTTCCTCCCCTTTTCAAAGGTAAGTTAGCCCAAATAAGTCCTTCAAAGTCCAGGCAGTTGTAACTATAGCATCTTGACAGCAATTAGGAGAGCAGGATCAGAAGATGGGGGCAACAAGCAAAAAAATATCAGAGTTTCCTTATACAAATGTGAAGAGATCCCCATTGATCTGGCAAAAACTAATATTTTCTAATAAGACTAAAAAGCTCCCAATCAGTGCTGAGGGCAAGAAAGTCCTTTTCCCAAGAGATTTCATTTTATTCCTTCTATTCCTGAGCACACAAAAGGCACCACAAGGATCCTCTCTCTCTCCTTTAATGTCATTGCCTACCTGACTCTTCTGATACTCTATTCTGGGCTTCCATTGCTGATCTTCCTTGCAAAGTGAGGCACTGAAAGGATTTAGAGGGAAGGCAGGGAAAAGATCTATGAAAATAAAGCCTTTCTGATTCTAGTTCGCAATAATAATCCCAAAACCAATCACTAATATTTATTGATAATTCAAGGCACAGTGCTAAGATGGTGTGCATGAGCTCAGTTAATGCTCAGTGCAATTCTGGGAGGTGAGTACTGTAACTCTCCCCATTTTGCAGATGAGGAAACTCAGGTACAGGGTAATTTCATCAATTTTACAACCAACAACTTTTTTGTACCACTTTCATGTATCATTGGGAAAAACCTGCCAATCAATCTATGACACAAGTATAAAACATATCTGGAATTCAGAGATGTTGAAATGTGGGGGGAGAACAGTGTGTCTTACAAATAAAATATGTAAATAATTTTCACAAGACTGTGGGTTTGAATGAAATGAACCCTGCACCCTGAGTCCCAGCTGACTGCACCATAGACTGATGTGGGAACCAGCAGCCTCTGCAGGTGGCTTAAAGGAAGCCCTGCCCAATAAGGAGCTCATTATTGAGTGGTGGCAAAAAGACCCAAACAAATCCTCTTTGGGAAGCATAAAGTGGAGGTAAACCAAGAGAAGTTGAGTTACTTCAACTCAGAATATTGTTTCAAACAAAGCTGAGGAAGTGTTCTGGGCCTGTATGAAGCCCACTGTCTACATGTATCTTAGAAATACTCATTTGGCTATTTGGATAAATGAGCTGACTTCTCATGACACCCCATTTTCCCATTTAATAATTCCTTCCTGAGAAATGCGTTTCATTTTAATCACAAGAAAACAGTCTAAAACAAGGCCCACTGCCATCACCTTCAAGTCTGGTAAATTAGTCCAACACAGATCAAAAAGGTGAAGAGTAAGAAAACCTTTAGAAAGTTGGAAATGTGAAAAAGGAAAAAAGCATTCATGAACATGTGATCTTGGAGAAAACAAGATGGGTTAGCAGCAGTTCATGAAGGATGGAAAATATCATGATGCTCTAAATGGAGATCAGGCCACCCCACCAACACTGCACCCTGAGCTCTGCTACTTGGGGGAGCCATGGTGCTGTTCCTAAGACCTCCCCACCTCAGCCATGTGCTGTAGGACAGAGGAAGACACCTTATACAAAACAGTCAATCTTTCAGCTGGCCAGCGATTTAAACCTGAATAAAAAGGATGAGCCAGACAAATGAGATGTTCTTATTAGAAGTATAACATTATGGGAGACAGAAGCTGGATGATGTTTTGGGGATGGGGGCTATAGCAGGCATGGGAATGGATAATCAAAATCATGTACAGTACCCCAATGTTTATAGCAGCAATGTCCAAAATAGCCAAAATACAGAAAGAGCCCAAATATCCATCAACAGATGAATGGATAAAGAAGATGTGGGGTGTGTGTGTAATGGAATATTATACAGCCATCAAAAAAAAAAAAAGAAATCTTACCATTTGCAACAACCTGGATGGAACTTAAGAGTATTATGCTAAGTGAAATAAGTCAACCAGAGAAAGTCAATTATCGTATGATTTCTCTCATGTGGAATTTAAGAAACAAAACAGAGGATCATAGGGAAAGGGAGGGAAAAATAAGACAAAATCAGAGAGGGAGACAAACCATAAGAGACTCTTAACTATAGGAAAAAATCGGAGGGTTGCTGGAGGGGAGGTGAGTGGGGGGATGGGGTAACTGGGTGATGGGCACTAAGGAGGGCACGTGATGTAATGAGCACTGGGTGTTACACGCAACTGATAAATCACTGAACTCTACCTCTGAAACTAATAATACATTATATGTTAATTAACTGAATTTAAATAAAATTCTAAAAAATCATGTGCAGGTAGAAGTTATAAAGAGATGTAACCACGATAAGAGACCACTTACAATACAGAAAAGGCACAGAAGAGCCAACACCAAGGAAGGTTAGCCTTGAGTTCTGGCACATGTCCCTTTCAATAAACTTATTTTCCTTGAGATATATCCAAGCAGGTCTCTTTCAACCAAAGCAACAGCACCACCCACACAAGACTGAGAGCATAGAAGGGAATAACTAAGCCAGACTGCACCATTTCAGCAGGGGCCAGGATGTCATCAACATCAGAAAAGGCCTGGGGCTTGGGGCTTGGAAAGTGCATCACTGTCACTGTGCTCAGGTTTAGAAACCTGGGCTTGGTAAGGCAGGGAGATTTACGGGGCTTTCTATTTCTCTTCTTTTACTTCCATGTTCCTTTCCTGAGGCCATAACAAGGCGTCCAGGGAACACTTGGGCATAGGGACAAAGTACATGGTTCTAGGAGCAAAGATAAGCAGAGATATTTTTTAACTAGAGTGGTTCCTCACACCCTCTCCACTCAGGGATAGTAAACAGGCTTTTATCACCGTTTTGCTTTAGCACAGGATAAGGAGAAGCCAGCAATGGGGACCCAGCATGGAAACTATGGCTCCTGTCCAGTCTATTGCCTTAATAATGCCAATCTTTCTCTGCTATCCCCATTACCAACATTCAATCCAATTCAGTTAGGGTTTTCCAGAGACGGTCTTGGTTTCTGTTATACCCCTGTTGCCCTAGTGTAATTACTCAGAGTGCTCACTTTCACTCTCAAGGTATCCCAATTTGGCAATAAACAATAAATTATGCAATCACCCTAATTTTGGTCCAAGCCCCCATCTTCTTCCATTGTATATACCATTGGAGGGGAAAAAAAAAAAAAGAAACCTATCAATCACAAGTGTGCAAAAAAGTTTAGTTTTCAGAGATACTGAAATGAGAAAAAGTTAGTCTTATAATAAAATATGTAATTGTTGGGGCGCCTGGGTGGTGCAGTTGGTTAAGCATCCAACTCTTGATTTGGGCTCAGGTCATGATCTCAGGGTCGTGGGATCAAGCCCCACGTCGGGCTCCACGCTCAGTGCAGAACCTGCTTGAGATTCTCTCTCTCTCCCTCTCCCTCCACCCCTCCCTCTGCTTGCACTCATGCACACTCTCTCTCTCTCTCTCAAATAAATAAAATCTTTAAAACATTTATAATTGTTACAGATCACAAAAATAATCAGTGTTGAAGGTAAGACTTAGACCCAGACAGTCTGATCCCAGTCCTGATTTATGCATATTGTCCTGACATAATTACTACTGGCACTGAATCAGTTCAACAGTCCCCCAAATGATCTCCATGCCTGGATTCCTCAAACCCTCTTTATCCTATATGCAAAAAGTGTACTCTAAAGAACAAAAGTGCCCCTGTTGCCTCACTATCTAACTCTTTGATGACTCCCCATTGCCCTCAAGAACAAACCTTAACTCCACTACTGGACTCACCAGGATCAGCAGAATGGTACCTGCCCCTGCTTATGTCTCCAGCCTAATTTCTCACTGCTCCCCCACCTCAAAATCCACAAGACAGCTCAAAATCCCTCCTGAAATTCCTCAGTGCCCATGAGTCACAACCCTGGGACTCAGACAGCCCCAAAATGGAAATGAATCAAGCACATGGAGAAGTGGAGAGTGGTGGGAAAAGAGAGATTCCAGACCCACATCCCACCCGACTCACAAGTCCCACACTTACACAGACCTACTCCTAATGCTTTGGCATGTCCCCAGGACCAATTTATACATTACATCAAATCACTCCAATTTTAAAATAAAAATAAATTTTAGAGTTAAACATTAGAAAGGTATGCCTTCATGACTGGTGCTGAAGTGCTATTCTTTTGGAACCATTTCTAAAAAGAGGTAAAAGCTGACATCAGCACACTGATTAAAGTCTGAACTCAGAACACCAGTTCATCCTCCATTAGCATTCCCCAAAGCTCACTCTGCAAAGGCAATGCAATTTCACAGCTTCTCCAGCATTCCTGAAACCCTCCAGGCAGTGCTTTGCACTTGGGTAGACAGCAAAGGGCACGTGCTGTTTGCCCTTTGGTACATATTTTGACTATGGTCTATTCTCTAAGTGTCCTCCCACCTCAAATCTTTGACACACATGAGGTCCAGAAGCCATCGCTACTAGGTCAACACCAAAATGTGCAAACATTTCTGGAATGACCCACATCCAGGATGGTGCAACTGAGCTCCCCATGTGACCTTCCCCACTGCTACCTTGGGCTTCTACAGAATTTCGCTTCATGTCATCTGTGCAATAATGAACAACTGGGGCCCGGGAGGCAGGTCTTGGATTCTCTGAGCCTCAACTTCCCCAGATGTAAACGGAAAAAAATCATCTCTGTCTCACGTGGTTATTGCAAGGATTAAGTGAAATAAAACATATGGAAACACCAAGCTAGTGTCTAACCCTGAGATGGCAGCAAACAGTACATGTTTATCAGATCTGAGAAAGGAAAATGTTTCTAGCTTAATAAAGCCTAAAAAAAAAAATGAAAGTAAATTTACCTTCTAATTCACTGCAAGAGGATTAATCATTATGAGCCAACTGTATCATTATAACGTCAAACGTTTTCTTTGTAACTATCTATGAGAATTAGCCCTTTTCAAAGAACAATAAATAGAGGTTCAGCCAAGTTCAATAATTTGCAAAGCAAGAACGTGGCAGACCCAGGATTTCAACTTCGCTCTATTTGAATGCAGAACTCATACCCTTTTCTCCTCTGTTACTCTGTTTCCCAGACTCTGAAGCCAGGGGAGGAGAGAGTCAGTTAAAAGCCTGGAAAGGACAACTGTGCAGCACTGGTTAGTACGCCTGAGTCAGCACAAGCCCAAGGACCAAAGGTGACTGCCACTCAGGGCAAAGAGATGGGGAAATGTAAGCAATCAGTGCAACCAGATGGTTCAGCCCAAACAGCATCCTTTAGCAATACAGTTTAATGTTTTAACAGCCTAAGTGGCTTGTCAGCATGAGGCAGGTGACTCCCGGGCACCGTGATTTTAAGCAGGTGACTCTGTGACCCCTGCACGCAGGCTTAAAGAAATAATGTGTAGAGATCACTCTGCACGGGTCTCTGGCACATGTGGAATGACCAGTCCTATTATGAAAGCCCTTTCACAAGTAGACTTTCTACAGCCCCTTCCTTCCTCTCTTGACTCAATTTTTCTACATCATTGCTCAACTTCTGTTACTTTACCTGCCTCTGGCTCTTCTCTGTGTACCCCACCAACTTATTGAGACCATAAAAGCTTACTGAATACCTAGTCGGGCCAGCTGGGGAAACAGTGGTGTGTAAGAAAATCTCTGGCCTCACAGAGCTTACAATCTTATATTTGTAGGAGAGGGAAGAAGACAGACCACAAATAAATACACAAACACACAGAGTAAACCACCAGGTAAAGTGTTATAAACTGCTAAATAAAGCAAGAAAGGGGCAGAGAATAATCCCCGGGGAGAGGAAGAATCAGAAAAATAATTAGAGAAAGTCCGGTCTGAAGATCTAACATTGAGTCAGAGAGGTGAATAAAGGAAGGGCACACAGCCTGAGATCAGAGGGACCGGTGTCTCGGAGGCAGGGCACAGCAGGTGCCCCAATGCAGGACCAAGCAGTGCCTTCGAAGACCAGCAACACAGCTCTACCGCAGCTACACCACCTCGTATAATTACTGGTTTACATGCCAATTCTGCCACCAAACCATGAGCCGCGTGAGGGTAGCCCCTGTGTCTCCTTTCTGCATTCACTGTCATACATTCTGCATTCATTTATGAGGTGCATCCATATGCCCAGCATTCTCTTAAGCAGTGGATTTACAGGGAAGAACTAAGTCAACATAGTTTCCACCTTCAGGGAGCTTACACCAAATAGCACTGGGCACACACTAAGTGCTCAGAAAATGAACTAAATGAACAGTATTTGCTTGGTTTTTTGGTTATGGAGTTCTATACACGTTGAGTTCAAGGCTTTCTACAGCCCATCCTCCTTCCTCATTTGCCTAAGAGATCACCACCAGACCTCCCCTTCGGTTACTCACCTACCTGCCTCTCCGTTCTCTGTACCCTCTAATCTCCCCACCTTCTCTCTGCCCTGCCTTTGAATGCAGCCCACCCCACCTGGAATGCCCTTCCCACTTCCATCTTCTTCACCAGACTCACTTGAGGATTATTTCCCAAAATTTCATTAGTATATTGATTTTACCATTTGCTCAAACGTGTACAAGTCTCTCAAGCTCTTCAGGCAAAACATTTCCATTGAGTAACAGAAAGCGATAAAGTGACAATTCCACACTGAGTAGTAAAGAGAACTGAAGGACAAATGATCTGAGGTTACTTACATAATTTCTCTTTCTCCCCAAAATACAAGATACTATTTCAGGGACTTTCTGGGCATTGTGCCTACAGAACTGGGCTAGGATATGGGCGCAGCCAAATTCTCACTACTCCGGGTCTGGACACTCCATCCCCCGCCATAAAGGATAAGTTTCATTTACAGTAAACAAAACCAATTTGCGACACTTAAAGGTCTTCCCCACAGAGAAGGTCAATAGTTGAGCTTCTAAATTATCTGAGATAGATTTCCTTTTCTAACAGCAGAAATTGCAGATGTACTTCATCTTAAAAAAAAAAAAAAAAAAAGATACTTATTCTTTTAGGCAAGAAGGCACATATAGGTGAGTCACAACTTCCAAAGCAGCCTCCACAGCCTCATTTGGCCGATAAGGACTTGCACAGAACCTTAGGCGTTGACTTCTAAAAGCCACGCATCCATCTTTCTCCTCCTACTTCCTGAGAGAGGAGAAAAGTAAGCTGGAGCCATCCATTTTGAAATCTACAACAGTAGGGGTCTAACCAGATTCCTCCGACAGTATGCGGACCTGACAGGCAGTGTTTCCCACGCAGTCTATGCTTCTCTTACAACAGAGCAGCTCTATGAACTTCAACCTGCCATAATGAGAGGGAAAATGTACAAGAAGGCACCAGTACCATGTTTGGAATTATCGTTAGCTATTTAAACTCTGTGCCCTCGACCAAGATCTCCCCTCAGACATGACCCATGCAATGGGCTCTGTGTCACAATTTCTGTGCCCACTGTGGCCATGCCTTGCTATATGCCACATAACGCAGCACCCTCTTCTCCTAGCTGACTGTTTGGACATGGCAACATGGCCTTTATCTGTGAAAAGAGCCCTAACAATGGTTAGATCTTTACTGGGTTGCTGAGTTCACAGAACATTCTCTCTAAAAGTTTCAAAGCCAGCCTAGGTCTATATAAGCATACAGTACAGTGATTAAATGCCTTGTCTTCAGCAACCGGGACCGGGGTTCAGACCCAACTATTTTTTACAAGCTAAATAATTTTGGGCAAGTCACTTAACCACTCTAGGCTCTTATAAGCTCCTTATCAGATGCTGCAAATCCCCACACGATCTGGCCCCTGCCTACCTCAGACTACTATTAGTACCACCACTTTCCCCTCTTTAACTACTTGGACACGTTGAGCTCACTCCCACCTCAGGGTCTTTGCACTTGCTGTTTCTCTGCCCAATACACTCTTCCCCAGAGTTTCACTTGGCTGGCTACTTTTCGTTCCTCAGGTCTCAGCTCAAATGTCAAAAAGTCACCTCCAGGATCTCATAAACATAACGTTGAGAATGTGAGTCCACATTGTACAATTCCATTTACATAAAGTACAAAAAGGAACAAGACCGTGGAATGGTGGTGTAAGTCAGAGGACTGGTTACCCTTTCCAGGGTGGAGGTAGCAACAGGTAGGAGCACCAGGGAGCCCTCTGGGTTACTGCTAAAAAAATGATGAGTTTTTTTGCTCTGGATCTGGTGACCTGGGCATGTTCAATTTGCGAGAACTCATCAAGCTGTCCACTTATAATATGTACATTTTTAGTTCATGCGTTATATTGCAATTAAACAAAGAATTAGGCCAAAACGAAACTAAAAACCCCACTTTATCAAATTGGGTTTGCCTTGACCATCTAATCTACACTCACCTTCTTGGCTAAGCTAGTCATTCTCCATCCCATGATCTGGTTTTATTCTCTTCATAGCCTTTGTCCCTGACTGAAGCCATCTTATTATTTACATATGAACAGTCTAGCCCTTCCCCACCCCCATGAAAATAAAGTATGTGATCATGTTCTCTGCCTGCTATGTTCACTAACCCCAAATATCAGCACCTAGAAGAGTCCTGTCCTCTATATGGGCTGAATAAAAAATACATGTAAAATAAGAAGTGGCTAAAGGGGGCCTTCTTAAAATATAACATCAATCATAAGTCAAAACACTGAAGCCAAGAGCAGAGAAATAAAAAATGTCAAAGACATTAAACCTCGGGAATAGGTCTCAAATGTTAAATTTAACTATTGGGGGGGTAAAGTATCATTTTAGGGGTACCTTTGTGAATGGTTAAAGTTATACTTCTCTAAGCAGAAACGAGGCCTTTTATCTCTATACACCCAATAGCTTTGCCCAGGGTCCAGTACAAAGTAGGTCTGAGTCAAGAATGGCAAAGCTTTCTGAGACACTTAGTGAGGATTTAAGTTTGGTGGGAAAAGGGGGGGGTCATGTTCAATTGTCATGTTTGCCATGGTCAAGGGAAGAGTTAGGCACACCATCAAAGGAGACTCAGATGGAGTAGATACTGAAGTACCCAAGAATTTGAGGAGTTTCTCACAAGTCATGAGCAATGCTCACCTATTACTGTCAATTCTAAGATGTTTATAAAGAAATAATAAAAGTGTGTCAGTAGTTCTAGGACTTGGATATAGTTCCTACTTGGTATGCAGACTAACCTAAATCCTGACATAATACATTTTCATGAGGAAGTCTACACTCATCAAGTAACAGCCTGGTGTAATAGAAACTTAAACTATTCTGGAATCGGCTCTGCCACAAACTCTCTTTATAACCTTGAACAAGTCATTGAACTTCTCTAGGCCTCGATTTTTCCACCTGTGAAATGAGCTGGTTGGACTAGATGCTTGTTAATGTCAAGCTTGCAAGATAGTGTCTTGGACACTATCTGCTCTCCCCAACTGAAAAAAATTCTCATCTTTGAAATCTTGTGTTTACCGGATAACACATCATCCACAAGTAATGTAAATCAGGGCTATTAGATGGAGTGAGGTAATGGATCCTCTCACCTAGTCTTCTTACCAAACCAAGGCTATCTGTCCCCAACCAGATTCTCTAGAGTGTTGTGTTCAGGCTCTCATTTCTTGGTTAGGCAGGAAACCCAATCACACTTCAGCGAAACACTTAGGTTTCTCTGCACAATTACTTGCTTTGCTTTAGTTTTCACTGCCCTGGGCCCCATGTTTCTCATCAATTCAAGTCTACACTCATAGTTAGCACCACAGTTCTTGTTTTTTGTAACACTTAAATAATGAATAGGACTTGATCACCTGGAGGTATTCTCCTTACTCTATTACAAGTTATTAGTGATTTTAATTAGACAAAACTGCTATTCCTTTTGCTATCCCACCATACTGTCAAGTGCCTATTAAGGATATTACAGTAATATGTATTAGCACCTTTTAAATTTACATTAACAAAAACAGAGAAATGAGAAGTCAGGAAATGAAAAGAGAAGGGGGGGAAGAAAAACCTTGCATGTGTTATAATTAGCCAAAGCTTAGAGTAACTCAAAAAATCATTAGTAGCTATCTTTTCATTTTTTATAAAAACTATACTATGCATATCCTGGTTAAATTTGCATGAGTGATAATTTGCCTCTCATAAATTAAAAATGGGAAAATGAACAAGGACATTGCTCTGTGTGGCTGACACCCACACTGCCCTTTCTTTAAAAGGGGAAAGAGGTTATTTACGAAGAATCAGAAATTGAGCAGTTGAGCGATTTCTCCAAGAGTCATCACCAACTCAAAACTCCCCAGAGGGCTTCTGCCTACTTCAACTCTTGCCATTCTGCAGAAGGTAGAATCTACTGGAAGCCAAGCTCCAACAGCTATTCAGCATGCACCCGGGCCTCCGTAGGTTTCTATCGTCCATAAAGCAGAAGATAGTGGACAGGGTCAATGCTATGACGTGTTTGTGATGGGACTGACTGCTCCTGGAAAGAAGGGAGCGCGTTTCCCACTTTTTTCCTTGACCGCCCCCTCCCGCCCCCCCCCCCCCCACACACACACATTTCACCAACTCAAGCGCCCTGAAGTCTGCAAAAGCAGTCACCCTGTAGAAAGTTCCTCAGGGAGGTGAGTTAATACCAGCCAGGCTGCGTTAGGTTTCTAGGCATGTTCATCACGTGGCCTAACAAACGCGCTTAGGGGTCAAGACGTTTCCAAAGCTGAACTGACAAAGCAGATAATAAAACCTCAGGACTCCAAAAATCCCGGCCCGAGGAATTTCTTGACTGGCCACGCAGCGCCAGGTGCGGTGCCGGCGCTCTCCACGTGTGCCCCGGGAAACCGCCGCCAGCCGCGGCTGAGGGCTGGGTGTCGCCCCCCTCCGTCCCGGGGCCACAACTGAGCGGGGGCTAAGGGGTCCCCCGTGCGCCCGGGCGCAGCTCCGCGCGCCGCTTCCAGGGGTGCAGCGCCCGCGCCGCCGCGCCCTCGCCGCCAGGAGGGAAGAGGCGGCGGCGAGGAGGGCCGCGGGGCTCCTTGCCACGGGGCGCGCTCACCTGGGACCTGGCCGCCAGCAGCGGGGGCCGGAGCACCAGGTCTCGCAGAAGTTTCCGGGCCTGCGCTGCTGCAGGGGACGCCATCTTAAACAGGAAACCCGGCGCGGGGAAGCCAAGTGCGCGCGGGCGGGGAGGAGGCACGAGGGAGGAGAGGGGCGGGCCCGTCCGGCCCCCCGGACCCCCCTCAGCGCCCCCCCCACGCGCTTCTCCCCAGCGCCCGGCCCCCTGCGTCCGGCCCCGCCCCTCTTTGTGATCGGACAGAAAGACAGCCAGAAGTGGGTTCCCTGGCTCTACATTCCTTTTGGGGCTCTGGGATTTCTTAGGGATAGTAAGAATTGATTAAAAACACGCTAGGGGTGTTCCTTCCCTGTGGCAGGCACTACAGATTAGGCAGTGAAGAAGGTTGACAGATTTTCTGCTCTCACAGTTTAGAGTCTAGTGGGAGAAGTAGATAGTAACAATGATGCAAGTAAGGATTTAAATTACTATCATGAACAGGCAAAACACAGGATTTTTAGGGCAGTGAAACTGCTCTTTATGATATTCCAATGGTGAATATATGTCAGTATATATTCATCCAAATCTGTAGAATAACCAACACCTAGAGTGAATCTTAATTTAAACTAAGGACTTTCAATGATAACTATGTGTCAATGTACAAATATGATAAACAATGTATTGATGTGTCCACTGTAACATACACCGCTCTGGTGGAGGATATTGACCAGCGGAGAGAAGCAAGACATTTGAGTGTGTGTGTGTGTGTGTGTGTGTGTGTGTGTATGGGGAGGGGGGTGGCAATAAGGGAAATCGCTGTACCTTCTGTTGAATTCTGCTATGAATCTAAAGCTGTTCTTTAAAAAAATAACGTCTTAAAATTAAAAAAAAAAATACTATCATGGACAATTCCTTTCTTGGGAGTATAGCAATTAAAAGGGAGGAATGTGAGGAGCCTGGGTGACTCAGTCAGTTAAGCCTATGCCTTCCACTCAGGTCATGATCCCAGGGTGCTGGGATCAAGTCCCACATCCTGCTCCCTGTTCAGCAGGGAGTCTGCTTCCCCCTCTGCCCCTCCAACCACTTGTGCCTGCTCTCTCTCTCTCTCTCTCAAGCAAGTAAATAAAATCTACAAAAAAATAAATAAATAAAAGGGGGGAATGAAATAGTTACCCTTAGTGTTTCCTGCATGAGTTGCATTTTAGAATAAGCAAAGAACCCAAGATGATAATGAAAAGTCCATCTTTATAAAGAATTCTTAATAAAGCAGGAAGGAGTAAAAGAGTCCAGAAATCACCATGCTATTCCCTTAAATAGTAATTAATGCGGCCACACTCATCAGCGAGTGGAATTATTCAAGGGAAAGTTTGTGGGGAACTTGGCAATGAGGGGATCAGGCTGTTACATCCCTACATCCCTAAAATTTTCCATCTCAGAATTCTCAAGGCTAGAAGTCTGAAATCCAGCACTGCTGCTCTCCCTCCAGGGAGCCTAGGGGAAAATGCATTCCAGGTCTCTTCCAGCTTCTGGATGCTGCCCTGGGGTTCCTGGGCTAGTGGCCACATCACTCCAATCTCTGCTCCATCTTCACTAGAATGAGTGGGGCTGTCTCCAAACTTCCTCTGCCTCTGTAAGCATACATATGCTTGCATTTAAAGTCCACCCAGGTATCCTAGGGTACGTTCTTCTTCAGATTCTTAAATTACACATCTTTTGCCATATAAAGTAATATTCACAGGTTCTGGCATTTGGAGGTGGACATAACTTTGGGGGGCCACCATTCATACCACTGCGTGTGTCTTCAGCTGGGATGCACTTTGAAGCATATGGCATCACTTAGAATGTTTTCTTGCATTGCATAATAAAGAGTTTCTTTATTAAACTCTTGTCTTGAGTTTAATAAAGACTGTCGGGTTTATGATCATTTACAGGAATACTGGGGACAGAGAAATAATGTGACAGGACTCTCTAATGAGGCAAAACCAAAACGTGGAACAGTCTTAGGACAACAGATGTGGTATTTGTGTATGTAAATCAATGGCATTGAAAAGGTGAAGGAGGACTGTTCTAGAGTAAAAGAGATTTAAGGACATAAGCTTACCTAATGAAGGACATAATTTGTGATGCTTGTTTGGATCCTAATTCGATCAAAGCAACTCTAAAAAGACCTCTTTGGGTCAATCGGGAGAATCTGATTTTGAACTGGTATTAGGTGATCTCAAGACATTAGAATGAACTTGATGAGCTGTGGCAACGGCATTATAGTTGCGTCAGGCATGTCTTCCTTGGGTCCTGGCTCTGGCCTCCCAGCTCCGTGTTCACTCTAGCTGTTGCTGTTGTGCTCAGAGTTGTGCAGGTGAAACGTGATGGCACCTCCCCTAAACTGCACCACAGATCTCTCACTTTCTGGTCTGGGCTGCTCAGGGCTTCTCTGTGGCCTCCTGAAGGACACCTGTGGGAAATGTTCCACCCATTCTGTCTGGTTCTAAAGCATTCCATTGCACAACTGGGAGTGTTAAGAGTGTTAACACCCACCCCGTGGGGCATCCCTGACCAAGACGGGATCCAGTGGATAAACACTCCCCATTTCAGTCACTTAAGGCACATTGTGAATGAAATTCTACTGTTCCTGAGGGGGTTCTCAACAGAATCAAGCCCAGGTGCCCCCAGGTGCATCCTTGGATTGGCTTTGCCTCCTCCTGGGGTCCACTCTTCTCAGTTCCACATTGCTCCTTGGGATCACTTCCCAAAATAACAACTTGCATGCAAGTCCTTGTTTTAGGCTCTCCTTTTGGGGGGAACCCAGGCTGAGACTGTGGTTATGACAGAAATTGATCATTTCAAAGACATGCCTACTGAAGTATTTAGAGTTGAAATGTCATGATGCCCAGGTTTTATTTCAACAACACAAAAGCAGAAAGAGAAGGAAAGGGGTAGATGAAGCAAACATGGTGAAATCATTAGATTGTTGAAAGTGAGTGTCATGTCTATAGGAGAATATTCTTGTGACATTTCCCATGTTAGAGCACATCCATCCTCTTTGCTCAACAGACAAAGGAGGATTTCAGCGCTGTGCCTCTGACTGAGTTAGGAGAATGCATTTGCTTATAATTTCAAAAAATAACAGGCCACGTCATTTTTTAAATTTGTTTTGCTTTATACGGCCTTATTGACAGTAGTTTCTTCCATTGATACTGACATTTAATTCCCAAGGAGTACTGATATGTATCAATACTATGATGTGATAGTACCTTGCACATTGAACTTGCTTTTCATGTCTCAATTAGACCTTACCACAACCCTGTGGTGTTTTCTCTTTCTTTCCTTTTTCATTTACTTTTTTTTCTCATTATTCTCTCCCTCTCACCCTTCCTCCTGGTTGCTCAATAACAGGTATTTTCACCTGCAGCATCTTTTCCTAATCAATGGGTTGTGGGGTGTATGGTGTATGGGTCTGTGAAGAAATAGAAAAAAATATATTGGTCTCTGCCTCAATTCCTGGCACAGAACTCCAAAACCCTTTGGAATTTCCCAGGTTATAGGAGCATCTTTTGTTCCAACGAGGCAACTCTTGGTGGGCTCCTGGATAGCCTCAGAATGAGGGCAGGTCACCAGAAAGACTCAGCCATGACTGGAAGCTTGGAACTTTCAGCTCACCCCCCATCTTCTGGGAAGGGGAGAGTGCTGGAGATTGAGTGGAGAATTGATCAGGTCTACATGATAAATCCCTCCATAAAAATCGCAATAGTACTGGGTTCAAACAGTGTCCAGGTTGATGAACGTCACCATGGAGGGGGGCACACCCCAACCCCATGGGGTCAGGAACTCCTATGTTCAGGACCCTTCTAGACCTCACCCTATGTATCTCTGAATCTGGCTATTCATCTGTATCCTTTTTCACATCCTGTATTGCATAATATATTGATAGATGTAAGTAAATATTTCCCTGAGTTCTGTGAGTTGTTCTAGCAAATAACCAAACCCAGGAAGGGGGTCATGGGATTTATAGCTGGTTGGTTGGTCAGAAGTACAGGTAACATCCTGGGATTTATGATTGGCACCTGAGGTGGGGGGCAGATGCAGTTTTGTGGGACTGAGCCCTTAACCTGTAGGGACTGCACTCTTAGTGTCTGAATTGAATTGAATTGAATTGAATTGAATTGAATTGAATTGAATTGAATTGAATTGTGGGACACACCCAGCTGGTATCAGAAAGAATTGCCTGGTGTGGGGAAAACCTCAGTCCATTCAAAGGGAGAGTTTGGTATTCTAAAGAAAATCAGACCAAATTACTAAAAACAACTGACATGGAAGTATGGATTCATTATAAAGTACTTGATTATAACTCAAAATACAAGTTGTATTTCTAAGCCAGGAAAAAAAATAAGTGAAATCTATTTGAGCTCCAATTCTAAAAAGCAAAATTTTGAAAGTTCAACATGGGGTATTTCCTGTGGCCTCATTGGATAAAAGCAATTCACTTGTTTGATCCAATTCATTCTAACTTGTCTATCTGACTAATTTCACATGGCAAGGGCAGAAAGGCCTAGTTTGACTGTGTACCAGGGGTTTTAGTCAGGACTCCTTTTGTTGTAAGAGACAGAAACTGAAGCCAAACCCATGGTATTCATTGGCCAACATAAAACACCCCAGAAGGAAAGAGTGTCCATTCTTAAAGATAACTGGCATCATAGGCCCAAACATCATGAGGAGTCTGTCTCTCTTCATCGCAGGTCTGAGTTTCTCTCAGCTTGACTTCTTTCAAAACACTTTCTTTTACAAAATGAGGAATTTAGGTACTCGGAACTCTAGTATCAGATCCTTAACTTCTCTTGATTAGATGAAAGAGAGCCCTCATCTCTCAGCTCAAATTCTAAAAATATCTAAGATTCTGATAAGGCAGTCCATTGGGGTCCCAGTTCCATTCCTGAACAAATCTCTGGGGCCAAAGAGACTTGCCATGCTTCTTTAGGTTGGGTTCAACTACAAGTGGTTTTATTAACGAAGTTCTCCCAGTGGGAAATGTTAAGGGGATGGAGGAAAGAAAAAGAGGAAAACAGTCAATCAAAACTAATTTCAGATAAGTGCTAGCCAATCTCTGATCTCACAGGGAGCTCTGGAGCATATTCTCATATCAGAGTTTGTCCCCATCTTGAAGGAAGGGAGCCTGGCTTTTGCAACTGCACACTAGTCATTGATCACAGGTTGCCCTGAGGGACTATAATCTCCTAGATAGTTTTAGCTCTGGCTCCCTAGAGGTGAGGCAGCTCTAGTAGTCCAAGGGCAAACCTCTGAAGAAGGTTGCAGGTACCAGCTATTTGCAGCATAGCCCGGGCAGGCTGGGGACTAGGCACACGGCACTGACTAGTGTCAGCTAGAGATGCTCATCCCTGAGTGGCATAATTATTTTGTGATTAATCATGTTGTTTTATGCATCAATAGTTCATTCCTTTTATTGCTGAGAAGCATTCCACTGTAAAGATACAATTTGTTAATCTGTTCACCTATTGATGGAATCTAGCACTTTTATATATCATATATATTACATTTATATGTCATATTCTTTCATTGGTACTGTAAGGTAGGTTTAATGCCCATTTTACAAAAGAGGCATTTATGCTCAGAGAGATGACCTAAGTTACCTGATAAGTCAGCTCCTAAGTAGTGGAGCTTAGATCTCAGGCTTTTTCCCCTCAGCAAAGCCTATGCTTTTTTCTACTCTCCCCACTCTCCTAAGAACATAAATAGACACCAACTGATTGTTATTCACTTTAATTGGTAAAATGTATATATTCAGAAGTTTTCCAATTTTATGTTCTTATTTAAAAGACTTACCTTTAGCTTTGATGCTTTCTTTATGCCGTAACTGGGAAATAACTAATTCTCTTCTTTCTTTCCTCTCAAAATTAATGAGACAAAGTAATTCAGTAGGATGTTTCCTAGAGATTGCCCAATGATTGGTCATTTTTACTCTACTATACCAAGTCATTTGTCCATTTCACTATTGAGCTAAACAGCTGATGGTTTAAGAAGGCAGCACTAAGTATGTGCCCTATTCAGATGCCTTGAGGTTTCAGACTAAAATGGGAAATGATACTAGATAAAAGCAATGGGAGTTTCAGCAGATTTCTCCATGACAAAACCTCACATCTCATTTCTTAGAAAACACCACTGTGCCCACACTGGTACCTTAAATTTATAAATTTACATTTTGGACTTGTGTGTGTCCAATCCCCCCAGTTCAGTTGTAAACTCTTTGAAAGCATCCACCAAACCAACTCTGTATAAAATCTGGATGTCCAAGATCCAAGTTTTAAAGTCATTCAACCCAGAGTGTAGATGCTCTAACTTGCCAGCCTAAAGTCTTTAGATAAGGAGATGCCTAAGAATACAGTTTGAGAGATTTTACCTATGTTATAATAACTTCATAAAGCAGTGGGAGCTGAAGAGCTCGTCGGACAAGGAGCCAGAAGGAAAATGAGCAAAGTCTAGGTTATTAAGAATGCAGCACATTTTGTTGGAGTTCTGCCCATATCCCTTATGTCCTCACCTCTATCCCCTATGTCTTCACCTCTGTACTCAGAAGGCTACTTACTGAAATCCCTTCAATTCTCTCTGGCTGAGGTCATTTGTCCACCTTTGAGAACAGGCTTGGCCAGCATGCAGGACAAGCCAAAAGAGCAGAAAGGTTAGTTCCTCTAGAAGCAATCCTCAACTGTTAACAGATTGTTGGTGCATAAATACTCCAGCTCCCTCGCCTCTTGAGTGGGATAATTCTGAAGGTGATCTACTTTGTCTCATAGAGTTTCTCAGTGGCATTGAGCCCCACTTAATGTAACAGTCACCTACTCAGTAAATCACCCATTATTGTCTTCCTTCCATTCTCTGTCTCACTTCCGACACTTCTATCTGTGCTTCCTGGAATCACTTTCCAAATTAACTTCTTACACTAAAATCCTTGTCTAAGAGGTGGCTACTGGGGAAAGCCAAACAAATCAGACATTAACTAGAGTAGTAACACCAACCACTGTAGCAAGTACCCAGCCTACTGGGTTCAGTGCTTCAAATACATTTACCCATTCAATACCCATAGAGAATGTAAAAGGTAGGTGTTTTTATTCCCATTTGACTAATGAGGAAATCAAGTCTTTGAAAAGTCAAGACTTAATCAAGTTCATGCATTAAGTAGCAGAGTCGGGTCTCCCTCCCCAGGTCTGAGTGACTCCCAACTCTGTTTTATACACTATCAAAACTCTCAGGCCAGCCCCCTTGGAGTCGAGTGCACAATTAATACAAGCTTACCTAGTGGTCCTGGGAAATGTAAACATCTTTTTCTTACTTGGTTGATAGTGCCCAGGAAAGGACTGGGTATGTTGTAGCTTCCAGCAGGAACTAGTGAAATCGAAAAGATTTTTTTATTTGTTGTGACTCTTTTGAAGCCTTGACATGCAGTTTAAAATGAGCATTAGCTCTCCTAGCTGTGTTTGCAGAAGTAATATCAAAATGATACCCTATTCACATTTCTGTCTACCGTTTATTCTGGCCTCACTGGTGTGCTGATGAAATTACTATAAGTGAACATTCTCATTCTGTGCTTCTCATTATTGAGGAAGGAAACTCGAGGAGTTCCCAATATATTTTATTTTTTTAATATGATAACACACACACACTGTTTTCCTTGTTCTTGAATATATGCAATTTATCTATCAGAGCAGCTTCCATTTCTTATTCATTCCTATTCTTATTTTTCATGCATATGCCAGAGAGAAGGAATTTTAATCACTGAAGGAGCATTTGTATAATAAAAGCGATCTCTGCAATTCCTTCAGTGAAGAGCAGGAATAAATGATCTGTAGATTCTTAATGCATTTCTCCAAATATGAGTTTCAATTTGCACAGAAGATTCAATAAATTGTTCTGTGTCCCTAAAGACCTACAGATGCCTCAAGGGATATACTGCAAAGGATTCCGTTTAGAAAGAATTTTATGAGTAATATATTCTCTGCACTTGTCTCCCCTCTGTAAATGGCTAACAACATTGAATAATATAAGCATGCTGTTTTTCTTTTCCTTTTAATAAGAGGTCCAGCATGAACGTCCCTCTAAAGTTTTTTGAATTTTTCAGAATTTAGCACAAACTTCATTCAAGGATTTAAAAGCACAACACAACAACAGTTGAGACCAAATGAGACCTTAAACTTGTTCAACAATTAATTAACTTTATACTTATGAAGTAACACTATTACACTTAGTTTTTATCTGTGGTACCTTTATAATATGCCTATGGCACAAGTATTATATCCATTTCTTAGGCTATAACTGAGGCTCAGAAAGGGTAAGTACTTTATTTTTATTTTTATTTTTTTTAAGATTTTATTTATTTGACAGAGAGAAAGACAGCCGGAGAGGGAGAAGCAGACTCCCCGCTGAGTGGGGAGCCCGACGCGGGGCTCGATCCCAGGACCCTGGGACCATGACCTGAGCCGAAGGCAGACGCTTAACGACTGAGCCACCCAGGCGCCCCAAGGGTAAGTACTTTATTAAAGGTCACACAATTATCACAATGTTTTAATGTTACCCACAAGTTTTGTCATTTTTCCCTTCCTTCTCCTAATGTCCTCCATGCTATTCCTTATGTTCCACAAATAAGTGAAACCATATGAAAATTGACTTTCTCTGCTTGACTTATTTCACTTAGCATAATCTCCTCCAGTCCCATCCATGTTGATGTAGAAGTTGGGTATTCATCTTTTCTGATGGCTGAGTAATATTCCATTGTATATATGGACCACATCTTCTTTATCCATTCATCTGTTGAAGGGCATATTGGCTCCTTCCACAGTTTGGCTATTGCGGACATTGCTGCTATGAACATTGGGGTGCATATGGCCCTTCTTTTCACTACATCTCTGTCTTTGGGATAAATACCCAGGAGTGCAATTGCTGGGTCATAGGGTAGCTCTATTTTTAAATTTTTGAGGCACCTCCACACTGTTTTCCAAAGTGGCTGTACCAACTTGCATTCCCACCAACAGTGTAAGAGGGTTCCCCTTTCTCCACATCCTTGCCAACATTTGTTGTTCCTTGTTTCGTTAATTTTAGCCATTCTAACTGGTGTAAGGTGGTATCTCATTGTGGTTTTGATTTGTACTTCCCTGATGGCAAATGATGTGGAGCATTTTGTCATGTGTCTGTTAGCCATTTTGTATGTATCTTCTTTGGAGCAGTGTCTGTTCATGTCTTCTGCCCATTTCTTGACTGGATTATTTGTTTTTGGGTGTTGAGGTTGAGAAGTTCTTTATAGATCTTGGATACCAGCCCTTTATCTGTTATGTCATTTGCAAATATCTTCTCTCATTCTGTAGGTTTCCTTTTAGTTTTGTTGACTGTTTCCCTTGCCATGAAGAAGCCTTTTTATCTTGATGAAGTCCCAATAGTTCATTTTTCCTTTTGTTTCCCTTGCCTTTAGAGATGTGTCTTGCAAGAAGTTGCTGCAGCCGAGGTCAAAGAGGTTACTCCCTATGTTCCCCTCTAGGATTTTGATGGATTCCTGTCTCACATTTAGGTCTTTCATCCATTTTCAGTTTATCTTTGTGTATGATATAAGAGAATGGTCCAGTTTCATTCTTCTGCATGTGGCTGTCCAATTTTCCTAGCACCGTTTATTGAAGAGACTGTCTTTTTTTCCATTGGATATTCTTTCCTGCTTTGTTGAAGATTAGTTGACCATAGAGTTGAGGGCCCATTTCTGGGCTCTCTATTCTGTTCCATTGATCTATGTGTCTGTTTTTGTGCCAGTACCATACTGTCTTGATGATCACAGCTTTGTAATATAGCTTTACATCAGGCATTGTGATGCCCCCCGCTTTGGTTTTCTTTTTCAGCATTCCCTTGGTGATTCGGGGTCTTTTCTGGTTCCATTCAAATTTTAAGATTGTTACAGCTCTGTGAAAAATGTCAATGGTATTTTGATAGGGATTGCATTGAATGTGTAGATTGCTCTGGGCAGCATAGACAGGAAATGCTGCATTTTAAATGACATTCATCTCTCCCTTGGAGAAAGAGTAATGCTCAGCATACACTATTTGCTTCCCCCTTTAGGGGACCAGACTCAGTGGAGGGTGAGTGTTGAAGCTGATGAAATAAAAACAGATTCAAAGGAAAATGTCAAAATTTAACTTCTGTGATGGTTAATTTTATGTGTCAACTTGACTGGTCCACAGGGATTTGGATTTGGTTAGACATTATTTCTGGGTGTGACTACAGGGGTGTTTCTAGATGAGATTAACAGTTGAATCGGTAGACTGTGTAGAGCAGATTGTCCTCCCCAGCATGCGTGGGCTTCATTCAATCCACTGAAGGGCTGAATACAACAAAAGGCTGAGTAAGAAAGAATTGTCTGTCTCTACTTGACTGTCTTCAAGCTGGGATATCAGTCTTCTGCCTTTGGACTTGAACTCACACTGGCTCTTATACCATTGGCTCTCCTGGTTCTCAGGCCCTTGAACTTGGACTGTAATTATACCATCAGGTCTCCTGGATGTCCAACTGGCTAACTGCAGATCTTGGAGTTCTCAGCCTCCATAATCATGTGAACTAATTCCTCATAATACATACATACATACATACATATATATTTATATTTATAAATATAATGCATAAATATAACCATCCTGTTGGTCCTCCAGAGAGCCTAGACTGATGTGGCTGGGTTCATAGTGACAGAGAGTGGTGAGGACCTAGAGCAATGAGTGGGCTACTTGGACAGTTCTTTATATGGTGACATTTATCCTGGGAAATTATTGCAGTTGGAGGCAATCCCCTTCTCAGCCTGACCAATTCTGAAATTTAAAGCATCATTGCCCCAGAGTTGATGAGTGATACCTTCCAAAAACACTAGAGGAATCCAAAATGCCAGTAATGTACAATGAGAAGCACAAGAGTTAGAAAGACCATTTTGAGTGGGCCTGATCAGGGCATCCCCTCTTGTAAAAAAGCCCCATTTGTGATGGCTTGCCTATGAAATTAAAGAGAAAGGGGCATATCCTAGAAGATTCCTAGGTTTCTGATTGCAAACCAGATGGCTAGTTGGTGGTGGCCATCACTGAAAAGGGGACATAGGTTTAGCAGAGAAAGATCCTTGGTTAAGTCATGTTGATCTTGAGATGCCTTTGAGATATCCAAAAAGGAGATGTCAAAAAGGCGATGAAATATGTGGTCACTACTAGGCTAGAAGAGTACATATGTGGGCCACCTGCAAAAAAGTCAATGCCGAAGCTGTGACTGTGGAGGAAATTGTCCAGGGAGGGCGTAAAAAAGAAGCCCTAAAGTTCCCAAGGAATTCCTATAGCTGATGGGCTGATAGAGGAGGATAAACCTGAAAAGGTGACAAGAACCATTTGGGAAATCATAAGATGATGATGTTTGAGCTCCTACTCGAAGGATAATTAAGCTTCTGAATAGAAATTGTAGGACAGACATTCAGGGATGGAGGGGATGTAATGAACTGAATCACTCAGGACAACCTGAGCAGGGCAGATGTATAGAAGAGCAAGTTACAGTTTGATTGTTGAGCCTGGGAGGGAGACAGGACGACAAAGGAGATGGCTGCCATATGATGAGCCGTCTCCAATGTCATTGTTAGGGTTTGTACTCATTCAGCAGATACGTGGTTTTTAAACTCAGGAGGCTGAGTGTCAGGGCTGTGGACATCCTGTCTACACCTCAACAGCAGCGCCTTCACTTTTTCTTTTTAGATGTGGCTAAGACAGTATTTTGAGATCTAAATCTGTGTTATTTTTCCTCTGTATTTCACTCCATTCAAATAGAGATTTGCTCTGTGCTCAATTGCCTGTTCTGTTTTTCCATTCGTAGAGTCCAGGGGTTGGAAACATAAATTGCCTAGAAGCACTAGGCAGGTAATGCAAACAGGTGAGTGGATTGGGTACAGGAAAATTAAGGAATGATGAGGTCTGTGGTAAACTGGAGAGCACTTTTCTACTTCAAAGGATTCAGATTTAAGTTTAAACAAACAAAAATACTGTGCAAGCCACACAAACCTTGTCTGGGCCTGTTTATGACCCCAGGACTAAACTTTGGAAGAAATAGGTAAAGAAGGGGGTAAAAAAGTAAAAGGTACAAAATTTACAGGTGTACTAGAATGTGCTAAAGAAGCAAAGGAGAGATGAAGTGACCACCCTTAGGACTGCCAGTGAAACAGTAACAAGTTACAGCCCAAAACCAGAGTAGGTTTTTGAAGAGGAGAGTATATAATCAGAGCTGTGTTTGGGGAAGATGCATCTGTGTAGGTTGGGTGGGAAGAGAAAAGGGGCTCTGAGATCATTTCAGGTGTACAGTGATTCTGATGAGAGATGAAAGGGGCTTGAATTAGGAAAGAAGCCTTTGAAATACAGAAGAGGGGCATGTCGTAGATGACACTGTGGCCAACCCCCAAACCGGGGGATGCAGAGTTAGGTTTGGTAATTAAATGAAATCTTAACTCTGCTGGCTTATTTAGGCAATGGTGCCTTAACAAATAAGAATTTAAAACCCTAACTTAGATGATAAAATAATATCTATTTTCAGTCCTGTCAGTTTACCTCTACCAATTTATGAAGACTTGGGAACATTTGCCATCAGGCTCTGCCAGTGGTTTCAACCAGGGATGATTTTGTCTCCCAGGGGACACTTGGCGATGTCTGGTTATCACAGCTGGGGGATGCTACTGGCATCTTGTGCAGAGGCCAAAGATGTGGCTAAACATTCTATGTGCTCAGATAGCCCTCCACCACAAAGAATTATCCAGCCTAAATGTCAGTTGTGCTGAGGTTGAGAAACCCCGGGCTTTGTGGAACAGCCTGAGAAAAAAACATTCCCATTACCGTATGAAACGTATATCCTAAGTCTGTGTATTGATGCATACTTTTCTATAAAGATGTTTGTTAGATTGGACAGTGAACTTTTTCAAGCCAACTGTTTCTTACCTCTGAATTTCTAGAACTCAGCACATCATAGATGCTCAATAGTTACTCAGTGAACGAAAGATGAAACTATAGCTAGTATTTACTGAGCTCTTATCATGTGTCGGGCACTACTTTAATATCTGACTTCATAATAACTCAAAATTAGGTACTATTTTTATTACTTCATTTTACAGATGAAAACGAGAAGATTGGAGAGGAAAGTCGCTTTCTAGAAACAAAAGGAGCCAGTACTGGGAACCTTACGTATCTGACTCTAATTTTTGTTTTATTTTCCATCACACGGTACCATATCTCTTTTAACATGGACCCAAATTGTGCTGGCCACAATCAAATTTCCAATTACCCAAATGCTGGAATAAATGCCTTTATAAGCTTAATAAACTACCCTCTCCCACTTTTTTTTGTTTTGTTTATTGCCACTCTCTAAACTTGCTATTACTATATGCACATTGAATTTATAAAGTACCATGTTAGTCAGGAACATTCTATTTTTTTATAGCACAAACATTTCCAGATGCATTCCTGGGATTTATGCATTAATAGCACCAGTTGGATGGTGTGTTTCATATTATTTCGGTAGATAAGAAATCCTTAAAAGGAGGCTTGATGATAACAGTGAGCAAGGATTGCCACTCCTCTCCCCATTTAAAAAAATCCATTCTATTATTTGGGGGTGAAATGTAAACCAGCACATTTTCATTTCATTCCCTGCCTATATTGTTCTCTCAGTAACTTTTTTCAGGAGGGAAAATAAAAGTTAACTGAGATGGGGAAAATTCAATAGCAATGTACAGTAGACTCTGAAGAATGTATACTGTCACTTACCACCATTTGGCTGTCTGATGGTTGATTGCTTTCCGAAAGCTCTGAGAACAGGAGATCAATATGCTGCAAAAGTCTGTTTTAGCATTGTGGGAACTTTTACCACACTCTAGTGCTATCAGCAGGTGGCTAGAATAGATTAATCCTGCTAACAATCCATAAAAAAACCTTCCGCATTTGCCACCACCTAGCCCCAATCTACCTTTCCCATCTTATCTTTTGTCCCCATCTACATTCCTACCTCATAATGCCAAATATTATTGACTGAATATGCCCTAAATATTCACCTGCCAGGACATTCAGATCTATTGGTCTTAAGTATCCTACTCTCCTAGGTGAAGACCAGTTAGTTCTTCAAAACCAAACTCAAACCTCATGTCACATGTGAGGCTTCTCCTCAGCTGATTCTCTCTGACCAGCCCATATTCATCATTCATTCATTTATTCATTCACTCACTCAACCAAGTTTTCCTGAGCTCTATATCAGGTACTATTGAGAGAGTAGCGAACAACACAGAGATGGTTCCAACCCTCATGGAGCTTACAGCTTAGGCGAATCCAGGAAAAATTAATTACTGCCTTTCTTGGCACTGTTGCTTTTCTGTCTCTACTTGTATTCTATTATGTCTTTATTTTTAATTATGGGCACACCCCTAAGCATCATGGGCAATTTAATATCTTATTCATCTTTTTGTTCCCATGGTCACATCCAGTCCTTCCCACACATGAGACACTCAATCAACTTGTGTATAGGAGAGTCAGATTTTCTATGTGATACCTCAGAAAAACCCAGTAAATGAATAAAAGACTCCTATGGCTTTAAGCAATATCCTGATACCAATCTCTCCCTTCTCTCCAACCATTGTTCCAGATTTGTAGTAGAAAAATAAGGAAACAGAATTGTCCCTACAGGAGCACATGGTTTCTTCTGGTGTTAACCACCCCAGGATTTAACCTCATTTCATTCTGCATCTGTGCTATCCAACACATATGGCTGTTCAGCATCTGAAGTATGACTAGTCTGAGTTGAGATGTGCTGTCAATGAAATCCAGTGGATATCTGATAAATACTTTTGTATTTATTACATATCAAAGAGATAATGTTTTGATCATATTGAATTAAATAAACTATATTATTAAAATTAGTTGTACCTGTTTCTTTTTACTTTTTAAAATGTGGCTATTAGAAAATTTTTAATTGCATATGTGGCTGGCAATATACTTCCATTGCTACATATTTTTACTGGATATGCTGTTCTAGATTCTTGCCCTCCCAATGTTCTGACCTGAAACAATTCCTTTTGGGGAACTCCCATATCCTCCTGGCATCTGGGGTGAAAGTCCTTCATGCTGGCATTTTTTATATCTAGTGTTTTACCCAGTACCTTGGTGTCATAAAGTGTCATACTATCTATGCTTGGCAAAACACAAGGGTCTGGATTCTTGCCTTTGTTTTCCCCAAGACTCCTCCTGTCAGCTCTGCAAGGGCTTCCCAGTTATCCTCTTGGAAATATCTGGTCTTACAGGATATCTGTCTCTTTCCCTGGGGTAGTCTGCCTCAGCTTCTTCACCTAACCTTAATGGCGGAAGAGCTGCAGATGGGGGAAACTAGCTCCCTCCCAACAAGGAAAATACAGTTTGATATTTGAATCAAGTATTTTCTCCATATTTATTTATTGATTAAATTAAAATTTTAAGACCCCCAAACCATTTTGGAGTCCATATCATGAGAAATGAAACTTGATTTTATTCTCTTTCTCATGGTCCAAAGGCATGGAAGGAAACCATATTTTGTTACTGTCTCTTTCTCTTGCAGTGCTATAGGATTTTTCAGAGATAAAATGTTGCAGTAAGCCCCACAAGGACACAGGCTTTCTTGAAAAGTAAGGAAACAGAATTGTCCATACAAGTCAACTCAGTGGGTAAATATTAGTTTTGTGGACCCAGAGTGACTCAACCAGTAAGCCCAGCCATTCACAATTTTCCCAGGATTTAAAATCTTAAGCCATGAGAATTCTGACTTTTCTCCTGCAAAAGGATGGAATAAAGGGATCTCCTGTAGGATTACTTTTTGTTCATATATCATGCCTCTCAGGGGGTTCCAACTCAAGACAATGACATAGGAAGATCCTGAAGTCACCTCCTCCCAGAGATACACCGAGTCTACAGTTACAAATGGGACAATTTCCTCTTAAGAAAACCTAAACCTGGCTGAGTGATGAATATACATTGGGCCAACGAGAAGAAAACCATACTGAAGTGGGTAGGAGAAGATATTGTCCTACTATTCTCCTACTATTATAGATCACTCTTGTAGATCTTCTGAGTACAACAACCCATGACAAGGAGAAAACTCAAAACCTGGAGCTCCTCCCCAAGGAGCAAAGGATTTGAATTCCACATGGAGAACCTCAGCTTTTAGGACCTGTGCTTGAGAGATGATCCCCAAAACATCTACCTTTGGAAACAAACGGAGTTTGTGTCTTAAGACCTACAGGACTGTAGCGATCTGAGAGAGAGCTCCCAAAAGGTCCATGCTCTTGGACTTACCCTCCCAAGGACCCAGCTCAGAGGTAGCATATTGCACCCAGACTTAAAGTGAAGGAAGCTTACCTACTTATATTAAAGTCCCAGCTGGAAGGGCAGGCATCTAATTTAATACACATATCTAAGAGCCTTCCAGAACACTCTCCAGGGATGGAGACTGGCATTGTCCATCTTGGCACTCTCCCTCTGCTTTGCTCCAGCTCACCAGTATCTCCCCCAAAGGAGAGTATATACTTGTCTGGTGTCCTAGTTTTTGCAGCTGCTGCCCAAGGGACACTGCTAGATCACCTGACCAATGAAACTTATGCTTGTGGTCCTACAGGAATGTATGTATTTGTATACTTTTAAAAGTTGCTACCTGAGGGTCTGGCTTCCAAGTAGTCTGAGGGACACTAACAGATCTTGGCACAGCCCCGACTACTGGAAGCTATTAAGAATATAATAAGCCACTTGGACAAGCACAAAGATTTGAGAGATGACAACGAGTGGAGTAGGGTTAAATGACAAGGGTCACCTCGTATGCAAGGCCCCTCCTTCAAGACTGGGAGAGGTGGTTGTTTCATGTACTGTATAGAGCCCTACAGAGAATCAAGCAAAATGAAGAAATGGAGGATTATGTTCCAAATGAGAGAACAAGAAAAAATTTCAGAAAAGAAAACTTGATGGAATGGAGATAAGTAATTTATCTGATAAAGAATTCAAAATAATAGTCATAAAGATGCTCACTGAACTGGGGAGAATGGGTGAACACAGTAATAACTTCAACAAAGAGATGGAAAATATGTGAAAGTATCAAGTAGGGGTGCCTGGGTGGGTCAGGTGGTTAAGTGTCTGCCTTTGGCTCTGGTCGTGATCCCAGGGTTCTGGGATCGAGCCCACATTAGGCTCCCTATTCATGGGAAGCCTGCTTCTCCCTCTCCTCCCCGTCCATGTTCTCTTTCTCTCTCTCAAATAAATAAATAAAATCTTAAAAAAAAGAAAGTACAAAGTAGAAGTCACAGAGCTAAAGAATACAATAAATCAACTTAAAAATATACTGGAAGGGTTCAACATCAGACTAGATGAAGCAGAAGAAGGAATCCGTTGATTTGAAGACAAAGCACTGGAACTCAACCAATCAGAGTAGCAAAAAGAAAAAAAATGATTTTGAAAATGTAAAGATAGCTTAAGGGGCTTATGGGACAAGCTCAAACAGATTAATGTTCACATTATAGGGATCCCAGAAGGAGAAGGAGGGGTCAGAAATTTTGTTTGAAGATATAACGGATGAAAACTTCCCTAATCTGGGGAAGGAAAGAGACATCCAGATCCAGGAATCCCAGAGAGTTCCAAATAAGATGAAACTAAAGAGACCCACACAAAGAAACATTATAATTTTTTTTGAGAAGATAACTGCCAATTGTTATTTAATGTTGACTCTAAAATTTAGAGCATGAGAAAGAGTTGGAGAATAAAAAGTAAGGAAAGATTTTATTTATATATATATCACATTACATTACATTACAACAAAACAAATAAAGAGAATAGCCTTCCTGTTCTATTATATTCTAATAGTGAAATGGGTGGTCAAAAGGTACAAACTTTGATTTGTAAAATAAATAAGTCCTGAGGCTGTAATGTACAACACAGTGTCTATAATTAATAACACTGTATTGTATGTTTGAAAATTGCTGCAAGAGAAGATGTTAAAAATTCTTATCACAAAATAAGAAAAAACTTGTGATCATTTCACTATATATATAATAATTAAACATATAAAAGACATAATAATTAAAATGTCAAAAGTTAAAGGCAAGGAGAGAAAACTAAAAGAAGCAAGAGACAAATCACTTGTTATGTACAAGGGAACCCTCCATTAGACTATCAGCAGATTTTCTGGAAGAAACTTTACAAGTCAAGAGAAAGTGGCATGATATATTCAAAGTGTTTAAAGGAAAACTCCAAACCAAGAATACCTAGCAAAGTTATCATTCAAAATCGAAGGAGAGATAGTTTTCCAGACAAGCAAAAGCTAAAGGAATTCATCACCACTAAATCAGTCTTACAAGAAATGTTAAAGGGTCTTCCTTAAGCAGAAAAGAAAGCCTACTAATTGGTAACAAGAAAATACAGGAAGGAATAAATGTTACCGGAAAGGTAAATACATAGTAAAGGTAGTAAATTAATCTCTTATAAAACTAGAATGAAGATTAAAAGGCAAAAGTGGCACAAATAATTATGAAAACAATGATTAGTTAATGGATATACAAGCAAAATGTGACATCAAAAATACAAAGCACAATGCATGAGATGGGAAATAAAAATGTTGAGCTTTACAATTAGGTCAAATGTAAGTTACCAATTAAAATAAACTACTAGGGATTTAAATTGTTATATGTAAGCTTCATGGTAACCACAAAACAAAAACCTATAGCAAATACACAAACAATAAAGAAAAAGGAATATCAGTATACTACTAAAGAAAGTCATCAAACCACAAAGTAAGAAAGCAAGAGAAAAAGAAAGGAACATAGCAAAAGAAAGAACCTGGACCACTATCTGACATTATACACAAATATTAACTCAAAATAGATTGAGGACTTAAATGTAAGACCTGAAATTATAAAACTCCCAGAAGAAAACAGTGGTAATCTCCTTGACTTAGGTCTTGGCAATTTTTTTTGAATCGGATACCAAAAGCAGAAGCAACAAAAGCAAAAATAAATAAATGAAACTCAACATTACTGAAAAGCTTCTGTACAGCGAAGGAAACCATCAACCAAATGTAAAGGCAACCTACTGAATGGAAGATAATATTTGCAAATCATATATCTTATAAGGGGCTAATATCCAAAACTATAAAGAACTTACATAACACAATAGCAAAAAACAAAAAATCTGATAAAAAATGGGCAGATCTGAACAGATACTTTCCCAAAGAAGACATACAGATGGCTAACAGAAACATGAAAAGATGCTCAACACCATTAATCATCAGGGAAATGCAAATCACAACCACAATGAGATATCACTAGTCAGAATGGCTAGTATCAAAAAAATAAGAAATAACAAGGTTTGGCCAGGGTGTGGAGAAAAGGGAATCGTTGTGCATTGTTGGTGGGAATGTAAATTGGTGCAGTCACTGTGGAAAACAGTATGGAGGTTCCTCAAAAAATTAAAAATGGAAATACCATGTGATCCAGCTCTTCCAACTTCTGGGTATTTATCCAAATAAAATGAAAATATAACTCTAAAAGATACATGCACCCATGTGTTCATTGCAGAATTATTTATAATAGCCAAGATATGGAAACAACCTAAGTGTCCATCAATGGATGAATGGATAAAGAAAATATTGTATATATAAACAATGGAATATCCTTCAGCCATAAAAAAGAATGAAATCTTGCCATATGCAACAACATGGAACTTGAAGATATTTTGCTAAATGAAATAAGCTGGACAAAGAGAAATATATCATCTCTCTTATATGTGGAATCTGAAAATAAAACAAAACAAACAAAACCAAACAAAAACAGAAACCACACTCATAGAGAGCAGAGAACAGATTGGTAGTTGCCAGAGGAAGGGGGTGAGTGGTGGGAGAAATACATAAAGAGGGTACAGATATATTTTTAAATGTTTTAAAAAAGAAAAACAAACAAACAGAACACAATTCAATACGAAATATTTCCTTCCTTCAATATTCCACTCGTTATGAGGTTGTATTGCACACAGGCTGTCATTATTAAAGCTTCTTGAATGCATCCTTTTGAAAATATCGCTTAAAAAATCTTTATTGTATTTCATAAAATGTCAAATGATTGCCCATGGATGCTTGCCCTGCCCTTTTAATTCCTAATGCATATAGTACTATCAATAAGCTGCGCCCCCCCCTCCCCCCCCCACCCAACCCCTGTATTGTTTATTCCATTTGCCTCCCTGGCAAATGTGACGGCTGTTATTTTCCTCAAATGAGTTAAAATTGTGAATTACATCAGTTCATCACAGCCAAACCTCTTCTTGATTGCAGAACTCAAATGTCCCCCCTCTAAATTAAAATGAAATTCATAAAATGCTGCCAACTGTTTTTCCAATGCTTCCAAAATGGAATATATCCAAAATGCTATGGAACATTCTGATAGATTACACCACATTAAGAGACACAAACATTTAAAATCACTTACATCTTCTTTGCTGTTTGGGGGAAACTTTAACATTGAGTCATGGAGGTGGTGGGTGAGGATGAGCGTCTATCTATTGATGGCTGTTTGTATTCCTTTGAAGGTAAGGATGGGTTTTGCCAATTTTCAGTAGTACACCACTGAGATTTCTGTTATTTGTGATCAGGTACCAGAAGCTGCATTGCCTGTGAGAGAGGACAGGGGTATTAGGGATGGTCATTTAAAAATATTAATGGTTTATTTTTTTACAGCAGTTTTATTCAGAGCAAAATAGAGAGGAAAACACTGAGATTCCCCATATACTCCCTGTCCCCACATATGTACAGCCTTCCCCATGATCGACACCCCCCACCAGAATGATAGATTTGTTACATTTGGTGACCCTACATTGGCACACTTTAATCACCCAAAGTCCATAGGGCTCATTCTTGGTGCTATACACTCTGTGGGTTTGGACAAATGTATAATGATATATATGCATCCTTATGGTATCATACAAGGTAGTTTCACTGCCTGAAAATCCTCTGTGCTCTGCCTATTCATCCTCCTACCACCCTCTCCCTTCCAGATGCTGATAACCACAGGTCTTTTTACCGTCTCCATAGTTTTGCTTTTTCCAGAATGTCATGTAGTTGGAATCCTACAGTATGTAACCTTTTCGGATTGGCTTCTTTTACTTTTTTTTTTTTTTAAGATTTTATTTACTCGTCAGAGAGAGAGAGAGAGAGACAGAGGCAGGCAGAGGGAGAAGCAGGCTCCCCGCTGAGCAAGGAGACTGATGTGGGACTCGATCCCAGGACCCTGGGATCATGACCTGAGCTGAAGGTAGAGGCTTAACCGACTGAGCCACCCAGGCATCCCTGGCTTCTTTTACTTAGTCCTATGCATTTAAAGTTCCTCCATGTTTTTGTTGTTGTTGTTGTTGTTGATGGCTTGATAGCTCAGGGTTTTGTTTTCATTTTGTTTTGTTTTTATCACATGGAATAATATTCCATTGTTTGGGTGTTTCACAGTTTATTATCCATTCAGGTAGTGAAGGACATCTTGATTACTTCCAGTTTCGGCAATTATAAAAAAAAAGGTGCTATAAACATCACTGTGTAGTTTTTGTACAGACATAAATTTTCAACTCCTTTGGATAAATATCAAGAAAAATGATTGCTAGATTGTATGGTGAGAGTATGTTCATTTTGAGAATAAATCACCAAACTGTTTCCCAAAGGGGTGGTACTATTTTGCATTTCCACTAACAATGTAAAAGAGTTCCTGGGGCTCCACATCCTCATCAGCATTTGGTGTTTTCAGTGTTCTGGATTTGGCCATTCGAATAGGTGTTTAGTAGTACCTGATTGTTGTTTTAATTTGCATTTCCCTGATGACATATGAAGTGAGAGAGTCATTTTAATAGCCATTTGATCTTGTGCTTTTTTTGAACTTCAGCATCCTTGTTTGTAAATTACAAATGACAATACATGTGCAGAAGAATGAAACTGAATCATTTTCTTTCACCACACACAAAAATAAATTCAAAATGGATGAAAGACCTAAATATGAGACATGAAACCATCAAAATCCTAGAGAACACAGGCAGCAACTTCTTTGACCCTGGCTGTAATAACTTCTTACTAGGCATGTCTCTGGAGGCCAGGGAAACAAAAGCAAAAATGAACTATTGGCAATTCATCATGATAAAAACTGCACAGTGAAGGAAACAATCAACAAAACTAAAAGGCAGCTTACAGAATGGGAGAAGATATTTGCAAATCCAATAAAGGGTTAGTATCTAAATCTATAAAGAACTTACCAAACTCAATACCCAAAAAACAAATGACCCAGTTAAGAAATGGACAGAAGACATGAATAGACATTTTTCCAAAGAAGACATCCAGATGGCTAACAGACACATGAAAAGATGCTCAACATCACTCATCATCAGGGAAATACAGATTAAAACTACAATGAGATACCACCTTACACCTGTCAGAATGGCTAAAATGAACAACACAGGAATCAACAGATGTTGGCGAGGATGTGGAGAAAGGGGAACCCTCCTACACGGTTGGTGGGAATGCAAACTGGTGAGGCCACTCTGGAAAACAATATGGAGGTTCCTCAAAAAGTTAAAAATACCCTACAATCCAGCAATTGCACTACTAGGTATTTACCCAAAGAATACAAAAACACAGATTTGAAGGGGTACATACAACCTGATGTTTATAGCAGCATTATCAACAATAGCCAAACTATGAAAAGAGCCCAAATGGCCATCGACTGATGAATGGATAAAGAAGAGGTGGTTGTGTGTGTGTGTGTGTGTGTGTGTGTGTGTGTGTGTGATGGAATATTATTCAGCCATAAAGAAGAATGAAATCTTGCCATTTGCAAGGACACAGATGGAGCCAGAGAGTATTATGGTAAGTGAAATAAGTCAGTCAGAGAAAGACAAATACCCATATGTTTTCACTCAAATGTGGAATTTAAGAAACAAAACAGATGAAGGGCGCCTGGGTGGCTCAGTCGGTTAAGCGACTGCCTTCGGCTCAGGTCATGATCCTGGAGTCCCTGGATCGAGTCCCGCATCGGGCTCCCTGCTCGGCAGGGAGTCTGCTTCTCCCTCTGACCCTCCCCCCTCTCATGTGCTCTCTCTCATTCTCTCTCCCCCAAAAAAAAAAAAAAAATCTTAAAAAAAAAAAAAAAAAAAAAAAAGAAACAAAACAGATGAACATATGGGAAGGAAAAACAAAGAGAGAGAGAAGCAAACCCCATAAGAGACTTTTAACCATAGAGAACAAACAGGGTTGATGAAAGGAGGTGGGTGGGGGATGGGCTAATTGGGGGCCGGGTGTTAAGGAGGGCACTTGTTAGGATGAGCACTGGGTGTTACATGTAAGTGATGAATTACTAAATTATACCCCTGAAATCAAAAATAGGTAAATAAATAAGTAAATTTTAAAAAATGACAGTACATGTCTTGCTGGATTTGGGGGACAATCATAAATAACAAATGTAAAGCATATCGGTCAAAACAGTCTCTCAACAAGGAAGCTATTGTGAGGATCCACAAAACGACAATATCCAAGTTCCCCACAAGCCAGGTCCCATGGTCTTTTGGATTTCATGAACTAAAAAAAAATCAATTTTTGTTTTGATGGAGCTGAAAGAAAGCTGGCAAAATTTATCTTGTTCAGTGAAGACAATGAAGAAGAATGCCAAGCCAACCATCAGTAACTCTCATCATTTCTTTTAGAAGAAATAAACTTTGCAACAATAAAAAAGAAGGGCATAATCTAAGAAAGAACACTATCCTTTAAATTAAATGAATGCAGCTTTGTGAAAAAAGTCCTCACTTTTTATTTCACTTTGAATGGTAAAGAAATTCATCTGAAACAGGCACTGCTTGAGCAGATGAATCTTCAGGGAAGCCTGGAACCCCTTTCTGTGTTCACTGTCATAAGCCATGTTTCCCTCCAGTGGCTGAGCTCCTCTTGTTTTCTGAATGATTGACCTGTCAGTCTTACTAGGGAAATATGATGACGGTGAGGGTTTTTCTTCCTCTACAGAGGTTGAGTTTAAATTCCCCTCTCAAATGCGTGCCTGTCAGGCTTTGGTGCTTTCTGATCTATTTTCAGTGGCTCTCCATCTGACCTGAAAACACGCATATGGTTGCTTGTTCGCTGATGTTCCCGTCTGTACAGACCTGCTTGTATTCTCAGATTCAACACATTCTATTTTATCAACCTTTGTTTTCTCTTCCCATTTTCAGAATACTGCATGTGAACTCCCTGAAAATGTCATCATCTTTGGCTTTGTTAATGATTTTTTTTTAGAAATGGTGATGGCCGCCAGTATTAATTTCTGCTCCATGTTTTGCAGTGATTCTTTCCTTTATTGTTTAGGTGATAAATGCTACAAAGTTGCACAATTGGTTTAACATATGTATCGACAGAAGAAGTATACATTCTGTAACCATGGAAAAACACATGGGATTGTCTCCTGAATAGTGGAATACTTGGAGGAAGACTGTCATATTGTTATAGAATTAGAATTCTGTACTAAAAGATAGCCTTCTTGATAATATATAGACTAAGACCCTTAATGTCAGGTAGGAAAATTAATATCCAAAGAGGGGAAAGATCCACCATTGGTCACATAGAGTTAGACCTTGGAAAAGTGACTCAGAATCATGTTGCCAAGGATATTATGTTAGTGATTGGGCCATAAAGAATGTTTACCATTCTAGAATTATGTAACTAGCATTGCACTTACAGTTTTGGGTTATGGCCCATCTACAGTATAAGTGTGATTGTCCTGAGACTTAAGGATTGACATGAAACTGGGATCAGTCATAGAACAGAGTCAAGAAGAGAAATAGCCCATCAAACATAAACACTGCATTTACACCCGAGCCCAGTTTCCGGTTAAACATTAAGCACGTACTGGCTGTTCAGACCACAGGGGAGGCAGTGTCTGGTGACGACTAAAGGTCTGAATTTGGTGCTAGAAAAAACAGAGTTTGAGCCTTGGCTCAAACTTATTATTTGGATGAATTTCAACAATTTTTTTAATCTCTTTAAGCCTTAGTTTCTAATCTCTGAAATAATAATATTAACTTCAAGGTGTCACAACAGTTAATATTGTGATAATAAACAAGTAGAATGTGAATACTTACTGGAGTAAGGTTGTATCTAGAAGGCTACTGCTCTGAGAAATTTTTGCACAAACAGGACACTAAAGAGCTTTGTAAAATCAAAATTAGGTGATCAGATATGACAAAATTACAGGGAGAATTGTGTAAAAAGTGTGACAGGATGAAATATATAGTGGAACCATACAGGATGGTTTATGGCATCATATGTAATGGTATATGGTATATGATGATATATAACATGGTGTGGCAAACTATAACCCATGGGTCTGCTGCTTGTTTTTGTAAATAAAGTTTTTTTTTTTTTTTAAGATTTATTTATTTATTTGAGAGAGAGAGAACATGAAAGCAGGGGTGGGGGGCAGAGGGAGAAGGAGACAGAAAATCTCTAACAGACTTCCTGCTGAGCATGGAGTCTGACACAGGACTCAATCTCATGACCCTGAGATCATGACCTGAGCTGAAATCAAGAGTCAGATGCTTACCCGACTGAGCCACCCAGGCACCCCTGTGTAAATCAAGTTTTATTGGAACATGGCTATGTCCACTTATTTATATATCATCTATAGTTACGCTGCTTTGTGTTACAAAGGCAGAGTTGAAGAGTCATGACAGAGACAATATGACCCACAAAACCTAAAACATTTACTATTTGGGCGTTGAGAGAAAATGTTTGCCAATCCCTGGTATACAATGATGCTGATGCCACAGGTTCACTTTCTTATTTACTGGGAAGGCAGCAAGGCAACAAGCAACCTTTATGTCCTTAGCATTCGGTGCAGTGCCCAGCTCAGTGTTCTGCATATACTAAGCAACCTATACATTGTATAGTGTGTTTTTATTATCAATTTCCTTTAACTTTAGTAAAAGTACAGAGAATAGTAAGGTGCCCAAAGTACTCTCTAACATGGGTTTTGTAAAGAACTAATTGCATTCCTAAAACCTGATTTGTGAAACCTCTTTCCCAGCATAAACCTTACTGGCTTAGCTCAGTGGTTCTCAAACTTGAGATGGCTGGATCCCACCATGCCCAGATTAAATAGATCTAGTGTGGGGCCTGAGAATTGGCATTTCTACTAAGTCCCCAGGTGATGTCCACGCTGCTGGTTTGCAAACCAGCATCTGAGGACTATACACACGTGGATTGTGCACAGGTTGATTGGACTGCAATCTCTATAAGGCCCTGGATATATGCATTTTATTCATTGAAGTGTATTCATCCTCTGTCACAGGGCCTGGCTCATCTTTACTCAGCACTCAATACATATTTGTCAAATGGATGAATAAAAAGCTACTACCTGCTCTACAACCATTAGGAACTCATGAATCCTGAGAAAGGACATCTAACATGAACCTGCTCAGAAGGAAGAGCCTTGTTGAGATGTCAGCACAAGACAAAATTTCACCTTGATTACATTTGGACGTTCATCTGGTGTGTACCCCAAGTCCTTCACAGATATATGAAAAAATCTATTGCAAATAAAAGTGGGCACTCACTTGCAATTTTTCTCTCCATGAATGCTGCTTTGTGAGCTAGACCAGGGGGTCAACAAACTTTTTCTTGCAGGACCAGATCATAAGTATTTTAGGCTTTGCAGGCAAAGAGGCAAAATTGAGACCACTATATAGGTACTTATACAACCATTTAAAGTGCAATCCTTTAAGACCATTCTTAGTTTGAGGACTGTTGAAAGATGGGCAGCTGGCTGGATTTGGCCCCAGGGGCTGTACTTTGTCAGTCCTTGAGTTAGACATAAAAGAAGATGGGAGAGAGACTGGGGTGGAGAAATGGTCTGAAGGGTAGGAAAAAGAAGTCAGAAAGGCAAAACCTAAATAGAAACCCACTTTATCCTTCTCCTTAGGCCTGCTGTAGGTGCTGGCATCTGGTTGTTCAGTGCTGCGATGAACATAACATTATGCAGCCACTTTCTAGTTTAACTCAGTTGAGCTCATTATCTCAGTTACTGGTCTAAGTAATCTGATATAGCAAACAGCTCTGCTTCGAAGTATGTATAAAGAAAATACACTCTCTACTTCATTATCACAAATATAGCTGATCCTTTGCACCTGTTTGCAGCCTACCATCATTGAGAAAGCTGCCTGGTGCACCACAAAATCCATTACCCCTGGTGCATCATCCCACCTCGGAGCCTGCCTGTGCCTGGGTGCATATGCTCACTACTGTTCACACATCCATATTAGCCCTTCTCCCACCCACTCCCCTTCAGTGTCCTGGAAGCACATTGCAGAGTCCAGCAAAAACACAGATGGCTGCCAGTCATTGTGAATCTTGTCTATTGGGTGAGAAGCTTGGTTCCAAGGCTCTACCTTTGGTTGCATCAGTTTCTGCAAAGATTATCGAAAAACACAAAATCCTGCTTGGAACCCCTTGTGGTATGCTCTGAAAGACAGACTCTATGACTTTGACTTTGTTGTTATTACTGACACCATTGCTGGTCGGTTTCGGGGTAAGCAGACTCTGAGACAGAGATTAGTACACAAGAAGTTTATTGGGCGCTGCCCTTGGGATCAATACCTGCTGGGTAGTGAAAGAAATAGGATTGGCAAGAGAATAATTTCTAGAGGGGCTTGAGGGGTGAGCTGTCAGTAGCCAAGCTTCTCATCAGCAGAGGGAATGAATACTTCAGTTTTATATCTGGGAGGCACATCACAGCCTCCACTAAATATTTTTTCAATGTATTTTTTTCCATAAAAATAAAATAAGTATTTATATATAGAAATATAAGATATTTCTATATCTATCTCTGAGCAATAAGAACATATTTAAAAAAAACATATACATAATACCATGATCATACTCAAGTTTATTAATAATTCAGTTTCCAATTGTCTGGTACATATCATAAAACTATGTAACTATATAACACTATATATAACATTATATATAACTAGATATCATGTAACTACATATAACTATGTATAACATATCAGATAACCACATAAACTGTACATAATTAATTTGGAATTTGTTTGATTTGGGGTTTAAGTAAGGTCCATAAATTATAATCAATTGATATCTCTTAAATCTCTTTTAAATCTGTAGGTTTTCTTTCATTTTTTTTTGAAATTTATTCATTGAATAAACTTGGTAAACCTCTGTCCTACAGTTTCCCAGAATAAATCTTCATTTAAAATAAGACTTTATGATTATGAAAGTAATAAATGTACATTACAGATAATTTAGAAAATATGGAAAAGTATAAAGAAGAAAAAAAATTAACCTTCTTGAAAGCTCTCTGATAGATTATCACTGCAAATATATGGGTACATTTCTTTACAGCAGTGTTTCTTTTTTAATTTTTTATTGTTATGTTAATCACCATACATTACATCATTAGTTTTTGTTGTAGTGTCCCATGATTCATTGTTTGTGTATAACACCCAGTGCTCCACGCAGAATGTGCCCTCTTTAATACCCATCACCAGGCTAACCCATCCCCCCAGCCCACTCCCCTCTAGAACCCTGTTTGTTTTTCAGAGTCCATCGTCTCTCATGGTTCGTCTCCCCCTCCGATTTCCCCTCCCTTCATTCTTCCCCTCCTGCTATCTTCTTCTTCTTCTTTTTTTTTTAACATATAATGTATTATTTGTTTCAGAGGTACAGATCTGTGATTCAACAGTCTTGCACAATTCACAGCGCTCACCACAGCACATACCCTCCCCAGTGTCTATCACCCAGCCGCCCCATCCCTCCCACCCCCCACCACTCCAGCAACTACAGCAGCGTTTCTTAAAGTCTGTTCACTGGACACTGCTCCCAAGATGTGCCCCTCTAAAACAGAATCATCTGCTGTATTAGTTTTCTATTGCTGCTGTAACAAATTGCCACAAACTTAAAGGTTTGAGACACCATCTATTTATTATCTCATAGCTCTTTCAAAAGTGCTTCCAGTCAGAAGTTCCACGGGTTGAGCTGTGTACTCTGCTTAGGGACTCACAAGGTTGAAATTAAGGTGGTGGCTGGCTTGGCCTCATAGCTGGAGTCTCTGAGGGGAGGGAGTGGTGGGTGGGAAGTCTTCTAAACTCACTCAGATTGTTGGGAGAATTCAGTTCCATGTGGTTATAGGATGGAGGATCCTATTTTCTTGCTGGTTCTCAGCGAGGAGTCATTCTCAGCTTTTAGGGGAAGGAGATAGAAGAGCTGTCTTGAAACATCCAGTGGAGGGTACCATGGAAGAAGGCTTACGCTGGTTTTGGAGAATGCTGAAACAGCAATCCTTAAACTCTAGCTTTCTTTAGCACCACTTGGGAAGATTCTCAGTGTTGCTTCGTAGGCTCCATCCACAGGAGATTCCAATTCAGTAGGTGGGGGGTAGGGACATGAAGTTGAATTTTAAACAAGCTGCACAGCTGATTCTGATACATGAGTTTCAAGGAACTTAGTCATATATTTATTTATACATTTATTCATCTGTGGTTCATTGAATATCCACAATACACCAGGCACTGTAATAAGTATGGGGATATAGCAGTGAATAAAACAGACCAGCTTCCTGTCCTCAAGGGGCTTATATTCTAGAGAGGAAAGATAGACTCTAAATAAGTACATTAGGAAAACATGTAGTATGTCAGGTAGTGATGTAGAGAAAATAAAAAGCAGGAAGAGATTGCTGGGGAGGCAGAGGAAGCTGGTTTTCAAACAGGCAATGTTAAAGGAAACAGCTAAATGAAGGGAGAGGGCAAGCAACCCATGTAGTTTCTGGGGGAAGTGTGCTCTGCTCAGGGGATCAGCAAGTGCAAAAGAACTTAGGGAAGTGTGTGCCAGGAAAGCTTAAGGAATAACAAGATTCCAGGATGACCTTGGAGACTGAGCTGAGGGGAGAAGAGCTGATGCTATCAGGTGAGTTGAGATACCCTGTTTATGCAACAGGACCGTGAGGGAGGGCAGAGTCCTTTGGAAAAGCCATGGATATGTATACTCCAAGAAGAAAGATCTTTGGATCAACTTGGGGAGGTTATGTTCGAGTATGTTGATATGTCTTTTACAGGGAGAGTTCAAATACCTGACTGGGGGTTGAACCAAGCCACTGGTTTATGAACCTGACTGTTGAACCTTGGGGAGGTAGAGGTGGACATCTCCTCCCTGACTGTATCCTGGCCCTCTTCTCTGCTCTTAATATCTTGTTTTTTGTCTTTGATAAATTACCACTCTACTATTTGCAGTTTTGATGGGATTCATAATTGACAATTGGTCTGTCCTTCCCTGACCAAGAGGTATGAATGTGACTCAGGTTAGGTGAGTCACATACTTTCCCATTGGAATTTAATCTCCAGCATAGATTGACACATGCATGGATGACAGTAGGGCCCAATTCATTCTAAGTCCTATGGAGAAACCACCCTTGAGTTGTTGTTACCCAGGCCCTTGGAGCTGCCCCCAGTTCTCATGGGTTGAGAGGCCTATTTTTAGCTTTTCCTTTGATTCTGTAAGCCACATCATAATCTTCCAAAATATTTATTTTTCCTTAAGTAAGCTAGAGTTGGTTTTTGTTGCTTGCACCAAAAGAGATTCATGAAAATACTTATTCCCAGGCTTTACTCCCATCCCACTGAATAAAAATTGTGTGAGACTGTTGAATCACAGACCTGTACCTCTGAAACAAATAATACAATATATATTTAAAAAAAAAAGAAGATAGCAGGAAGGGAAAAATGAAGGGGGGAAATCGGAGGGGGAGACGAACCATGAGAGACTATGGACTCTGAGAAACAAACTGAGGGTTCTAGAGGGGAGGGGGGCAGGGGGATGGGTCAGCCTGGTGATGGGCATTAAAGAGGGCATGTACTGAATGGAACACTGGGTGTTATATGCAAACAATGAATCATGGAACACTACATCAAAAACTAATGAAGTAATGTATGGTGATTAACATAACATAAGAAAAAAAAGAAAAAAGAATATACAGGAACAAAATTCTAGGATTCAGTAACTTGAAAACACTCTTTAGGTAACGTGGCTTGTGTATGCAAATGCTGGACTAAATGGTGCTTCAGAGAGGCCCCTGCCCCTGAAATTCTGTGCCTTCCTGAGTTTGATCCTGAAGGTTTGGATTTAGTTAGCCTAGGGATTTGAATGGTGTATTTAGTTTTATTACCATAATTATTATTGTTATTATTATAGTGGTGGCTGTTTTGAATTGCGTTGTTTATAAGCACTCAAATAGGGGCGCCTAGTGGGTGGCTCAGTTCTTAAGCATCCCATTCTTGATTCTGCTCAGGTCATGATCTCAGGGTCTTGAGATCCAGCCTGGCATTGGGCTCCGCCCTGGGCATGGAGCCTGCTTAAGATCCTCTCTCTCCCTCTCCCTCTGCCCCTCCCCCACTCTCCCTCTCCTAAAAATAAATAAATAAAAGCACTTGAAGAGATGATTGCTGAAGTACCCTCCCTCCCTGTCCTCTACATCCTAGAAGATGGTTCTTTTGAGAAAAAAATCATGCCACTATTCCAGTTGAGCAGCCCTGAGATCCGTTCCCATCAAAGGTTGGTGCTTTTCCCAAGTTCTTGCTGATAAGTCTTAAAGGATTTTGTTTCCTTGCTTTAGGGCTGGCAAAACACACACATACACACACACACACACACACACACACACACAAACACACCAAAAAAAACCACCAAAAAGCAAAAAACCTGAAGTTATTTCACTGCTTTGTGATCAAAGACAAAGGCAGGCAGAAGTGGGTAGAATGACTCTACATTCCTCTTGGGGCTCTGGGATCTCTTAGGGATAGTAAGAATTTATTAAAACACCTTAGGGGTGCTCCTTCCCTGTGGCAGGCACTATGGATTGGTAGCGAAGAAGGTTGACAGATTTTTCTGTGCTCACAGAGGTTGGTGTCTAATAGAGGGGATAGATATTAAACAATGATGAAAATAAGGAATTAAATTAATATCATGAATAGGCAAAACACAGAGGATTTTTAGGGCAATGAAACTACTCTTTAAGATACTATAATGGTGGATACATGTCACTATACATTCATCCAAACCTATAGAATATACAACACCTTGAGTGAATCTTAATATAAACTATGGACTTCCAATTATAATATGTCAATGTACAAATACTATATATGATGTATAAATGTGTCAATTGTAACAACTATACCACTCTGGTGGAGGATATTAATCTGTGGAGAGACTAGGAATTTGTTGGGGAGGGAGGGTAATAAGGGAAATCTCTGTGCCTTCTGCTCAATTCAGCTGTGAACTTAAAGACATTCTTAAAAAAATTTTTTTTAAACTTAAAAAAAAATTACTATCATGGCCAATTCCATACTTGGGAGTATAGCAATTAAAAGGGAGGAATGAAATAGTTGTCCTTAGTGTTTCCTGCATGAGTTGCATTTTAGAATAAGCAAAGAACCCAAGATGATAATGAAAAGTCCATCTTTATAAAGAACTCTTAATAAAGCAGGAAGGAGTAAAAGAGTCCAGATATCACCATTCTATTCCCTTAAATAGTAATTAATGCGGGCCACACTCATCAGCAAGTGGAACTATTCAAAGGAAAGTTTGTGGGGAACTTGGCAATGAGGGGATCAGGCTGTTAACATCCCTACATCCCTAAAATTTTCCATCTCAGAATTCTCAAGGCTAGAAGTCTAAAATCCAGCACTGCTGCTCTCCCTCCAGGGAGCCTAGGGGAAAATGCATTCCAGGTCTCTTCCAGCTTCTGGATGCTGCCCTAGGGTTCCTGGGCTAGTGGCCACATCACTCCAATCTCTGCTCCATCTTCACTAGAATGAATGGGGCTGTCCCCAAACTTCCTCTGCCTCTCTAAGCATATATATGCTTGCATTTAGAGTCCACCCAGGTATCCTAGGGTACGTTCTTCTTCAGATCCTTAAATTACACATCTTTTGCCATATAAAGTAATATTCACAGGTTCTGGCATTTGGAGGTGGACATTACTTTGGGGGGCCACCATTCATTCCACTGTGTGTGTCTTTAGCTGGGATGCACTTGAAGCATTTGGCATCACTTAAATGTTTTCTTGCCATTAAAGTTATTTGAGTTTAATAAAGACTCTCAGGTTTATGATCATTTACAGGAATACTGGGGACAGAGAAATAATGTGAAAGGGCTCTCTAATGAGGAAAACCAAAAAGTGGAACAGTCTTAGGACAACAGATGTGGTATTTGTGTGTGTAAATCAATGGCATTTGAAAAGGTGAAGGAAGACTGTTCTAGAGTAAAAGAGATTTAAGGACATAAGCTTACCTAATGAAGGACATAATTTGTGATGCTTGTTTGGATCCTAATTCGATCAAAGCAACTCTAAAAAGACCTCTTTGGGTCAATCGGGAGAATCTGATTTTGAACTGGTATTAGGTGATCTCAAGACATTAGAATGAACTTGATGAGCTGTGGCAATGGCATTATAGTTGCGTCAGGCATGTCTTCCTTGGGTCCTGGCTCTGGCCTCCCAGCTCTGTGTTCTTAAAAAAATTTTTTTTAAACTTAAAAAAAAATTACTATCATGGCTCTAGCTGTTGCTGTTGTGCTCAGAGTTGTGCAGGTGAAACATGATGGCACCTCCCCTAAACTGCACCACAGATCTCTCACTTTCTGGTCTGAGCTGCTCAGGGCTTCTCTGTGTCCTTCTCCTGAAGGACACCTGTGGAAAACATTCCACTCATTCTGTCTTTTTTCTTTTTAAATTTAATTTAATCTTATTTTATTTAAATTCAATTAACATATAGTATATTATTAGTTTCTGAAGTAGAGTTCAGTGACTCATCAGTTGCATATAGCACCCAGTGTTCATTAAATCACATGCCCTCCTTAATGTCCATCACCCAGTTACTCCATCCCCCTACATCCCTCCCCTCCAGCTACCCTCAGTTTGTTTCCTATGGTTAAGAGTTGCTTATGCAGTAATCAAAAATCTCCCAACAAAAAAAGCCCAGGGCCAGATGGCTTCCCAGGGGAATTCTACCAAACATTTCAAGAAGAATTAATACCTATTCTTCTGAAACTGTTCCAAAAAAAAATAGAAATGGAAGGAAAACGTCCAAACTTGTTTTATGAGGCCACCATTACCTTGACCCCAAAACCAGACAAAGACCCCATCAAAAAGGAGAATTACAGACCAATATCCTTGATGAACATGGATGCAAAAATTCTCACCAATATACTAGCCAATAGGATCCAACAGTACATTAAAAGGATTATTAACCACGACCAAGTGGGACTTATCCCTGGGCTGCAAGGTCGGTTCAACATCCGTAAATCAATCAATGTGATACAATACATTAACAAAAGAAAGAACAAGAACCATATGATCCTCTCAATAGATGCAGAAAAAGCATTTGACAAAGTACAGCATCCTTTCTTGATCAAAACTCTTCAGAATATAGGCATAGAGGGTACATACCTCAATATCATAAAAGCCATCTATGAAAAACCCACAGCGAATATCATTCTCAATGGGGAAAAACTGAGAGCTTTCCCCCTAAGGTCAGGAACACGGCAGGGATGTCCACTCTCACCACTGCTATTCAACATAGTATTAGAAGTCCTAGCCACAGCAATCAGACAACAAAAAGAAATCAAAGGCATACGAATCGGCAAAGAAGAAGTCAAACTCTCACTCTTTGCAGATGAGATGATACTTTATGTGGAAAACACAAAAGACTCCACCCCAAAACTGCTAGACTCATACACGAATTCAGTAAAGTGGCAGGATATAAAATCAATGCACAGAAATCAGTGGCATTCCTATACACCAACAACAAGACAGAAGAAAGAGAAATTAAGAAGTCGATCCCATTTACAGTTGCACCCAAAACCATAAGATACATAGGAATAAATCTAACCAAAGAGGCAAAGAATCTATACTCAGAAGACTATAAAATACTCATGAAAGAAACTGAGGAAAACACAAAGAAATGGAAAAATGTTCCATGCTCATGGATTGGAAGAACAAATATTGTGAAGATGTCAATGCTACCTAGAGCAATCTACACATTTAATGCAATCCCTATCAAAATACCATCCACTTTTTTCAAAGAAATGGAACAAATAATCCTAAAATTTGTATGGAACCAGAAAAGACCCCGAATAGCCAGAGGAATATTGAAAAAGAAAAGCAAAGCTGGTGGCATCACAATTCCGGACTTCAAGCTCTATTACAAAGCTGTCATCATCAAGACAGTATGGTACTGGCACAAAAACAGACACATAGATCAATGGAACAGAATAGAGAGGCCAGAAATGGACCCCCAACTCTATGGTCAACTCATCTTTGACAAAGCAGGAAAGAATGTCCAATGGAAAAAAGACAGTCTCTTCAACAAATGGTGTTGGGAAAATTGGACAGCCACATGCAGAAGAATGAAACTGGACCATTTCCTTACACCACACACACAAATAGACTCCAAATGGTTGAAAGACCTCAATGTGAGACAGGAGTCCATCAAAATCCTAAAGGAGAACACAGGCAGCAACCTCTTTGACCTCAGCCGCAGCAACTTCTTCCTAGAAACATCACCAAAGGCAAGGGAAGCAAGGGCAAAAACGAACTATTGGGACTTCATCAAGATAAAAAGCTTTTGCACAGCAAAAGAAATAGTCAACAAAACCAAAAGACAACTGACAGAATGGGGGAAGATATTTGCAAATGACATATCAGATAAAGGGCTAGTATCCAAAATCTATAAAGAACTCATCAAACTCAACACCAAAAGAACAAAGAATCCAATCAAGAAATGGGCAGAAGACATGAACAGACATTTTTCCAAAGAAGACATCCAAATGGCCAACAGACACAGGAAAAAGTGCTCAACATCGCTCAGCATCAGGGAAATCCAAATCAAAACCTCAATGAGGTACCACTTCACACCAGTCAGATGGCTAAAATTAACAAGTCAGGAAATGACAGATGTTGGCGGGGATGCGGAAAAAGGGGAACCCTCCTACACTGTTGGTGGGAATATAAGCTGGTGCAGCCACTCTGGAAAACAGTATGGAGGTTCCTCAAAAAGTTGAAAATAGAGCTACCATACGACCCAGCAATTGCACTACTGGGTATTTACCCCAAAGATACAAATGTAGGGATCTGAAGGGGTATGTGCACCCTGATGTTTCTAGGAGGAATGTCCACAATATCCAAACTATGGAAAGAGCCAAGATGTCCATTGACAGATGAATGGATAAAGAAGATGTGGTGTATATATACAATGGAATATTATGCAGCCATCAAAAGGAATGAAATCTTGCCATTTGCAATGATGGGTATAGAACTGGAGGGTATTATGCTGAGCGAAATAAGTCAATCAGTGAAAGACATGTATCATATGATCTCACTGATATGAGGAATTCTTAATCTCAGGAAACAAACAGGGTTCCTAGAGTTGTGGGGGGTGGGAGGAATGGGGTGGCAGGGTGATAGACATTGGGAGGGTATGTGCTATGGTAAGCACTGTGAATTGTGTAAGACTGTTGAATCACAGACCTGTACCTCTGAAACAAATAATACATTATATGTTAAGAAAAAAGAAGATAGCAGTAAGGGAAAAATGAAGGGGGGGAAATCGGAGCGGGAGACGAACCATGAGAGACGATGGACTCTGAAAAACAAACTGAGGGTTCTAGAGGGGAGGGGGCTGGGGGGATGGGTTAGCCTGGTGATGGTTATTAAAGAGGGCATGTACTGAATGGAGCACTGGGTGTTATATGCAAACAATGAATCATGGAACATTATATCAAAAACTAATGATGTAATATATGGTGATTAACATAACATGATTAAAAAAAAGGCAGAAAAAAAAAAAGAGTTGCTTGTGGTTTGTCTTCTTCTCTGATTTTGTCTTGTTTTATTTTTTCCTCCCTTCTTCTATGCATCTCTGTTTTGTTTCTTAAATTCCACATATGAGTGAGATCATATAATTTTCTTTCTCTGATTGACTTATTTTGCTTAGCGTAATACCCTCTAGTTCTATCCACCTCATTGCAAAAGGCATTTTTCTGATGGCTGAGTAATATTCCATTGTATATATACACCACATCTTCTTTATCCATCTGTTGATGGATATCTGGGCTCTTTCCATAGTTTGGCTATTGTGGACAATGCTGCTGCAAATATTGGGGTGCAGGGGCCCCTTCAGATTACTACATTTGTATCTTTGGGGTAAATACCTCATAATGCAATCACTAGGTGGTAGGGTAGCTCTATTTTCAACTTTCTGAGGAACCTCCATACCATTTTCAAGTAGCTATGCCATCTTGCATTCCCATACAGCAGTGTAAAAGGGTTCCCCTTTCTTCCCAACATTTGTTGTTTCCTGGCTTGTTAATTTTAGCCATTCAGACTGGTTTGAGGTGGTATCTCTTTGAGGTTTTGATTTGGATTTCCCTGATGCCAAGTGATGTGGAACATTTTTTCATGTGTCTGTTGGCCATTTGTATGTCTTCTTTGAGAAATGTCTGTTCTTGTCTTCTGCCCATTTCTTGACTGGATTATTTGTTCTTTGGGTGTTCAGTTTGATAAGTTCTTTATATATTTTGGATACTAACCCATTTTCTGATAAGACATTTGCAAATATCTTCTCTCATTCTGTCAGTTGTCTTTTGGTTTGGGTGACTGTTTCCTTTACTGTACAAAAGTTTTTTTTATCTTGATGAAGTCTCAATAGCATATTTTTGCCTTTCTTTTCCTTGCCTTTCTTTGGAGATGTTTCTAACCAGAACTTTCTGCAGCCAAGGTCAAAGAGGTTGCTGCCTCTGTTCTCCTCTAGGATTTTGATGGATTCCTGTCTCACATTTAGGTCTTTCATCCTTTTTGAGTTTATTTTTGTGTATGGTGTAAGGAAATGGTCCAGTTTCATTCTTCTGCATGTGCCTGTCCAATTTTCCCAACACCATTTGCTGAAGAGATTGCCTTTTTTCCGTTGGATATTCTTTCCTGCTTTGTTGAAGATTAGTTGACCATAGAGTTGAGGGCCCATTTCTGGGCTTTCTACTCTGTTCCATTGATCTATGTGTCTGTTTTTGTGCCAGTACCATACTGTCTTGATGATCACAGCTTTGTAATAAAGCTTGAAGTCAGGCATTGTGATACCCCCAGGTTTGGTTTTCTTTTTCAACATTTGGAGTCTTTTCTGGTTCCATACAAATTTTAGGATTATTTGTTCTAGCTCTATAAAAAGTGTTGATGGTATTTTGATAGAGATTGCATTGAATGTACAGATTGCTTTGGGAAGCATAGACATTTTAACAAAATTTGTTCTTCCAATCCATGAGCATGGAAGGTTTTTCCAATTCTTTGTGTCTTCCTCAATTTCTTTCATGAGTGTCCTATAGTTTTCAGAGTACAGATCCTTTACCTCTTTGGTTAGGTGTATTCCTAATTATCTTATGCTTTTTGGTGCAATTGTAAATGGAATTGATTCCTTAATTTCTCTTTCTTCTGTCTTATTGTTGGTGTATAGGAATGCCACTGATTTCTGTGCATTGATTTTATATCCTGCCACTTTACTGAATTCCTGTATGAGTTCTAGCGTTTTGGGGTGGAGTCTTTTGGGTTTTCCACATAAAGTATCATATCATCTGCAAAGAGTGAGAGTTTGACTTCTTCTTTGCCGATTCATATGACTTTTATTTCTTTTTGTTGTCTGATTGCTAAGACTAGGACTTCTATCACTATGTGGAACAACTGTGGTGATAGTGGGAATCCCTCTCATGTTCCTGACCTTAGGGGGAAAGCTGTCAGTTTTTCAACATTGAGAATGATATTTGCTGTGGGCTTTTCACAGAAGGCTTTTATAATATTGAGCTATGTTCCTTCTATCCCTACACTGTGGAGAGTTTTAATCAAGATAGGATGTTGTACTTTGTCAAATGCTTTTTCTGCATCTATTGAGAGGGTCATATGGTTCTGTTCCTTTTTTTTTATTATTATTGTAGTGTATCATATTGATTGATTTGCAGATATTGAACAACCCTTGCAGCCCAGGAATAAATCCCACTTGGTCATTGTGAATAATCATTTTATTTTATTTTAATTTAATTTAATTTTTATTTCATTTTTAAAGATTTTCTTTTTAAAGATTTTCTTTTTAAAGAGTTTATTTTTAAAGAATTTATTTATTTATTTATTTATTTATTTATTTATTTATCTATCTATCAGAGAGATAGAGAGAGCTCAAGCAGGGGAGTGGCAAGCAGAGGGAGAATTCATCTCCCTGCTGAGCAAGGAGCCCGATGTGGGACTCGATTCCAGGACCCTGGTACGGTGACTGGAGCAGAAGGCAGACACTTAACTGACTGAGCCACCCAGTCATCCCAATAATCATTTTAATGTACTGTTGGAACCTTTTGGCTAGTATCTTGGTGAGAATTTTTGCATCCATGTTCATCAGGAATATTGGTCTGTAATTTTCCTTTTTTGTGGGATCTTTGGTTTTGGGATCAAGGTAATGCTGGCCTCATACAGTTTGGAAATTTTTTTTCCCATTTCTATTTTTTGAAACAGCTTCAGAAGAATAGGTATTCTTCTTTAAATGTTTGGTAGAATTCCCCTGGGAAGCCATCTGGCCCTGGACTCTGTTTGTTGGGAGATTTTTGATTACTGCTTCAATTTCCTTGCTGGTTATGGGTCTGTTCCAGTTTTCTATTTCTTCCTGTTTCAGTTTTGGTTAGTTTATATGTCTCTAGGAATGCATCCATTTCTTCCAGATTGCCTAATTTGTTGGTGTATAGTTGCTCATAATATGTTCTTGTAATTGTTTGTATTTCTTTGGTGTTGGTTGTGATCTCTCCTCTTTCATTCATGATTTTATTAATTTGGGTCCTTTCTCTTTTCTTTTTAATAAGCCTGGCTAGGGGTTTATGAATCTTATTATTTCTTTCAAAGAACCAGCTCCTAGTTTCATTGATCTGTTCTGTTCTTTTGGTTTCTATTTCATTGACTTCTGCTCTAATTTTATTAATTCTCTTCTCCTGCTGGGTTTAGGTTTTATATGCTGTTCTTTCTCCAGCTCCTTTAGGTGTCAGGTTAGGTTGTGTATATGAGACCTTTCTTGTTTCTTGAGAAAGACTTGTATTGCTATATACTTTGCTCTTTGGACTGCCTATGCTGCATCCCAAAGATTTTGAACAGTTATGTATTCATATTCATTTATTTCCATGAATTTTTAAAATTCTTCTTTAATTTCTTTGTTGACCCATTCATTCTTTAATAGAGTGCTTTTAACCTCCATCTACTTGTGTTCCTTCCAAATTTCCTCTTGTGATTGAGTTCAAGTTTTAAAGCATTGTGGTCTGAAAATATGCAGGGAATAATTCCAATCTTTTGCTATCAGTTGAGACCTGATTTGTGATCCTGTATGTGATCTATTCTGGAGAATGTTCCATGTGCACAGGAGAAGAATGTATATGCCGTTGTTTTAGGATGGAATGCTCTTAATATATCTGTGAAGACAATCTGGCTCAGTGTGTCATTCAAAACCCTTTTTTCCTTCTTGATCTCCTTAGATGTATCTGTCCATTGCTGTGAGTGGGATATTAAAGTCTCCTACTATTATTGTATTATTATCAATGTGTTTCTTTAATTTTCTTATTGTTTTATATAATTGGCTGCTCCCATGTTAGGGGCATAAATATTTACAATTGTTAGATCTTCTTGTGGCATAGACCCTTTAATTAAGATATAGTGACCTTCTTCAACTCTCATTACAGTCTCTGGTTTAAAATCTAATTTGTCTGATATAAGGATAGCTACCCTAGCTTTCTTTTGATGTCCATTAGCATGATAAATATTTTTCCACCCTCTCACTTTCAATCTGGAGGTGTCTTTGGGTATAAAATGAGTCCCTTGCAGACAACATATCGGTCTTGCTTTTTTAATCCAATCTGATACCCTGTGTCTTTTGAATGGAGCATTTAGCCCATTTACATTCAGAGTAATTATTGAAAGATATGAATTTAGTGCCATTGTATTACCTGTAAAGTCACTGTTTCTGTATATTGTCTCTGTTCCTCTTTAGTTTATGCTACTTTTGGGCTCTCCACTTAAAGGATCCCCTTTAATATTTCTTTCAGGGCTGGATTAGTGATCACAAATTCTCTTAGTTTCCATTTGTCCTGGAAGCTCTTTATCTCTCCTTCTATTCTGAATGACAGCCTTGCTAGATAAAGTATTGCCTGCATATTTTTCTCATTGAGCACCTGAATATATCATGCCAGTTCTTTCTGGCCTGCCAGGTCTCTGTGGACAGGTCTGCTGCCAGCCTTATGTTTCTCCATCTGGAGGTTAAGGACCTCTTGTCCTGCACTACTTTCAGGATTTTCTCTTTGTCTCTGAAATTTGCAAGGTTCACTATTATGTATCGAGGTGTTGACCTCTTTTTATTGATTTTGAGGGGTGCTCTCTGTGCCTCCTGGACTTGAATGCCTATTTTCTTCATCAGATTAGTGAAGTTCTCGGCTATAATTCACTCAAATATACCTTCTGCCACCCCTGCTTCCTTTCCTCCTCCTCTGGGACCCCAATTATTCAATATTGTTTTGCTTTATGGTACCACTTATCTCTTGAATTCTCCCCTTGTGATCCAGTAGTTGTTTATCTCTCTTTTTCTCAGTTTCTTTATTCTCCATCATTTTATCTTCTATATCACTGATTCTCTTTTCTGACTCATTTATCCTTGCAATTAGAAGCTCCAATCTTTATTGTATCTCAGTAATACCCTTTTTGATTTTGACCTGTTTAGGTTTTAGTTCTTTTATTTCTCCATAAAGGGATGCTCTAGTGTCTTCTATGCTTTTTAAAATCCCAGCTAATATCTTTATAATCATTATTTTGAATTCTAGCTCTGACATCTTACTTACACCCATATTGATTAAGTCCCTTGAAGTTAGTACTGCCTCTTGTTCTCTTTTCTGGGGTGAATTCTTCTGTCTTGTCATTCTCTCCAGAGAAGAATAGATGAACAAGAGAACAAAATACAAAAATAGCAACCACCATGATCCCAGCAAAATATACACTAAACAAATCAGAAGAGACCAGAAACTAAAAAAGAAAAAAAAGGCGGGGGGGGGGGGGGGGGGGGGGAGGGAAGAAGAGAGAATATTATCACAGAGGTTGACAGAACTCCTAGGACCTGGGTGTATTTTGGTCTGTTTGTCAGAAGAAATTAGATCTCAAAATTATAAAGAAAGAAAAACTTATATATATACAAAGACAAAATTGAATCAAATGAAAGGAAGCTAAAAATGAAGAATATATATGTAAAATGTAAATGTAAAAATGAAAATTAAAAAACATAAAAAAAGAGTTGATAAAATAAGAAACTAGTTGAAAAGGAAGAAAACTAAAACGAAAAAAAATTATAAACTGATAGACTAAAGAATCATGAGGAAAAAAACCCAAATTCTATCTATTTTCCCTTAGCGCTGGAGTTTTGCAGTTCTGTCATCGGTAAACTTGGTTTTAGCCAGATGTTCTTGCTGATCTTCTGGGGAAGTGGCCTGTTGCACGGATTCTAAGGTGTGTTTGCCCCTGGCAAAACTGCACCACCCTTGCCACGGGGCCAGGCTAAGTAAGCAGCTCAGGATTGCTCTATGTGGCTTTTGTTCCCTGAGGGCTTTCCTTACCACTTTAGAGGATGAGAATAAAAATGGGTGTGCCCTGATCTCCAGCCCCAGAGCTGAAAATTCATATACCCATTCTTCAGTTAGCCAACACAAAAGAGCAGCCAATCACTCTTGTCTCCCTGGTTTCTGTCTGCACTCTGTATTCACCCAGCCTGTGACCAAGCATTTTTGTTTAGGCATGCGACCCCATTTTGAGTCTCCAAACTTTGCAGACTCCTGCAGCATGCACCTGTGTCACTCCTCCCTGGGCGGGGAGGGGTCTTGCCAGAATTCTGCCATTCACTGGGCCTGGCTCTGAAAGCGGTTGCATGATTGTGCTGCAGTTCACAGTTTGTGGCAACACCATGTTGAAAGCCCACTCCTGGGCTCAATGATTGCAGCCAGCTTCCCTACTCCAATGCCTGGGAGCTCTGCTGCACTCAGGCACCCCCATTCTTTCTGTGACACCGGGGATCCTGAGACCACACTGTCCCACCTAGGATTTTGTCCCGCTTTGCCACCTGAGCACCTTTCAGGCAGGGGCATCCCCCACTGGAGCAGATTTCTAAAGGTTCCGATTTTGTGCTCTGCTTCTATATCACTTTCTAGTAGCCAGCTTCTAGAGGCTCCCTCCCCCCATTGTTTATCTTCTGATATATCACCCCAGATTCACTTCTGCACACCTCCTACCTTGCAAAAAGTGGTTGCTTTTCCATTTGTAGAATTGCAGCAATTCTTTTCTTAGGTCTCCAGTTGAGTTTGCAGGTGCTCAAAATGATTTGATAGCTATCTAGCTGAATTCCAGGGACCAGACAAAACTAGGGTCCTCCACCATCTTCCTCCTCTAATCCACCACCTCCTCCTCCACCATCTTCCTCCTCTAATCTCCACCAATTCTGTCTTGCTCCCAAACATTCCATCACACGGCTGGGAGTGTATGAGTGTTAAAACCCACCCCAAGGGGCATCCCTGACCAAGGCATGGGAGCCAGTGGATAAACACTCCTCATTTCAGTCACTTAATACACAATTTGAATGAAATTCTACAGTTCCTAAGAGGGTTCTCAATAGAATCAAGCCCAGGTGCCCGCAGGTGCATCCTTCAATTGGCTTTGCCTCCTCCTTGGTTCCATTCTTCTCAGTTCCCCATTGTTCCTTGGGATCACTTCCCAAAATAACAACTTGCATGCAAGTCCTTGTTTTAGTCTCTCCTTTTGGGGTGACCGTAGGCTGAGACTGTGGTTATGACAGAAATTGATCATTTAAAAGACAGGCCTATTGAAGTATTTAGAGGTGAAATGTCATGATGCCCAGGTTTTATTTCAACAACATAAAAGCAGAAAGAGAAGGAAAGGGATACATGAAGCAAATGTGGTGAAATTATTAGATTGTTGAAAGTGAGTGTCAAGTCTATAGGAGAATATTCTTGTGTATTATTTTTAAATGTTAGAACAAAAAGTTAAAAAATGAACATTTTTGCAAGGGCTGTGAGACAGAAGAATGGAGTCTTCTGAGAGCCTATGCAGAGAACTTGGCCTAGGCAGAGGATGAAAAAGACTTTTTTGATGAAGTGGCTTTTAAGCTGTGGCCTAAAGGACAAAATGGATTTTTCAGACCATTTGTCTCAAGGCACTTAAGGTACCTGGGTGTACCTGCCCATAGTCACAGGATGGCTTCTGGAATCTTGCTTAGCACATTGGATACAAAGCCTGCCACCCATGTCCCTGTAGGGCTGCCTTCCTTTTTAGTACTTACTGCTTCCAAATGGCCCATTTGCCCTGTGTTGAATCTCTGCTGTAGGTGGTAAATCATCTTGTGTGAAATATATTCATTCACCTGTGGCCACCCACTGCATCTGTAAGTGACTCTTTGAGACATGAATTTTTCTTTTCTTTGTTGCAAATGGTAGAGAGAAAATGGGAGGGCTATTTTAGAGTGGTCCAATGTGGAATGAAGTGCCTGGTAAACCTGAGTGAACAACTGCCCTCCTTGGCTATTTTTGTCATTGAAATGCTTAGATCTATTTGATGCCCACGAATCAAGCCAGGTCCTCTGGGCTGTCATTTTGTGCTTATGAATGAAGCTGTAGGGAGAAACATTTCCCCTGTTAGAGCACATCCATCCTCTTTGCTCAATAGACAAAAGAGGGTTTCAGTGCTCTGTCTCTGAGTTAGGAGAATGCATTTTGCCTATAATTTCAATAAATAACAGGCTAAGTCATTCTTTTTAATTTGCTTTGCTTTATACTGCCTTATTTACAGTAGGTTCCTCCATAGATACTGACATTTAATTCCCAAGGAGTACTGATATGTATCAATACTATGATGTGATAGTACCTTGCACACTGAACTTGCTTTTCATGTCTCAATTAGACTGCACCACAACCCTGTGGTGTTTTCTCTCTTCCTTTCCCTTTTCATTTACTTTTTTTTCTCATTATTCCCTCCCTCCCATCCTTCCTCCTGGTTGCCATTTCCCCCCCCTCCGTTTTCTTTGCTTTTATCCTTTAACTTTAAAAATAAAACTGCTAGGTAGTTTACAGAAAAAAACAGGGGGGTGGGGTTATTTGGGAAGAACAGAGAGTTGCAATCCAGGACAAGGGAGCTAGAGCAAAAATCATAAGCAAGTCCACCAAGCAAAAGAAAGGAACACTCTTTTATAGAGGAAAGGACCTGGGAGGCTATTATAAACAAAAAAATCCATTGAAGTAAACTGGGTGTTGGAAGTACAGTGGCTTCTCATTGGCTGAGTTGTGACTGCCTCTCATTGGCTGGGCTGTTGCCAGGGCCAGAGGAAAGTCTTTCTTCCTCCTGCTGGGATAGTAAAGTAGTAGCTAAAGTAGTATCCTGAGCAAGGTCCATCTCTTCTGGTTTGATTTGCAATTGATAGGGAATGGTAGGGCATGGGAGCTCCCCCTGCTAGCCTCCCAACTTTATTTTAGTGAGGTTTCCCTTTATTAATTCTCTCTCCCTCTTCCCTTCATTTTCTACCCTCTTCCTACCTTTCTTAATTGCAACAATTTTTTTTTTTTGTAAGTTAGCTTACAAATCTGATAACTTGAGTTCAAATCCCAGTTCAATCAAGTCCTATCTGTGTGACCTCGGGTAAGTTACATAAGCTCTAGGCCTAAATTTGTTTATTCATAAAATAGGCATAATAACTGTACTTTAGCATTGTGGTAAGTGCTTATTTGTTTACTGGGCTCAGCCTCTGGCTGAGGGAAAGTAATCAAAATTGTTTTCTATTATTGTTATCACTGTTACTCTTTTTCAATGTAGCAGTGACTATGACCAATGTGTTTGCTACATCCATGGTGTTTATCATGAAGCTACTGAGAAAACTGAAACATGCAGAGCCAGGGTTTAAATTTAGACCTTGTTGTTTATTTTTTTAAAAGATTTATTTATTTTTATTTGAGAGAGGGAGAGAGCGGGGTGGGGGAGGGGCTGAGGGAGAGGAAGAGAGAGAATCTCAAGCAGACTCCCTGCTGAGTGAGGAGTCCAACTTGGGGCTTGATCTCATGACCCTGAGATCATGACCCAAGCTGAAATTAAGATCTGGACACTTAACTGACTGAACCCTACAGATGCCCCTAGACCTGATTGTTTTTAAGTGTCCAATAACAAAACTAAATTTAGTAATCTGTTGATGTCTTTTATTCAAGGGGAAACAACCCATGGATTAGGGGAATACAGTGCCTCACAAGCACATTTTTCTGGAAGGGTTTAGAGCAAGAGTGAGTTTTATACAGCATTAGCAGAGGCCATGTGGAAATTGGGCTTGGTTGGCTAGGAGGTTGGGGATCCTCTGATAAGGCTAGCAGTCCTGTTTTCTTGGGTAATATAAGCTAGCTAAAGTTGAGTTGGAGGGTTGTGTTTGGTATGTGTTAGGTTTCACTAACAGAGAGTTATTTCTCCCAAAGCAGGCTGATTTTGGTTTAGATTTGTGATGTGGGCTGGGCCACTGGGGTGGCCTCTATTTTGTCGGTCCCAATATGCAAATTAACTTGATCCCAAGGTAAGAGCCTTCTTCATTACTTTAATATTTTAGACCAAACTATCAATCAGGATTTCTTTTGAAAGTAGTCTCAGAATTCCCAATAATTGTGTGTTGTCATATCTATATCTGTATCTATCTGAAAAGTGTCCCAGTTTATGACATAGGTCATGTTCTTGCCCTCTAAGAGTCTGATTCCTGTCAGTTACACTTTGATAATTGAATATAATTTAATACTTCTCTTAGCTACATGCCTCTTTTCTGGAAAGTCTGACTCAATGTTTTTCCAAGCCCTTGATTATTTAATACAAAGATGTGATGGGAAGAGTCCATAATTTGACATGATGTCTACTTGCCTGAGTGGATAGGTGAATTCTTCATGTCTTTGACAGGTAAAGTGAATGAGACAATTAAGAATTGCAGAATGTCCTGATGATTTCATAGATAATGGCAGCCATTTAGCATGATTCTGGCCCAAATCTCTTTTTACTCAATAACAGGTATTTCCACCTGCTGCATCTTTTCCTGATCATTGGGTTGTGCGGTGTATGGTGTATGGGTCTGTAAAGCAATAGAAAAAAATAATATATTGGTCTCTGCCCCAATTCCTGGCACAGAGCTCCAAAACCCTTTGGAATTTCTTGGGTTATAGGAGCATCTTTTGTTCCAATGAGGCAACTCTTGGAGGGCTCCTGGATAGCCTTTCAGGTCACCAGAAAGACTAAGCCATGATTGGAAGTTTGGAACTTTCAGCTCACCTCCCATCTTCTGGGAGGGGGAGAGTGCTGGAGATTGAGTGAAGGATTGATCAGGTCTACATGATAAATCCCTCCATAAAAATCGCAATAGTACTGGTTTCAAAGAGTGTCCAAGTTGGTGAACATCACCACATGCTGGAGGGGGGCACACCCTAACTCCATGGGACAGGAGCTCTTATGTTCAGGACACTTCTGGACCTCACCCTATATATCTCTGAATCTGGCTATTCATCTGTATCCTTTTTCACATCCTTTATTGCATAATATATTGATAGATGTAAGTAAATATTTCCCTGAGTTCTGTGAGCTGTTCTAGCAAATAACCAAACCCAGGAAGGGGGTTATGGGAACCTCTGATTTATAGCTGGTTGGTCAGAAGGACAGGTGACAACCTGGGATTTATGATTGGCATCTGAGGTAGGGGGCAGGGGCAGTGTTGTGGGGCTGAGCCCTTAACCTGTAGGGCCTGCACTCTGGTAAGTGTCAGAACTGAATTGATCTGAGTTGTAAAACACATCCAGCTGGAGTCAGAAGGAATTGCTTGGTGTGGGGAAACCTCCACACATCTGGTGTCAGACGTATAGTGAGTTTGAGTAGAAGAGAAGCGCCCAGACTGTTTTCCTACACATGCTCCCATTGCCACATCCACACTGTGGTCACACTGCACAAATAAAGATGCACACACACGAGTCACTACTTGCTTATACTTTTTATGCATTCATCTAATATAACACAGCAGTTAAGAATGGGGAGCTTAGAGCTACCAAGATCCATTCTTTATCTTTTACTAGCTGTGTGACCTTTCAAAGCCCATGTTTATCATCTGTAAAATTAACAATGGTAATGACTTCATGGTGTGGTTGTAAAGAATTAATGAGAAAATTCCCATAAAGTATTTTGTGCAGGGTTTGGTGTATAGGAAAAAGTTGTTATTATTCATTTATTTGTTAAATATTTTTTGAAAGTCTAGTATGTACTGGATATAGTCCCAGTGGAGATGCAAAGGCAAGCTCTGTTTAATTTACCCTCGAGGAGTTCATGAAAGATTATAAAAATATTTTTAGATAACAAGGCAGAATTATGGTAAAAATGGTTATTGTTCAAAATTCCCCATCCACGGAGTTGTACTGATACATGTCAATTGTGTAGTTTGACAAGGCGTTTAATTTGGTCTTCTGTATAACTGTAACTGGTTTCAGATCTGACAGTTTCTTTTTACATTCAACTTCTGATGCTTCCATTCATCCTGAAGAATTATCTTTCAAGCAACACCGTGCAAATTGTATGTTAGAACATTATCAAATAACCTAATGCAATTAGAGCCAATTGTTGCTGATGTGATCAATTTCAAAACCTCTAGCCTTTGAATATAACACGGAATAATTTATGGTTAAACTCCACTGGATTTTTCAAATTAGATTCCATGTTATTTTAGCTGAGTAGGAACTTACAGAGCCCCAAGGTGCTAGGAAAATGTAAGCAACTGAAAAAAGAGAAAGAATGTAGACTGACAGCTTTACCAAAGAGTGATCTAATATGAAATTTCACGGAAACTGGGCAGTCACAAAATGTTATGATACCACATAATTTCAAATCGATACTGACCATAAACTGGGTTTGTTAATTACTACAATCTCTTACTGCTGCACAGAGATCAAACAGGGAAGAAAAAGAAGATGGTCATAAACCAAAGACTCAGACGGGTGTATGCCAACTTTACTAAAAAATATTTGCTGGCTTCAGGGCAAAGCAGTGCATACCCCAGGATTAATAGCATCTTTACCTCATCAGCAATGTTGGTAGAAGAAGCCACATGGCTTTTGTTTCTTTATTTGCATAAAAGAGAATATTGGAAAATTATTCTGTACCTTGGATTTAAACATCAAAACCAAAATGGCTTGGCCAATCTGGGTTGATGCCTCAGTTTCTTTTTAGTGAACACATAAATTTAAATGAAATGCTGCATGAGACATTTGGAAATCCATTCATCTGGTAAGCCAAGTAATTCATAGAAGTGACCTGTGAAGATGTGGCTTAAAGAGCAGAAGGTATATGATGCTGGAAATTTCCTGTTTTCTGGGATAAACAATAAGTGCATTTTCCTGAGTGCTGCTTTGTTAAACCTTCTTCCTTCCTAACATTATCCAAGTTACTCAAAGCTTTCCCCCTATTTTAAATGAATTGATCCATCTTTATCTGTTATCTAGCTAATTTGAGTAGTCTAGCACCAACATATATTTCCAGAGTAATTTTGCAGCTATCCCCATTGTACTCATTCTTCTCCTGGCTCTCTAGGACTGCTTGTGTTCCCCTGATCATATCTTACTGTGGTCACAATTTGGCATTCTCTATTCATTTTCTATTTTTGTTTGTTGTTTGTTGTTTGTTTTGATATGTGATAAAGTCCTACTCATCCTCTAAGACCCATTTCTAATATTCCCTCCTCTCTGAGACCTTGGCTATAACTCACAGTTAACGTGTCCTGTTTACATTATTCTACGGTTATTCATTTGGTTTGGGTCTGCCCAAGTGGACTGTGGATTCCACAAGGGACAGGACTGTATCTCATTCATTTTTGTATCTCCAGAGCCCAGCACAGTCCTGGCACATAGTAGATACCTCATCGATATTTGCTGGATGCAAGGCTTCTTTATATGGTGATTAGCACCCAAACAGAGATGTCTAGCCAAGAGACAGTGCACTAAAATCCAGCTTGAGATGGTGTATACCCTGGTATATGCCTGTAACAGGCCTAAGGAGGGACATCTATTTTGCAATTTATTTACCAAGGAGGTCCCATTTTCGCACCCTCCATAGGGGCATAATATGTGCTAATAGCCAAACTGGTTGGATAGATAGATAAACAAGTAAATGAAATTTCCTATAATCCTCTAGGGCTATTTAAAAAGAAGAAGCAGATGAAGCAGAAACAGGAGAAGTCAACAAAAAAGCTTTTTCACTGGGCTAAAACTATCTAGTCTGCTTATGAAAACTGATCAGATTCAACAGGTGATTGTTCATCTCTTTATTCTGGTTGATCTCTGACTAATTCTGTGAAGGATTAGTCCTGGTGTCTGTGTCTTAGGCTGTATTATTCCATTGGCAATGGCATCTGAATGATGTTATTTTGAACATAGGCATTGTTTATGATGATTTTGTGTGTACTGTCCATCTCTCTCCTACAGATTGGTGGCAACTCTTGGACATTCTGCAAGGATGCTGAAACATGTTAACCAAGAGTCCACTGGATGTTATCTAAGTAATCTAAGTATCTACAGTCTCAGTAAAAAAGGATGGCCCTACGGTCTAGTTACATAACAGCCACTACCAAAAAAAAAAAAAAAAAATTCTAGGCAAAGTACAGGCTGTTTAGTTGATTTGAAGTAAGTATTTTAGAGTGAATTTGTTTCAGCATACTGAAAATGCTCATACCTATATTATAATACACCCTGATATACTATAAGTAGACCAAAAGGGAATGTTGGGTATGAGCTCATTCCTTCATTCACTCATTCATTTAGTCAAAAAATATTTACATTTCTTCAATACCTAACATAGAGTAGATATTCAGTTAATATGACTTGAGGTGAATTTATTCATGTATTCACTCTTGCATTAATATTTATGGGACACTCACCTCAGGGCAGACACTGTTAAGTCCTAGGGATATATTGGTGAACAATGCAGATAGTTTTTGCCCTCATGGTGCTTAAAATAATTGATCTATTTTATAGGTTCTCCTCTGAACAATAGCTGCCCCTGTCCTTAAACATGCTACTGAGTGAGGCATTTAATGAGTAGTTTTCAATCTTCGCTGCATTTGACCACCTGAGATGCTTCTTTAAGATACTCATGCCTGGGCCCTAACCCAGGCCAATTAAATAAAAAACAGTGAGGGTGGGATCCAGGCATAGCTGCTCTTCAAAGCTTCCCAGGAGATTGTGGCACACAGCCCAAATTGAGAATACTTAAGTGATTCCCTACCTTTTTGGGCTATCACTGTTGTGGGTTAAATTGTCTCCCTTCTCCCCCCAAATTCATGTGTTAGAGTCCTAATCCCTAAGTACCACAGAATGTGATCTCATTTGGAGAGAGGGTCTTTAAAGATGTAATCAAGTTAGAATGAGATCATTAGGATGGGCTCTCATTCAAGAAGGCCACTGTCCTTATAAAAAGGAGATATTTACGGGCAGACGCCCACATAGGGGAACACCAAGCGAAGGGAAGGCAGAGATTGGGGGTGATGCTTTTGTAAGCCATAGAATGCCAAGGATGGCCAGCAACCCACCAGAAGCTGGGGGAGAGGTATGAGACTGATTCTCCCTCACAGCCGTAGAGGGAACCAGCCCTGATGACGCTTTGACTTGGGCTTTTAGCCCCCAGAGCTGTGAGAGAATACATGTCTTTCGTTTAAGCCCCCCAATCTGTGGTATGTCGGGACGGCAGCCCTCACAAACAAACACAATTGTCATCTTGATAACTGCAGTGTTTTTTCAGAGCTAACTTAAAATTTTACAGTGGCCTTTCCTTCCTTTTCTCTCCTGAAAATGGGCCAGCTCCAGCCTCCAGACCCAGGTGGGATACATGTGTTGCGTCTTCTCTTTCTGCAGTAGGTAGGTTATCTTCATTAAGAATCAAAGTGTTGAAATGTACATGACTGGCCCGCCCGCGGCCAGAGTCGCGGAGCCTGACTCCATGATGAATAATCAATGGGCAATGATTCCACTTGCCAAGCAAAGTGCGGTGCACAGGAGCTGCTTTGGGCAGATCGATAAAGTCCTGGGAGATGCTTGTTTCCGTGGCTCTTTACATTCCGCATCATCATTTGATTTGCTCTGACAACATTCAAGCCTTGCCTCTTTAAGTTATTGTTTTAGCAAATTCAATTTACAATTACTTTCGATAGAAAAAGCTTAAGAGATTCAGTTTAATGCCTTATTAGCTGTAAAATCACCCACTATTTCAACTGCACGGTACGAGGAGCAGTGAAAAGGCCTCAGTTGCCTGCCTAAGTTTCCTTCTGAGTTTGTGACCATGACAGCGTCTTCAATGGCAGAGCTGTCCCCTTAATACCTGCTTTCTAAGCTCCTAATCACTGGACCCAAATTCAAATTACATTTCCCTCCAGTATCAGCGATTCCTGGCGTAAAAACAAGCCAATTTGAAGATATTACCCCCAGCAGAGAATGTTTGCCCCTCAAGTGTGGATCCATGCAATGGAAAGCTACCAAAGCTCATAATGATGCAGATTTTATTTTTAAATCAAGGGACACAATGGCTGTTACAGCAGGCTGGCTTTACGGGAGGGAGGCGGTCAGAGGGAAGTTTATTGCCACACCACTTGAATTATTTACAGCAATGCGTTTTTGTGTTTCTGGATCACTAAATGTTATACGTGAAGTAAATCCTCACTAATTGAAATATAACTGACCTTCTTACTGTGGAGCACCTACAAGCTCTTTCGGGTACCTGCTTCGCGGACCTCCATTTTAGGCACCCGCCCCCTCTTGTCCCGCAAGCATGGCAGCCTGATCCCCCACTTACATTTACCCATAGCATGTTGTTCCCTTACATTGTTTGCCTGGCTCCTTTTCTCTTAACATTCGGCTTTCTGATGAAATGTCACAAAGCCAGACAAGCCTTCTCTGCCCAACTTCTCTCACCTCTGCCCACCTCGATCCTTCTTCATCCCTTTATCCTGCTTTGCTTTTATCACAGGGAGCCCTCACCTCTCTGCATGGGAAATTATTATTTATTTCACTGTTTTTAATCTGTGGTCTTTCCCTTCTCTCCCTTCAAACACTAGAATGTAAACTCCATGGGAAAGGGGACCATTTGCTGTTCATCCCTGGCTTTCCACTGTGCACTCAGCAAAGCATTCTTGGATGAAGAAATAGCTAGAGCCGTACTTGACTCATCGCTGCATAACAAACTACCCCCCAAACTAAACAGCTGAAACCAAAACCTACAGATCCTCTGGGAGGTCAGGCAGTTGTGCTTTCTGGTTTGGGTAGGTTTGGCCAGGATGGGGCTTCTCTCCACATATTCTTTTATCTCCTATTCTTTCATTTCTTCAGGCATGATGGTCTCAAGGTTTTGTTTTTTTTTTTTATGTTATGTTAATCACCGTACATTACATCATTAATTTTTGATGTAGTGTTTCATGATTCATTTTTTGCGTGTAACACCCAGTGCTCCATTCAATACGTGCCCTCTTTAATACCCATCACCAGGCTAACCTATCCCCCCACCCCCTTCCCCTCTAGAACCCTCAGTCTGTTTCTCAGAGTCCATAGTCTCTCATGGTTCATCCCCCCCTCCAATTTCCCCCCCTTCATTTTTCCCTTCCCGCTATCTTCTTCTTTTTTCTAACATATAATGTATTATTTGTTTCAGGGGTACAGGTCTGTGATTCAACAGTCTTACACAATTCACAGCGCTCACCATAGCATATACCCTCCCCAATGTCTATCACCCAGCCACCCCATCCCTCCCACCCCCCACCACTCCAGCAACCCTCAGTTTGTTTCCTGAGATTAAGAATTCTTCAAGGTTTTAAAAAGATGAGAGCAGGAGCTTCAAAGCCCCTGAGGCCCAGGCTATGGAACACACACAAAGGGGGCAGAACACACACATTTTTGCCAGATTCTCTTGGTTAAAGGAAGTTGCAAGGCCAGCCAAAATTCAAGCGAGTGGAGAGATAGGCTTGGCCTCCTGATAGGAAGTGACGATGGAGCATGGGCATGGGGAACATCATTCATTATGGGATCATGATCATTAAACCCTAAAGGATGTTTTTGTGCAAACACTCCATCTGACCTATATATGAGTATAATTTTTTGGGACATAGAATTTATGTCCTACGCATTTGTACTTCAGACATTTGCATTTCCACAGCCACTTACCATACCCCACAAACCACAGACCCTCAGTAAATGCCTCGCTGTTTTTGATGTCACTGCTATATTTAGGATACGCGTCACTTTTACACTCACATCAGTGGGTGTGCAGGGATTCTCCAAAAACCTTAGGTACATTGTTTCAAGAACATGAGAGTGGATTCTGGGATAAATTATATTGATTTTAATTCGGACATTAAATATTTTTTAATTGCTTTTGCAATTGAAGAATTGATCTCAACAAGACAGAGCAAAAGTGGATCAGTTTTATTGAATTCATAGTGACCTGATTAAAAGACATAGTTGTTATGAGAAAAATAATTTTACTTCCTATTTCACTACAGATTATTTTTTCTTTCAAAGATTTTTTGGGTTAATATAGTAAGTATAAGAGATAGTGAATTTTATTTAGCATTGTGCAGAATGGCTTGAGGGCAGTTAAAAAACACATTTCTTAGAATATTTCTTTCTTATTCAGATGATTGCAAAGCTTATTTTGATCAAGAAAGTGTGTCACTTTATGTGACAATTTTTATGTTGACTGAACAACAGTCCAGTGCCTAGGCAATTAACATCGATATTGACTTAGATCTTTATTTTCTGAAAGAAATGTTGAAATGTAAGTCACTGTTCAAATTCTTAAAACAAAACATTACAAAACACTCAAGTTTACTTTAGAAAATTTCTATAATACAGAAGGGAATAGAGAAGAAAGTAAAAATCACCCATCTCCTCAAGTCTCATCTTGACTGTTTAAGATATAATATCCAACATTTAATTAAATTTTGAACTTTGCTTTTTGAATTCAAGATAGAAATAGATTTGGATACATATTCTGACAATTCCTTCACTATCCAAGCTACAGCCACCAAATAGATTTTGGGTAACGCAGAATCCCTTGTTATCTGAATTTGCTGTGAACTCCCGGTGACCAAGAACAGATTTGGATAGTAGATGTATTTGTATACAGGTTATCTATGCTCTAAAGAAATTGGTATCCTACTGATCCCATGGTCTATATTGCTTACAAGTTACTTTTTTTCACTGAAGAATATATTGGGAAAGGAAGATTCCAGTGGAGAGCATGATTTATCAATCTACCTCCCCCCCCCATAAACACAAAACATTTAGGTAGCAAAACCAAAGCCCTTGGAGAATATTTAGCACAAAACCATATCCCATGGCCTCTTTACAAACTTTACATGCAGTCCATGAAGGGAAATGTGTGTACACCAGCAAAAACCATGGTGTCATAAATATTCTGTTCTGAGCACTATTAGGGTGAGGTTGGGGTTCAGGGAGTTCCTATAAAGACTTCACAGAGCAGCAAAGAATATATTTTAAAATGTCATATCACTGGGGCACTGGGTGGCTCAGTCAGTTAAGCATCTGCCTTCAGCTTGGGTCATGATTTCAGGTCCTGGGATTGAGCCCCAGATCTGGCTTCCTGTTCAGTGGGGAGTCTGCTTCTCCCTCTCCCTCTGCCACTCCCCCTGCTTGTGCTCTGTCTCTTGCTTTCTGTCTCTCAAATAAATAAATAAAATCTTTAAAAAAAAAATGTCATATCACCTACTTAGGGGCAACCTTCAGACATAGGGTTGTCATTCAATATTGCCCACATTCTTTTTAGGTTTAATTTACAAAACTAAAAAAAAAAAAAAAAGTAACACAAAGTTTAGTAATTGTTGATCTCTCTTTTTTAAAAAAGATTTATTTATTTATTTGAGAGGGGGTGGGGACGTACAAAGGGAGAGGGAGAGGGAGACAATCTCCAGCTGACTCCCCGCTGAGTGCAGAGCTGGACATGGGGCTTGATCCCACAACCCCTAGATCATGACCTGAGCTGAAACCAAGAGTGTGACTCTCAACTAACTGAGCCACCCCAATGCTGCCCCTTGTGTTACTTCTTTATAATACAAGTGACACATGCTGATTTCAGAAAAGTTTTAAATATTAGGAAAGGGATAAAGATTACCCATGCTTTCAATTTTTGGCAAAAATTGCTATTTAATGTTTTGGTATATATTCCAGATCTTTTGTATGCAACTATATTGTTTTTCCAAAGCAATATAATGATTTATATACTGTTTGTAATCTTTGTCTTCTAACAATTTGAAAAAAAAATCTCTACAGCTTTATTTTAAATAGATTTTTATTATGTTCAATTAACCAATATATAGTTTTATAGTATTTTATTATATGGATGTGACATAGTAAATTAACTGATGACCTATTATTAGATATTCTGATTGTCTTCATTTTTTTACTTTCACAAAAATGCTGTAATGGACATCTGTGCATTTATTTTGGCTAACTTGCCTAATTGCTTAATTAAAAGTAATTCATAGACATGAGATTTATGGAAGAAAAATGTATGCATTTTAATGTTTTCGATCAAATTACCAGGTTGCCATTCAAACTGTCCCATTTTATACCTTACTTGAAATGTATGATAATGCCCTATTATCCATAAATAATGTATTTTTTGCAAGTAATGGATTTTTCCCATTGCTATTTTAATTTTCATTTATTTGATTATTAATAAGGCTGAACATATTTGCTATTTTATATTTCTTGTTTACTAATAGACCAAAGGAAGAGTTAATAGTAAATTTAGAGGAGAGAACTTAATTAAACTAGGACACGAAGCACTTATTCACTGGCCTCCAACTGACTGATTTAGTATATTAATAGAGGAATTTTAAAATAAACTTTAGCTTATCTATGTTGGAATAATGTGCGGCTTTGAAAAGAATTCAGTTGTCTCCTAATGTATTGAACAGAAAAAAATTTATAAGAGACATTATTAAGTGATAAAAAGCATGTTGCAGAATAATCCAGAAAGTAAAATTCCATTAATGTAAAAAAAAAAAACCATAAGGCAGACTTAAGTTTTTTATAATTAAAATTTGTTTACTTAATAATTAAAAATATAATTTTATTATACATTTTATTTACTTATTTAAGTTAAAAATGTACAAAAGATGATCTGTGCTGAGACTCCCTCCTCTCTATGTCTCGGCCCCTTGATTCCCCTCCCTGGAGGTTGTCAAGTTTGTTTTTCCTTTTTAATCTTTGTAGATATGTTTTCCTGCATTTAAAAAAATAAAAATGAATGCATACAATACACAATGTTCTGTACCTTGCTTTTTTCATTTGATAATGTATTTGAGATCTTGTGATATTTAGAAATAAAGAGTCCCTGTCTTGGCCTCAGAGATTTCTATTATATGGATGAATCATTTATTAGTCTCCTAGTAATAGATATTAAGTTTTTCCCTAATGTTTTGCTAGTATTAAAAATGCTATATGTATACTGTATGTGTGTGTATATATGAATATATTTATATTTTTCTATATTATGTGTAATATATGAAAAATAGAGGGGAAGAATGAAGGGGGGGAAATTGGAGGGGGAGACGAACCATGAGAGACTATGGACTCTGAAAAACAAACTGAGGGTTCTAGAGGGGAGGGGAGTGGGAGGATGGGTTAGCCTGGTGATGGGTATTAAAGAGGGCACGTTCTGCATGGAGCACTGGGTGTTATACACAAACAATGAATCATGGAACACTACATCAAAAACTAATGATGTAATGTATGGTGATTAACATAACAATAAAAATTAAAAAAATAAAATAACATGTAATAGTATGCACTATATCATATAATATAATATATTTTTTATATATTTATCTATAAAATTTCAAAATGGATTGAAATGTCTGGAAGCTTTAAAACAAAGAAGGACTACTGTGGAGAAAGAGTGGGGAAAGGAGTGTGTCAGGGAGGATTTTACTGCTCATTTCATGCACTTTTCTGATGGCCTCATTTCTGTTTTACTACTTTGAATTTTAAGATGAATTTAAAAATCATTGGATTAAAAATGGTGATTTAGACTCAGAATCGTGATTTGGATAGACAAATTCTTTTTTTAAAAATTAAAAAAAAATTTTCTTGGGGCGCCTGGGTGGCTCAGTTGGTTAAGCGACTGCCTTCGGCTCAGGTCATGATCCTGGAGTCCCGGGATCGAGTCCTGCATCGGGCTCCCTGCTTGGCAGGGAGTCTGCTTCTCCCTCTGACCTTCCTCCCTCTCATGCTCTCTGTCTCTCATTCTCTCTCTCTCTCAAATAAATAAATAAAATCTTTAAAAAAAAAATTAAAAAAACTTTTTCTTATTTTGTTGAGAAATAGGGGGAGGGGAGGGGCAGAGGGAGAGAAAGAATCTTTTTTTTTTTTTTTTTTAAGATTTTATTTATTTTAGAGAGAGAGAGAGAACACGAGCTGGGGTGGGGGAGAAGCAGAGGGAGAAGCAGACTCCCTGCTGAGCGGGAAGCCCAGCGTGGGGCTCCATCCCAGGACCCTGAGATCATGACCTGAACCAAAGGCAGCCATTTAACCAACTGAGCCACCCAGGTGCCCCCAGGGAGAGAGAATCTTAAGCAGGATCTATGCCCAGCACAGAGCCAATGCAGGCCTAGATACCACCCTGACATCACGACCTGAGCTGAAATCAAGAGTCAGATGCTCAACCACCTGAGCCACCCAGGCGCCCCTGCACAGACAAATTCTTTTGGGAAGTTGGCACTGGGAAGAAATTCTAAAATCCTTCATTTCCAAACCAGTTCCTCCTCTTTCTGGGGGTGGTGGTTAGGTAGATACATATTAACACACAGAGGGGGAAAAAAAAAAGAATTTTTTGTCCTTTGGATCCTCAGTTTTGGAAAGAAATAAGGCTTCAAACTTAATTCTATTCTTTTGACTTTCAAATTCCTCAGCTGGAAGCCAGGATGAATAAAGGCTGGGGGGCCAAAATCGCTGTATTGAGGGAATTACACACATGCAGACATTTAATATCTATGTAACACAGTATCTAAAGACACATTTGTAAATCAACAAGTGATTCCCTGTGAACATAAAGATAAATACTTTTAAAATGATTTATCTTGTTATATGTTGACATCCAGACTTTTTACTGGATCTTAATATTTCACATTGTAATGCTTGATCAGATTGAATATTGAACATTAGAAAGAGTATGAGCATTTATGAAAAATGACATAATTTATTTTGTGAAACCAATTCCAAATACATGAAAACATGGGGCTTGAATCAATTCATCAAGAATATCAATAAGCTGATAAAGCAGGGGCATTTTCATTTCAATCATAATCTTTAAGCCATATTCACAGAAAAATTACTTTTTAAAGCAGCCATATGTGTGATTAATGGGTTGGTAGTGGTACTAATTACTCATTAGAATGCTAGGACTAAAATATCCTAGGACTTGAAAATATATAGTGATTTTCATTAAAAGTGTTGGCTAGGTCCCAAAGGCTCAATGGACTCCTGTTCTGAGCTGAAAGGACAGGGTTTTGATCTAAAATGAAAGACAAATTATCTTAGGAAGGTCTAAATTGACAATAACATAATGAAATCCTTCTTTTGTTTATGTTTATTTGAGATATGTATCTCAATGTTATTTGAGATAAATAACAAGTTCACATTTGTTTACATACATTTTAAAAGTTAAAACTTTGGAATGTGTATTTTTTTTAACCTATTGAATGCTTGATCATCTACAGATAAATGTTTCTTCATTCCCCATTCACTTTAATTGTATGGGTGCTGTTCTACAATGCTAGCCTATTTGGCTATTTAAGCAATAACCAAACTTTGAAATTCATAAATTCAATTAAGCATAAAATTAACAGCATTAATCATCATTAGAAGACAAATAGTGCATGTAAGAATGACTTTCTTACATATTAAAAATATTTTCTCCATCGTTACAACTGAACACTGCAGTTCAGAGTGAGGATAGATATTAGGTAGAGGAAAATTTGCTAAGTAAAGGTAAATGTTCTGAAACAAATTTAAAAAGTAAGATACAATCTGAAGGAAGCCAGATTATTTTAAGTTTTGAATGCCATGATCATGTTAAAATTCTAAGTATTAGCTATAATTTTCACACAAGTAACATCATTAATTTTCATGAGCTAACAAAACATCCCACCTCACAAAACACTTTTATTTTAATTAAGCACCATAGTGATAAATCCTGTGAATTACAGTGGTGTTTGATTTCAACAATGGATACAGAAAAGAGAGATTGATTCTTTAATTTTCATAAAAAATTTTAAGAAAGATTCAAAATATATTAATGAATAGCTTAAAAACATTGAAACACCAAGTTAACATTTTGAGATATGAGAGGATTTGATCTTGTGAGTAATGGATCTAGTGAAATCTTTACCTGAGTAGAAAAAAGATAATTTAGCAATTCTACCACTTTTCTATTTGTGGGATAGTAGGAAAAGGCAGCAAAAGCCCCTACCCACCAATAAAGAACAAGAAAGAACAGAATGGGAGCACCTGGGTGGCTCAGTGGGTTAAACGGCTGACTCTTGATTTCGTCTCAGGTCATGATCTCAGGCTGGGATTGAGGCCCCCCCCCCAATCGGGGAGGCTGCTTGAGGATTCTCTCTCCCTTTCTCTCTGTCCCTCTCTCATTCTCTCTCTGTCTCTTTCTCTGTCTCTCTCTTTCTCTGTCTCTGTCTCTGGAATAAATAAGTAAATCTTAAAAAAAAAAAAGAAGAAGAAATAACAGAATGATGTGAAGAAAGTGTGGACGTTAATTTGGACATTTTGCCATCCATAAATCTAATTCAATGTATACTTTTCAGTATGATTATTTAGTATAAATAGTAAATAGTATACACATTTAGTTGAATGTGTAACAATGCACAGTACCTTTTCTTGAGAAGGTTAATTATAATTTTATTTCTTTTATATTTCAGGGGGTGTTTGACTAAAATAATTTGTCATTCTATAGTGACAGCAGGTCAAAATTTCATTGATAGTGGAAAATGGCAATAATTATACTTGAGATCATCAACTCTTGACCTCTGAAAAGACCCACAGAAAAATCTGTTGGTCATGCAAAGCTATTATTAAAACGACTGCAGTAAGAGAGAATAGCACCTTTGCAAAGTCTTTGTACTGTCTGAAAATGTGAAGTGGCAGGGAGGACATGTATAAGGTTTTAGCATATGGGCAAGGTGATTTTAAGGTGAATCCTGGTTGTGACAGGGCAGACTCTATGACATAATAGCTTTGGATGAGTGGGCACAGTGAACTGAGGGTCTTGAAGCAGCCTTAATGAGCAAGATGTTAGTCTAAGTAAAGTATCTTAGTTTTTACACTCTTATCTTCCAGGAATAGGTGTTTCCTGGAGCAAGGCTCTAAGTAATGTTTGTTATTAGTATTTCTTAATGTAGGGAAAGTATGCCCATTCCAGAATTGTTTAACATGGGGTCAGGAAAGAACTTAGGGTCAGTATTGTTTAACCTGGGAAGAAGGAATATGTTGTGTGATAGGCAGCCTATAAGATGGCCCCAATGATTTCTGCCTATTACATTCATGCCCACATGTAATTCTCTCCCTTTGAGTGTGGTCTGGACTTAATGGTTTCCAATGAACAGAATAGAAGAAAAATGATAGGTTGTCATTTTGAGACACCTCTGAGATTAGGTTATAAAACCCCATGACTTCCATATTGCTACTCATTCTCTCACTCCCTCTTGCAGCCCTTGCTCTGGGGGAAACAATCTGATGTGTTATGAGTAACTCCAAGGAGAAGTCCATGTGGCAAGGAAGTGATGACTCCAACCAACAGGTATAAAGGACAGGAGTTCTGCCAGCAGTGTGCATGAGCTTGGCCATGGATCCTTCCCCAATTAAGGTGTGAGATTACTACAGTCTGTGAGAGACCCTCAGACAGAGGTGTCTGTGCCCAGATTCTTGACCTTCAGAAGCCATGAAATAATGAATATTTGCTAGTCTAGTTTACTATGTTCAGGGGAAATTTGTTATGCAGCAATGGATAACTAATACATGTTGGTTTCACTTTTCAGGATGCACGAGTATACTTTCATCTGAAATTTCCACTTATTCAAAGTAAGCAGATTTATTAGCTCAAATGTTGGTTACCTTCACTAATTATATTCTAGAGTGCTTTGAGACTTGAGAGAGATGCATCATATATTATGTTCATTACAAGCTTTTCTTCATTCTGTTCTATGGCAACTGGCCGTATTTGAAGTAGATCGTAACTACCCTATTGAGGGACAGCTGAGGGGATTAATGCTTCCTTGATGAGCACACTTGGTTAGTGCCTTGAAAAGAGTCTTGAAATTTCTACTTCAGCCTTGTCTCTGGCACTTGGTGGGCCTCAAGTCTACTTGAGAAAAGCAGGTGTATGCTCAGGACCTGCTTCAGATGCAGTTTGCCAGCCTTGGCTTCAAAGCTGCATTGCAATGAGTCCTGACCCCTCCCACTGTCTGTGATTGCCCTGCACACCATCCACAGACTAGACGCTTGTAGGTGACAGCTTTCTCCTCTGCCCAGGGAAATTCAGGTCTTGGGAGGCAGACATCTTTTCAGAACTTTATCATTGTTTAAATTTAAAAGAAAAACATGTCAAGGGTGTTCTTTTGAGAAATTTACAAAGGGACATATGATCACAAGCTGGGACAAGGAAAACTGGAGTACAAACCCAGAAAATATGGCTTCTACGGTACTTTGTAAAGGGACAGTTGCCAATATTGTCCTGAAAGATTTCAAGATATCAAGTTTCTCCTTGCCACTTTTAACAAACTAATGAATTCAACTATTCCTGGTGGGAGTGAGAGGCAGGCAAGAGCAGTCAGAATGCATTTGGGTTCTGCATGTTTCTTGGTTGACTTTGGTCTTAAATTTGGATTTAGACAAAGCAGTAGCTAACTTCCATTTCTTCCAAATATTCAACTTATTTTGAGCCATACACTTTTACTTTGATTGCTTGCTTTTGGGTTTGTGGAATTTATAAGCTCTTTACTCTGTCTACCAACATGTATGCCCATCAATTACCCATCTGTCCCCCTGATCTTGTAATGTCTATGAACATTTTGAACAAGGAAAAAGAAACTAATAGCCCAAGTGACTTTGGGTGACTGTCCATGGATAAGTATGCGTAGAGTAGGTACTATGCAAGTAACTTTACCATGCATTAGCCCACTGGTCCTCATAAGAGCTGATGGACAATATAATCTTGCTGTCACTCCCTACTAGCTGTGTAGCCTTGCCTTTTCTACTTCCTGGGCCTTGTTTTCCTTATCTGAAGAGTCTTCTGCCAACACAGGGAGCTTAACTGATATACAATCCACACTGAGAGCCTTTGCAAGAAAGTCAATGCGTATGCTGGGGACCCTGTTCACGTTTTCTAATTTGTTATGTTCTTTTTTCATGAATGGGCCTTCCATCTACTCAGGTGTGCTGTTACTAAGTCTGTTATAAAATTGGCTTCAGAAAAGCTTCAGGCCCCCAAATATCTGTATTCCCATATTGCTCTGGGGCTGAGGCATCAAAGCCTCAGTGTGAATCATTATATCAAAGGGGAAAGGTGTTGAGCCTTCATTAGCTTAAATTCTAGTGTTTAAGAGTCTCCAGAGTAATCCAGAAGTAATCCAGAAGTTCTAAACAGGTTTTTAGGGGCCAGATTCAGGATGAGGGCATTCAATGGGACAGGATGTATTTAGAAATTTGGATGTGGAATAGACAGAGATGGAGTTTTGTGAATGCAGGTTGGTAATGGTAGGCACCTGGGCAGCCAGAGTTTTAATTAAAAGGCAAGATCATGGTGCCCTTGTTCCCAAATACACTGCACATTGGAATTACCTGAAGATCTTTTTAAAAAGACTGAAGATGGCTTCTACTCCAGACATTTTGATTCCACTGTGTGGAGTGTAACCTGGCATCAAGATTAAAAAAAAAAAAAGTCACCATCAATTCTAGTGTATAGCAAAATTTGAGAACCATAAGAGTAATGGCAAAATGTTTAAGCTTTAATTTCAGACAGATCTTCGTTCAAATTCCCATTTTACTCTGAGACTATATGATTTTGGGAAAGTTATCTGACCTCTCTTAACTTTGGTTTTCTTTCTTTTTCTTTTCCTTCCTTCCTTTTTCTTTTGTAAATTAGAGATAATAATAACACCTGGCACATATAGCTATTATTAACCTTAAATATATACTACTACCAGAGTTTCAGTGTTAGAAGGAGGCTTGCTGATGGTCAGCGGGGAGGCATACTTAGGAACCAAGACAGCGTGGGGTGGAGGGAAATGTGGCTTCCCTCCTAACCTGGCTTCTCCCTATCCCTGTTTCCAAGAATCAGGCAGTGGGAATATTTGAGAAAGCTGCTGTCTATCATTCCCCAGGGGTTCTGACTTGCAAGGGCTCATCAATCAACCCATTTGACTTATTACCAGGATGTGTAATTTTGAGGTTTGTGTCAAAGGAACAGCCTTGTTCCTTGTTAGCATTGTTCTAATTACAGGAAAATCGGATAATATATATTATGCATATATTTTTATGACAGGTCATTTAGAAAACAGGCTTAGTTTCTAATAATTTAACAAAGGAAGAGAGGGGTGGTCTAATTGAATAATGAAATCATTTTAAGTGTTAGTTTGACTGAAAACTTATGGCTCCAAATATTTCAAATCTGTGCTGAAAACAGCTGAAAGTATACCCAGAACCATCAGGATTTAATTCACAGATAGATATGTATATTTTAGATTTACATTGTCCTTTATTTCATTTTTAACTAGAGCTAAGCATTTTGTAGACACTTCTATCATTGTCAGCAGATGGCTGCATTCACACTAATGAAGTGTCTTTTTAAATTAAACTTTTTATTTTGAGACAATTGTGATTATTTCCAAATGTAGGTAGATTCACAAGCAGTTGTAAGAAATAATCATATACCCTTTACCCAGTTTCTCCCAATGGCAAAATATTGCAAGGGTATAGGACAATATCACAGCCAGGATATTGATATTGGTACAATCAAAAACAAAACATTTGCATGACCACAAGTTTCTTCATGTCACCCTTTTATAGACATACCAACCTTCCTCCAGCCCCTATTCCCTCCCGAATGCCTGGCAAACACTAATTGCTCTCCATTTCTAGAATTCTGTCATTTTTAGGATGTTACATGGATAGCATTATATAGCATGTAACCTTTTGGAATTGACTTTTTCACTCAGCATAGCTTGGTGTCCTTGTGACTTGGGAATTGTTCCCTTCTCTTCTATTTTCTGGAAGAGACTGTATACAGTCAGTGTTACTTTAAACGTTTGATAGAATTCTCCAGTGAAACAATTTGGGCCTGGAGATTTCTTTTCTGGGAGTTTTAAAATTATGAATTCAAATTCCTCAATAGCTACAGGACTATTCAAATGGTCTACTTCACACTGAATGTGTTGTAGCAGTTTGTGCTTTTTTTTTGAAGAATTGGTGAATTTCATACAAATTGTCAAATTTATGTGTGCAGAGTTGTTCATAGTGTTCCCTTATTTTGCTTTTGCTGTCTGCAGGGTCTGTGGTGCTCTCCTGTGTTTTGTTCCTGCTATTGGGAATTTGTGCCTTCTCTTTTATTGTTTGTCAGTATTATCAGATATGTGATTTTTCAGATATATTCTTCCATTCTGTGGGTTGTCTTTTCATTTTCTTGATATTGTCTTTTGAAGCACAAAAGTTTTCAATTTTGGTGAATTCCAACTTATGTGTTTTTTTGTTTAATTGTATATGCTTTAAGTGTCATATCTAAGAAACCACTATATAATCTAAAGTCATGAAGATATACACTGACTTTCTTTTCTAAGACTTCTATAGTTTCAGCTCTTACATTTACATCTTAATCCATTTGAGTAGTTTCTTGTGAGTGGTGTGAGTTACCATGTTCAATTTCATTTTTTTTTTTTTTGCATGTTCTTTTGATTAATGTTTCCAGGATATATATTTTTCCATAATTTTAATTTCAATCTGTCAGCAGTGTTATATTTAAAGTGAGTAGATAGTGTAATTTCTATCCTTTAATTGGTGTATTTAGACCATTTACGTTTAATGAAATTATTATGTTAGCGCTTAAACCTGTCATTTTAATTTTGTTTGCTGTTTGTTCTCTCAGGTTTTTTGTTTTTGTCTTGTTTCTCTGTTTTCTTTTTTCTGCCTTTCTATTTGTACATTTTCTAGAATTCAATTTTCTTTTATCTATAGTGTTTTTGAGTATATCTCTTTGCATAGCTTTTTTAGCAGGTACTCGAAGTATTACATTAGATATACATGCCATCACAGTCTGTTGGAATTGTCATTTTGCTGCTTGAGTGAAGTATAGAAAATTTGCCTTCCTTTATATTTCTTTATTTTCCCTCATGTATAATATAATTGTCTTAAATATTTCCTGTTCATACATTTAAAACCACATCCAATGGCATTATAATTTTGGCTTCAACTATCAAATATAAATTAGAGAATTGAGGAGGAGAAGGAAAGCCTATTACATTTATCCATATTTTTGCTTACCATGTTCTTTCTTCTTTCCTGATATTTCCAAGTTCCTTCTTTTATGATTTCCTTTCTGCTTAGAAAATTTCCTTTAGGGCACCTGGGTGGCTCAGTTGGTTAAGCAACTGCCTTCGGCTCAGGTCATGATCCTGGAGTCCCGGGATCGAGTCCCGCATCGGGCTCCCTGCTCAGCGGGGAGTCTGCTTCTCCCTCTGACCCTCCCTCCTCTCATGTGCTTTCTCTATCTCATTCTCTCTCTGAAGTAAATAAATAAAATCTTTAATTAAAAAAAAAAAGAAAATTTCCTTTAGTCATTATTTTAGAGTAGAACTGCTAGAGACAAATTTTCTTATGTTTTCCTTTATTAGAGAAATGTCTTGATTTCTCCTTAATTTATGAAGGATGATGTCTCTGGATAGAAGGTTCTGGCTTGGCATTTCAATTTTTTTTTCCCTTGAAAAATGTGGGAATTCCTTCTGGTCTCCATTGTTGTTTATGAGAAATTCATTATCATCCAAATTGTTTTCCATTAGGAGTCATTTCCCTCACTGCATTGAAGATATTTTCTTTGTGTTTACTTTTAAGAAGTTTGACCATGATGTGTCCTGGTGTTATGGACTGAATTATGTCTCTCCCAAATTCATATGTTGAAACCCTAATGCCCAATGTAACTGCCTTTGGAGATGGGGACTTTAAGGAGCTAAGTAAGGTTAAATGAAGTCATAAGGGTGGATTCCTAATTGGACAGGACTGGTGTTCTTATGAGAAAGAGATACCAGATCTCTCTCTCTCTCTCCCTCTCCATCTCTCTCCATGCATGCACAGAGGAAAAGCCATGTGAGGATGGGGTGAGAAAATAGTCATCTATAAGCCAGGAGGAAAGTCCTCACCAAACACTCATTTGCTGGGACTTAGATCTTAGACTTCTAGCATCCATAACTGTGAGAAAATTGATTCACTTAGGTTTTTGAGTCTGTAGGTTTATGTCTTTTGCCAAATCAGGAAGAATTCAGCCATTATTTTCTCAAATATTTTTTTAGTCCTGCATCCTTTTCCTATCCTTCTGGGACTCAAATGACATGATCCAATGGTTAGATCTTTTGTTGTAGTCCCATGGATTCCTGAGACTCTGTTTATTTATTTTTTAAATCTGCTTTCTTCCTGTTAAGGTTGAGTAATTTATATTGCTTTATTTTCAAGTTCAATATTCTTTCATCTATCCTCTCCATTCTGATTTTCAGCCCTTCCAAGGAGCTTTTAAATTTTAGTTATTTTATTTTAGGTTTAAAATTCCATTTGTTGTTATTGTATTCAGGTTTAAAATTTCCATTTTGTCTTTCTTATATCTTCTATTTCTTCAGAAAGATTTTTATTCCTTTGCTGAAACTTATGCTTTTTTTTTTTTCCCGTTTGTTTTAAGTGTATTCTTAATTGCTCCTCAAAGCATTTTTATGGTGGCTGCTTTAAACATTTTCTCATGTGATTCTAACATCTATGTCAGCATTGTGTTGGCATTTATTGATATTTTTATTAAATGCATGATATTTCTGGTTCTTAGTATGATGTGTGGTTTTTTTATTAAAACCTGGACATTTGGGGTTTTATAAATTTTTGGGTGTTTCTGAATCTTACTTAAACCTTCTGTTTTAGCTGGCTTTCCCTGACATTACTAGGCAAAGTAGTTCCTGCTCCCTACTAGTCTTTTAGTGTGGAATGGGGAGGCTTGTTACTGTTCTTGTGGGGATGAAATCTTGGCTACCTGCTCTGCCTTTTGTTACTGCTTTAGCAGAGTGTTTGGGGTGCTTTGTTCAGTTTGGCAGAGGTGACATTTGGTTCCCCCATCAGCCTTTGCTGTTACAGGCTGGGAAGAGGTCATGGTGTTATTTTGTGGCGTGTGGCTGGAGTAGAGCAGTTATTTTCTGAAAGGTTTCGGTCTAGCTTGCTAGGCTGCCCTTTTGCTGGCCTTTGGCTGGAGAGAGCAGAATTTAGTTGGAATTTCTTTTGTCTGTGCCTATTAGAATTTCTGGATTGCTGGTTTCTTCTGTCTAGAATATATGAAGCAAAACAACCGCCCCTCCAATAGATATATATATATCACCAAACCTGAAAATACCCAAAACCCAACAAACCAAGGAAGCTTATCACTGTGTGTTCCTTGGGTCACAAGGCCCCCAAATCATCTGTCTTCTCTCCACCTGTCAGAATTTCCTTATGTTTCCTCTGTATGTAATGCACAGGGTTTTTAGTTATACTTAGCAGGAGGAATAAGAAAAAGTATTTCTACTCCATTTTTCCTGTCATGGAAGTCCCTTGAATTCTGTCATTTTAATGGCTAATGATTTTTAATTCATTATAATGCACACTTTTTTTTTTTTTAGAGTAGATACAAGACAAACACAAATTTTCTTTTCATGTGTTCATCACCTAGTGAGGAAAGCCCCCTAGAACATGTATCAAGTAACCTTTGGCAATAAAATTAGCATCTCCCAAAAGGAATATGTTGACAAATATATAATACATACAATTCAAGGCTGGCTTTATACAGCTGCATTTAAGTCTGTGCATATTATGTGGCTTTAATATCTTAAATAGCTTGTTAACGTACTACCAGCAATACATTCCATTTGGAATTAAAACCTTTCTGTGGACATTAAGTAGCTATAGAAAAAGCAGAAATCAGCACTTTAAAATTGGTTTATTTTATAACCAAATGTCAACTAATTACTCCAGTAAGTTGAAAATTCTTGCTTGTATTAACCAGGGTTATGTTCCTTTTCAGAGAAAAAAATCCGGTGTCATAAAATCTCTCTCTTTCCCTCCCACCTCCTTCTTATAAAAGGTTAAGTGTTTCCTCATCTGGGTTTTACTATAGGAGTCACATAAATGACCAGATTTATTAAGCATAGACTTCTTGAGAGCATTCGGGAAAAGTGAAGATTACAGCCTTCAGTCAATGGACAGCTCCTTATGGGTCTGCAAAGCCTGATCTATTAGCCCCTGTCTGGGGCCACTGCCAGAGGCCTCCCCCAGGGAATTGTTTGACTCTGTCTATTCTCAACCACTGTCTTTCCTTTGACTGGGATTATGTCCAAGGCATGCCCACTTTTCCTGTCTTCTGCTTCTCTCACCTCAGTTTATCACATCTCAGGGAATCCCTTTCTTATCTGTCCCCATGGCTTTGTTTAGCCCTGATCCACCATCCTTTCCCTTCCACCTCCAATTACTTCAGAAGTCCCAGAATCACAGTTGCTTATTCACAAATATGGGAGGAGAGACCTCAAGAGACTAAAGTGGTTTTGCTAAGACATGCATATTAATAGTGAAACAGAGGATAAGAACTCCCATTCTCTAATAAAAAAATATTTCTATCTTTGTTACATTTCTATAATTCCCTCTTTCTCTTTTTGTTAAATTTCTATAATCTCCCTGGGGGCAGAGAAGGGAGGAATAAAATGTCACTAACAATGGGTGATCAGTGGTAAGAATTAACCCAAATCAAGAAAAGGAAAGTCATACATAGATGAACAAAATATAACAAAATAACTTGTATCCTGTAATTCAAATTCCCTTGGAATTATCTAGAAGCCAATTCACCTGGTGTCAGAATCTGGAAAGAGGTTGGATGGATCTTCCTTGGTATTCCCATAGAAGTAGTCTAAAACATACATTACTAGTTGACATTTGTTGTAAAATAAACCAACTCTTTTGCTTGAAAGTGACAGAAAGCCAACTGAAAAATTCCTGAAACAAAGGAAAAAAATCACTGGCTCATGTATTCAAGAAATAGGTTTGAGGCACGGGTGTTTAAAAATTGTGGTCAGGAATTTATCTTTGTACATCCTTTAGCTCTGCCTTCCTGTGTTGGCTTAATTTCCAAGTAGGCTTGACTTTTAAAATTTTTATTATTTATTTATTTTTATTTTTTATAAGCAGCACCAGGCTTGCATCTTAAAAGCTTAGACACTCTAGGGGAATGAAGGTCTTTTTTCCCAATAGTCCTGGTAAGAGTCATGCACATTTTCTGACTGGAACTCCTAAGGTCATGTGTTCATCTCTGGAATAATCAATCAGTTGGGAACTGGAATGCTCAGACTGGCCTAAATTCCTGGTTACATTTCTTAACCCCAGAGATGGAGTCAGTTCTATGTAAACTACATAAATTGAGAAAAGAGTAGGAATATTTGCTCTAAAGGTATATTGAGATGCTATCACCAACAAAAGAAGGAAGGGATGCCATGAGGGTAGATCAACATATATCTGTTGCCCATGGAGGAGGTCATGATATGACTAGAGAATGAGGTCGGGGAGAATTAATCCCATGAACACCAAAACTTTCCTGGTGATCCCTGGTTTGTTTTCTGAGTTGGGGATAGTATCCTAAAGATTCAGATTTCTCCCCAAATCTGCTTTAGAATCTTCCTGAAATTTTATCTATCACATCCCTTTTGTTTTAGGAATTTGTGTGCCATCCTTGCCCAGGGGCCATGCTAATCTTCTCTGTATCATTCCAATTTTGGTATATGTGCTGCTGAAGTGAACACACACACCCCTTTTGTTTTAAAACTGTCTTTTTTTCCCCCAAAGCATGAGCCTTCAAGACACATTTTTTGGGCACCTGGGTGGCTCAGTTGGTTAAGCGACTGCCTTCGGCTCAGGTCATGATCCTGGAGTCCCTGGATCGAGTCCCGCATCGGGCTCCCTGCTCTGCAGGGAGTCTGCTTCTCCCTCTGACCCTCACCCCTCTCATGTGCTCTCTCTCATTCTCTCTCTCTCAAATAAATAAATAAAATCTTTAAAAAAAAAGACATTTTTTAAAAAAGAAATTATTATTCAATTTTCTTTCTTCCACTTTGTTTAGCTATGTACATCAAAGTGTTATCAACCCATTGTGAATATACTTTATTCTAGCAAAGTTACTGGCTAGGTAAGTTTGGAAGGCCAGGCTGGAAATGTAACCACTTCTCGTAAGTATTTTTTAAATGGAAAAATGAATTTCATGTTCCACCCAACTAATTTACAAATGAACCATTGGAATACAATCCATTTACAAGCATATACTGCTAAGAAATCTAGCCCATGCATCAATGAACTTTAATTACATGGGATCATTTGATTAGCTTAGTCTTCCTTCTCTATTCCAATAACCAAGTATTTTCCTGGAGCAAAGTTAGAGCAGATATGATCAGTTGTATGAGTTGGGGCAATTGCGTTTATTTGAATAGATGACCTAGGTATAACCATGCCTTAAATAAACTCTCTTCCCTTCCTGGTGAACATAGAGGGAGATTAGTAAGGTACTCTCTTCTTCAGTGAATTTATCAGAAAATCTTGTTTCCAAACAGATAAAAATATTTTAATGACTCTTAAGATAGGCACAATCTTTGAGCTGATGATTTGGAGAAGCCCTTTAAAGAATGTAATTCTCAGAAGAGAACTTCCCAGGGGTTCAGAGAAGCAGTGTTTTTATTGGTCACCCTTGTGTGCTACCTTTGGTTTCCAGACTTGCAAGACTGATGGCAGTAATGTTAAACTACATTTCAACCCTTTAGAGAGACTTCACTGATTCTCCTATCCATTCATTCAATAAGTATACACAGATATAGGATTCTGAAAAATGGGGCCAGCCAGGCCATTGGGCCCCAACATTTAAGTTTAAAGGAAACTTGACTTTTGACATCTGATCAGCTCCACATGTACATGGGAGTAGCATGAAGTCTCATCACAAATGCTGAGCCCAGCTGAAATCTGAGGGATCCTCAAATAACTAAGTAGGAGGTTGAAATGGTGTCCTCAATCTGAATCTATAAGTTGCTTGATTCCAAGGGAAGATCTCAGGAAGTGGTATAGATGTTTTTGTGGGAAAATATGGAAATAAATAAGGATGAATCTCAGGAATCTACAGTCTGATGGGGGAGATTGATGTGGAAAAATTCATTATAATATCAGACAGAGAAAAAAAGTTGCTAGGCTAAAAGCTTTGGGCCGGGGAAGGATTCATGATAGCTGTACCCTGCATTCTTGTCTGTAAGCTGGACAACCTTTGGTTCCTACCACCTCTGTGGTGAGTATCTTATTCTTATTCTGTATGATTCTAAACAAGGAGAACCCCCTTAGCCCAGAGACTCACAAAGTGGTTAATGGTACCTCTAGGCCAAAAAAAAAAAAAAAAAAAAAAAAAAAAAAACCCAAGAGTTTTATAAAATAGTTAGGTCCAAACAATTTCAATGTATGACATATAACATATTTATGTCCTAACAACTTAGTAGCTGTTTGAAAAAATACACATACACTGAACAAAAAAATTTATTATATTTTTAAATAACCATAGTTATTTACTGATAGATGGGTGTGCCTGTTCGGTAGCGCACCACTTCTGAAACCTTGGTGCCAAGTAGAACAGCGCCACCCTTATTTCCAGTTCCATGGTGAGTTTTGCCTGGAACTGGCTTTTTATCAGAGCAGCTGCTGAAAACCCAGCTTTGCAAAGGTAGGGTGTCATCAAAAGGAGCTGGAGTTAATGTTGAAGCCATGAACTACCACAGCTACAAATTCATGCAGTGGTGACAGATCTTGAGGATCTCTGTGTGTCTTTTACAAATATGAAACACCATGCAGTGCTTGTGTGTTTGCTCTAGTGTCCCATGCACAGTGTGAGAACTCAGACTTCAGCTATCTTTTTTCTGTTTCTCGTAGTAATATCCATGTCCTCCAATCCCCACATCTTATATTCGTGTGTGGACAAGGAGCTTTCTGCTGAGTCAAAAATATGGACTCAGAGAGCTGCCAGTAAACATCAGTTATGTTGAATTGGACTACACCAATGGAGATGAACTATCAAATCTGGAGAGGATAACAGAATACACTTATTACTTAAATTTAGAGTCAGTGTAGATTGATGTATTTGTATTTTTAATGATTCAGAAGCACTTCCAAGTCCTGAGGTCCTCACCATGATTATTCATTAACATGGTTCTATGAGTTCAGTGAGGCCCAGTTTATAGATTTATGGTATCAGAATGCCAGATTAGCTGTACTATGCAATATATTATTTCTCTAATTCCAGTAATGTCAAATTCGTCTAGAGCTGCAGATGACTTTGGAATAACTATGTTTTCTGGCAGCATTGAAAGAGAATGGTTTGTGGGAACAAGAAATCCTTATGAAAATGGAGATCCAATAGATTTGGCACAGTCTTTTTGTTGGACGGGATGTATATAAAGGGATTAATGTTCCTTCTCTCATTTAAGTAAATCTTGCTCTATGGTTCCCCACCCATGAAATCCATAGCATTTGTTGGCTTAGGGGAAGGACAGGTACCATCCAGAATAAAGACATCATTGCTGGGCTCTGAACCTCAGAATATTCTGGAGTCCAAACAGCAATGGTTATCCAACTTTAGTAAACATCAGAAGCAATTGAAGGATTGCTAAGAGAGACATTACTGGGCTTTATTACAGAAACCCATTCAGAGTTTCTGGCTCAGTAGATGTTGGGTGGGCCCCCAGAATTTGCATTTCTTCTTTTTTCTTTTCTTTTTTTTTTATTATGTTATGTTAATCACCATACATTACATCATTAGTTTTTGATGTAGTATTCCATGATTCATTATTTGCATATAAGACCCAGTGCTCCATGTAGAACATGCCCTCTTTAATACCCATGACCGGACTAACCCATCCTCCCACACCCCTCCCTTCTAGAAACCCCAGTTTGGTTTTCAGAGTCCATCGTCTCTCATGGTTCATCTCCCCCTCCTATCTCCCCCCCTTCATTCTTCCCCTCCTGCTATCTTCTTCTTCTTCTTTTTTTTTTAACATATAATGTATTATTTGTTTCAGAGGTACAGATCTGTGATTCAACAGTCTTGTACAATTCATAGCGCTCACCATAGCACATACCCTCCCAATGTCTATCACCCAGCTGCCCCATCCCTCCCACCCCCCACCACTCCAGCAACCCTCAGTTTGTTTCCTGAGATTAAGAATTCCTCATATCAGTGAGATCATATGATACATGTCTTTCTCTGATTGACTTATTTTGCTCAGCATAACACTCTCCAGTTCCATCCACGTCATTGCAAAAGGCAAGATTTTATTCCTTTTGATGATTGCATAATATTCCACTGTATATATATACTACATCTTCTTTATCCATTCATCTGTCGATGGACATCTTGGGTCTTTCCATAGTTTGGCTATTGTGGACATTCCTCCTAGAAACATCAGGGTGCACGTACCCCTTCGGATCACTACATTTGTATCTTTGGGGTAAATACCCAGCAGTGCAATTGCTGGGTCGTATGGTAGCTCTATTTTCAACTTTTTGAAGAACCTCCATACAGTTTTCCAGAGTGGCTGTACCAGCTTGCATTCCCACCAACAGTGTAGGAGGGTTCCCCTTTCTCCGCAGCCCCGCCAACATCTGTCATTTCCTGACTTGTTAATTTTAGCCATTCTGACGGGTGTGAGGTGATATCTCATTGAGGTTTTGATTTGGATTTCCCTGATGCCGAGCGATGTTGAGCACTTTTTCATGTGTCTGTTGGCCATTTGGATGTCTTCTTCGGAAAAATGTCTGTTCATGTCTTCTGCCCATTTTCTGATTGGGTCATTTGTTCTTTGGGTGTTGAGTTTGATGAGTTCTTCATAGATTTTGGATACTAGCCCTTTATCTGATATGTCATTTGCAAATATCTTCTCCCATTCTGTCCGTTGTCTTTTGGTTTTGTTGACTGTTTCTTTTGCTGTGCAAAAGCTTTTTATCTTGATGAAGTCCCAATAGTTCATTTTTGCCCTTCCTTCCCTTGCCCTTGGTGATGTTTCTAGGAAGAAGTTGCTGCGGCTGAGGTCAAAGAGGTTGCTGCCTGTGTTCTCCTTTAGGATTTTGATGGACTCCTGTCTCACATTGAGGTCTTTCAACCATTTGGAGTCTATTTGTGTGTGTGGTGTAAGGAAATGGTCCAGTTTCATTCTTCTGCATGTGGCTGTCCAATTTTCCCAACACCATTTGTCCATTTGTTGAAGAGACTGTCTTTTTGCCATTGGACATTCTTTCCTGCTTTGTCAAAGATGAGTTGACCATAGAGTTGAGGGTCCATTTCTGGGCTCTCTATTCTGTTCCATTGATCTATGTGTCTGTTTTTGTGCCAGTACCATACTGTCTTGATGATGACAGCTTTGTAATAGAGCTGGAAGTCTGGAATTGTGATGCCACCAGCTTTGCTTTTCTTTTTCAACATTCCTCTGGCTATTCGGGGTCTTTTCTGGTTCCATACAAATTTTAGGATTATTTATTCCAGTTCTTTGAAAAAAGTGGATGGTATTTTGATGGGGATTGCATTGAATGTGTAGATTGCTCTAGGTAACATTGACATCTTCACAATATTTGTTCTTCCAATCCATGAGAATGGAACGTTTTTTCCAATTCTTTGTGTCTTCCTCCATTGCTTTCATGGGTATTTTATAGTTTTCTGAGTACAGATCCTTTGCCTCTTTGCTTAGTTTTATTCCTATGTATCTTATGGTTTTGGGTGCAACTGTAAATGGGATCGACTTCTTAATTTCTCTTTCTTCTGTCTTGTTGTTGGTGTATAGGAATGCCACTGATTTCTGTGCATTGATTTTATATCCTGCCACTTGACTGAATTCCTGTATGAGTTCTAGCAGTTTTGGGGTGGAGTCTTTTGTGTTTTCCACATAAAGTATCATCTCATCTGCAAAGAGTGAGAGTTTGACTTCTTCTTTGCCGATTCGTATGCCTTTTATTTCTTTTTGTTGTCTGATTGCTGTGGCTAGGACTTCTAATACTATGTTGAATAGCAGTGGTGATAGTGGACATCCCTGCCGTGTTCCTGACCTTAGGGGGAAAGCTCTCAGTTTTTCCCCATTGAGAATGATATTCGCTGTGGGTTTTTCATAGATGGCTTTTATGATATTGAGGTATGTACCCTCTATCCCTATACTCTGAAGAGTTTTGATCAAGAAAAGATGCTGTACTTTGTCAAATGCTTTTTCTGCAACTATTGAGAGGATCATATGGTTCTTGTTCTTCCTTTGTTAATGTATTGTATCACGTTGATTGATTTGTGGATGTTGAACCAGCCTTGCAGCCCAGGGATAAATCCCACTTGGTTGTGGTGAATAATCCTTTTAATGTACTGTTGGATGCTATTGGCTAGGATTTTGGTGAGAATTTTTGCATCCATGTTCATCAAGGATATTGGTCTGTAATTCTCCTTTCTGATACGGTATTAGTCTGGTTTGGGGATCAAGGTAATGGTGGCCTCATAAAACGAGTTTGGACGTTTTCCTTCCATTTCTATTTTTTGGAACAGTTTCAGAAGAATAGGTATTAATTCTTCTTTAAATGTTTGGTAGAATTCCCCTGGGAAGCCATCTGGCCCTGGGCTTTTGTTTATTGGGAGATTTTTGATTACTACTTCAATTTCCTTAGTGGTTATGGGTCTGTTCAGGTTTTCTATTTCTTCCTGGTTCAGTTTCAGTAGTTAATACATCTCTAGGAATGCATTCATTTCTTCCAGATTATCTAATTTGCTGGCATAGATTTGCTCATAATATGTTCTTATAATTGTTTGTATTTCTTTGGTATTGGTTGTGATCTCTCCTCTTTCATTCATGATTTTGTTTATTTGGGTCATTTCTCTTTTCTTTTTGATAAGTCTGGCCAGGGTTTATCAATCTTGTTAATTCTTTCAAAGAACCAGCTCCTAGTTTCGTTGATCTGTTCTACTGTTCTTTTGGTTTCTATTTCATTGATTTCTGCTCTGATCTTTATTATTTCTCTTCTCCTGCTGGGTTTAGGCTTTATTTGCTGTTCTTTCTCCAGCTCCTTTAGGTGTAGGGTTAGGCTGTGTGTCTGAGACCTTTCTTGTTTCTTGAGAAAGGCTTGCATTGCTATATATTTTCCTCTTAGGACCGCCTTTGCTGTATCCCAAAGATTTTGAACAGTTGTGTTTTTATTTTCATTTATTTCCATGAATTTTTTTAATTCTTCTTTAATTTCCTGGTTGACCCATTCATTCTTTAGTAGGATGCTCTTTAGCCTCCATGTATTTGAGTTCTTTCCGACTTTCCTCTTGTGATTGAGTTCTATTTTCAATGCATTGTGGTCTGCAAATATGCAGGGAATGATCCCAGTCTTTTCATACCTGTTGAGACCTGATTTGTGACCTAGGATGTGAGCCTTTCTGGAGAATGTTCCATGGGCACTAGAGAAGAATATGGATTCTGTTGCTTTGGGATGGAATGTTCTGAATATATCTGTGAAGTCCATTTGGTCCAGTGTGTCATTTAAAGTCTTTATTTCCTTGTTGATCTTTTGCTTAGATGATTTGTCCATTTCAGTGAGGGGGTGTTAAAGTCCCCCACGATTATTGTATTGTTGTCAGTGTGTTTCTTTGCTTTTGTTATTAACTGCCTTATATAATTGGCTACTCCCATGTTAGGGGCATAGATATTTACAATTGTTAGATCTTCTTGTTAGATAGACCCTTTAAGTAGGATATAGTGTCCTTCCTCATCTCTTATTCCAGTCTTTGGTTTAAAATCTAATTTGTCTGATACAAGGATTGCCACCCCAGCTTTCTTTTGGTGTCCATTAGCATGGTAAATGGTTTTCCATCCCCTCACTTTCCATCTGGGGGTGTCTTTGGGTCTAAAATGAGTCTCTTGCAGACAGCATATCGATGGGTTTTGGTTTTTTATCCAATCTGATAGCCTGTGTCTTTTGATTGGGGCATTTAGCCCATTTACATTCAGGGTAACTATTGAAAGATAGGAATTTAGTGCCATTGTATTGCCTGTAAGGTGACTGTTACTGTATATTGTTTGTGTTCGTTTCTGGTCTATGTTGCTTTTAGGTTCTCTCTTTGCTTAGAGGACCCCTTTCAATATTTCTTGTAGGGCTGGTTTCATGTTTGTAAATTCCTTTAGTTTTTGTTTGTCCTGGAAGCTTTTTATCTCTCCTTCTATTTTCAATGACAGCCTAGCTGGATATAGTATTCTTGGCTGCATATTTTTCTCATTTAGTGCTCTGAATATATCCTGCCAGTCCTTTCTGGCCTGCCAGGTCTCTGTGGATAGGTCTGTTGCCAATCTAATGTTTCTACCATTGTAGGTTACATATCTCTTCTCCTGAGCTGCTTTCAGGATTTTCTCTTTGTCTCTGAGACTCGTAAGTTTTACTATTAGATGTTGGGGTGTTGACCTATTTTTATTGATTTTGAGAGGGGTTCTCTGTGCCTCCTGGATTTTGATGCCTGTTTCCTTCCCCAAATTAGGGAAGTTCTCTGCCATAATTTGCTCCAATATAGCTTCTACCCCTCTCTCTCTTTCTTGTTCTTCTGGGATCCCAATTATTCTAATGTTGTTTCATCTTATGGTATCGCTTATCTCTTGAATTCTGCCCTCATGATCCAGTAGCTGTTTATCTCTTTTTCTCAGCTTCTTTATTTTCCTTCATTTGGTCTTCTATATCACTAATTCTGCCTTCTGCCTCATTTATCCTAGCAGTTAGAGCCCCCATTTTTGATATAACCTCATTAATAGCCTTTTTGATTTCCACTTGGTTAGATTTTAGTTCTTTTATTTCTCCAGAAAGGGTTTCTCTAATAATGTCCATGTTTTTTTCAAGCCCTGCTAGCATCTTTAAAATCATCATTCTGAACTCTAGTTCCAACATCGTACTAATGTCCTTATTGATTAGGTCCCTGCCAGTCGGTACTGCCTCTTGTTCTTTTTGTTGAGGTGATTTTTCCCATCTTGTCATTTTGTCCACAGGAGAATAGATGAATGAAAGAACAAAATGCTAACAGGGTAACAACATCTCCAGAAAATATACACTAAACATATCAGAAAAGACCTGAAACTGGAGGAAAAGAAAGGGAAAGAAAGAAAAAGGAAAAAAAAAAAAAAAAAAAAAAAAAAAAAAAAACAAAAAAAAAACAAAACAAAAAAAAAAAAACAATATGATCAAATATGATCAGGCTTGTGCATAGATCAGTGCCACACAGTAGATTTTGGGCACATTTTGGTCTGTTAGAAGAAAGTGCCTCCCAAAATTTTAAAGAAAGAAAAACATATATATACAAAAATAAGGGTTAATACAATGAAGGGATGGAATATGACTGTAAAGATGAAAATTATAAAATATTTTATAAAAGGAATTGATAAAAGAAGTTGGTTGAAAAAAGAAAGAAGCTGATTTAAAAAAAAGGGAGAGAATGTGATCAGGCAGGAGACTAGAACAAAGCCACACACTAGAGATTTAGGGTATATTTTGATCTGTTAGAAGAAACTGTATCTCAAAATTTTAAAGAGAAAACTTATATATATATACCAAAAATAAGGGTAACTACTATGAAGGGATAGAATATGGCTCTAGAAATGAAAAATAAAAAATATTTTTTTAAAAAAAGGGATTGATAAGATGTTGGTTGAAAAAGGGACAAAGAAAAATTCAAAAAAAAAAAAAGACAGTTAAAAAAATAAAAATTAACTTTGAAAGACTAAAGAATCATGGTAAAAAAGCCATGGATTCTATGTGCAGTATTCCCCTAGCGCTGGAGTTCTGCCGTTCTCATTGATCGGTAAACTTGGTCTTGGCTGGCTGTTCTCGCTGATCTTCTGGGGGAGGGACCTGTTGCCGTGGTTCCCAAATGTCTTTGCCGGAGGCAGAATTGCCCCGCCCTTGCCTGGTCCAGGCTAAGTAATCTACTCGGGTTTGCTCTCTGGAGCTTTTGTTCCCTGCAAGCTTTCCGTACAGCTTTGGAGGCCGAGAGTGAAAATGGCGGCCCCCAATCTCCGCCCAGAGGAGCCGAGAACTCGGGGCCCCGCTCCTCAGTGAGCCCCCAGAGAAAAGCAGTCAATCACTCCCGTCTCCCTGGTCTCCGGCCGCACTCTGCACTCACCCGGCCTGTGACCGAGCATTTCTATCTCTGGCACCCGACCCCGTGTGGAGTCTCCAAACCCAGCAGATCCCTGCGGTGCACTCCCGCACCTCTCCTCCTGGGGGAAGAAGGTGAGTCTCCCCAGATCTGCCTCTTGTTGGGTCCCTGCTGGAGGAGCAGTGGCCCGACTGTGCCGCAGATCATGGTTTATGGCAACCCCGAGCTGAGAGCCCGCGCCTTGGCTCCGTCTCTGCAGCCGGCTTCCCTGCTCCGATACCTGGGAGCTCTGCCGCACTCAGGCACCCTTGGTCTTTCTGTGACCCCGACGGTCCTGAGACCTCACTGTCCCGTGCAGGTTCCACCTCCTGCTTAGCCCCTGGAGCGACGCCCCTCAGTGGAGCCGGCTTCTAAAAGTTCCGATTTTGTGCTCAGCTGCTCTATCACTTGCCAGAAGCGGCTAACGGAGGCACCCTCCCCCGCCTTCTATCCTCCCAAATATCACCTTGGATTCACTTCTCTGCACGCCCTACCTTCCAGAAAGTGGTCACTTTTCTGTTCAGAGAGTTGGTGCTCTTCTTTTCTTCGATCTCCTGTTGACTTCGTAGGTGTTCAGATTGGTTTGATCCCTATCCAGCTGAATTCCTGGGGCCAGATGAAATCCAGGTCTCCTACTCCTCCGCCATCTTGCTCCACCCCTCCAGAATTTGCATTTCTAATAAGCTCCAAGGTGATGTTGATGCTGCTGATTTTCAAACCACACTTTGAGAACCACTGCCCTAGAGTGACAATAGTTCTTGAAAGTCAAATGTACTGAGAAAGATGGGGGATTTGTAAATTTCAGAGTTTTCATTTCCATATCAAAAGCAAAGCCTAGAGTTCTAAACCTGGACTTTTATCAAAAATAGATGTTAGTAGGAATTACCAGACAGGATAAGTCCCTTCTGCTAATGCAGAAAAATGACAAAGGATTGGGAAAGGAGACAAAATAACAATAAAGAGACAGAATGTTCTCACCCCCTTTCCTAACACCACTTTATAGAGTCTAATTTAAATGGCATGAAATAACAGTCATTAGTTAATGTGGGGAAATTGAGTATTATCCAGATGGTGCCCATTTTCTTGCCTTGAGAGATGTCAGACCCCTCATAAAGACTCTGCTAGGGTGTTTCAGGATTCCACCCTATCGCCATTAGATTTTTCCTATGCATAAAAATATTCTAACTTCAGAATCCAAGGTACAGCCTTATGAACAGTTCTGCATACATGGGCAGTGAATTCACTGGAGACTTTAAATAAGATATCATTCTACTGCTGAATGAATCAGTGTTTTCCAAAGCATCAGATATCTTCCCACTACTTTTTTTTTTCCTTCTTCTTTTGGTGAACAAAAGGTGTATCAAGGCTTTTAATTGTTAACAATCTTCCTTTTGTTTCCCACTGAGGACAAAAGCTATAGCCTTTTTGCAATGGGCACAACCCTATAATGGCATTCTCTCCTATTTGGATATGACAGATACCCTCTCAGGAACTAAACTCATTTCTGCAAGATATACTTGAGACTTGGAGAAGTAAACCACAATTTATCTCCTCTAAATAGCACTCCCCATTTCAGAGCATGAGGCAGATAACCTCAATGTGAACTTTGCCTATGGATGTTTATCTACAGCCTCCAAGTAATATGGATTTATTCTGGTAATATACAGACCATTTTGCAGATAATGTCGAGAGCAAACATTTTATTACTGATTTCTTGTAAATTACACATGGCTGTGTTTTAATGGATTTTCCTTCCAAACCTCAGTCTCATAACATGAGTAGTTATACAGATTTTTATTATGATCTTGAATATTGACTTTTAATTATGCACTGGTTAACAAAACAAATAAGGCTGTCATTTACATCAAGGGAATGCTAAGGATGGAGTGTCTCTTTTGACATCCCTCCTGCCTTCCCATCCCAGTACTACTTACTTTAACATCACCCACACCAGGCATAAAAATGTAAAAATCTCACATTACTTTAAGAAGACCCTGGAGCAGTTTTTAATTATGTTTATCGCAGAGGATACATGGCTTACAGTAATGATAGTTGAAGGGCACCCTAACAACCATATTCAAGGGTAAAAAAGGCTGTTCAAAGGGGTATATGAGAACTTCCATCTCCATAGAAGACACACTGGAAAAAAATTCATTTAAATTGAAGACAAGAAAGGTAGACAATGAAATGATCTTCCTGACCACAAGGTTATCAGGAGAAACAAGTCATTAAAAAAATCCAAGAACTAAACTCCACTCTTTCTGATACATTTCAGTTCTTAAGATGGCCTTATAGAATATACAGCATTTGACAGCAATGGCCCAAGAGTCCTGCAAATCTGAAGTCAGCATCTAGAATTGGTGACCCCTCTAACACTGCTTCCGTTCTAAGACTCAGTGAGCTCATCCTTGGAGATAAGAAGAGGTGGTAAGGATCTTTTATCAGATGTGATATTTTTAGATTCTGTTTCTAAGTATGAAGAGGGTTAAAGGCTTTTGAATTTCTTTCCTGGCTATTCAGACAAGAAAATAGGTCAAGAGCTCAGTAAGACCAAGGAGATCAGTGGTTTATTTCTGTATGGCAGTTAGCATTCTCCTTAACCCTTTCTCCCAAGAATATCCTGAAATATATTCTGTGAGGAAATATTAGTGGTGAAGACAATGTCAGGATATTGAGGTCTAAATGACTGTTGGTTGTTTAATAAATCTGGGTAGGATTGAGAATGAGAGAATTGAATGAGAGAATGATAAATGAAATTTTGATAATGGCATAGTGGGGATCAAATCAGGTTAATGTATTTTATTGAGAAAATTTTATATAGAAAACCAGAGTAAGGAAGGACCTCAGAAATGAAATTTAATCCATTTAAAAAAAGTAATGGGGTAACTGAATAACTTGGCTTTTTTGGCCTTCTGAATAATAGTATCAGAACTGGGAAGTAAAGCCAGTACAAAGGTGTTTCCATTACATTGTACTCTTTTGGGATGCCAATTCTCTCTGCAACTTACCTTCTGGAAAAATCTGTTTTTCATTCCTATACACAACAAAAACAGCCAAAACCCTAAGCCAGTTATTTAGCTCAATCTGGGAAAAATAGAAACTACTCTAACATCTTACCTCATATTAAAAATTTTTCCATTATTTCTGGGACCACCCATGCCAACTTGGCAAATGAAGTAATTAAGATTGTGTTAATTACTTAAGAATTTTTTCACTACAGAAAATAGTTTTGTCACTGTTTTGAAGTAACACTTTCACAGACTATAGCTAACAAGAAAATTTGTTGCTGGAAATACATTATCAACCACTCCACAAGTCAATGGGGTCCTTCACTTTTATCAGCTGTTTCCTGACTTGGTTGAAATGGAATGAAATCTTCACCATATTGAGAAAGATTGGGAATCCATGGTCACTCTGAATGGAAAATGCATATATTTTGGGAGCAAAGATGAAAGTGGGCCATTTTTCCCAGTGTTAGGGTTGTCTTAACACTTTTGGAGAAAGAAGCACCTGCCCCATAGAATTTCAGCCACTCTGGTCAATTATCAGAAATTCTTTCTATCCTAATAATGGAATCAACTCTCCAGGAATAAAAGAACACAAACAAACTGCAACCTGAGGAAGCTCTGTTTATTTCAGAGTCTCAAGGAGCCATGTGCTGTTAAACAAAATATAAAATGTGCAATAAACTTTAGGTATAAAGGACTTTGTTGGCTATAAATTTTATTTTACTGCTGTCCTCCTATGGCTGAATATGTCCAAGATCAGTAAATTATTAAAATATTTGAGATGACAGAACATGAAGCCTAATTCCAGAAATACAGCAGTGAGAAAGAATGGCGAGGGGCAGACACGGAGGGGCTATACTGTCATCTCTATAACGTCCATCATTTCAATATGTACTTAACTAAAAAGGATATAGAGGGTAGAGTGAGCATCCTTAATTGATCATCTCCATCACTTTCCACACAGACACCAGTTGAAACTGAGAGTGAAAACTTTAAGCCAGAATCTTGTGACAGTGAGTGGAATGCAGGCACTTCCATCTTAAACAGTCAGAATGTTGAAGAATTTTCCTGAGGCCAAAATTGTTGTTTTCATAAGTCTGTGGTAACTCAGAAAAATGCATACTGTTTTGAATTTCCCTAAATGTGCAGGGAGGCAAGGATTTTTGTTTTTAAATAGAAAACCCCCTACATACTGTCTAAAGAAATCCTTTGTTACTGAAATCAGTCTCTCTGTGGAAAATTATAGTTTTCAGGGGAGCTATCCCTACTAATCAGACTTGAGGCTGTTTGGACATTGCAAAATTACATTATATTCCCTGAGGATAGGAATTATTGAATAAGGGAAGTAAAATCTTAAACACAAGAGGATGATGGTGTTTTCCACTGAACCACTTGCAAAATAGGAAAATTAGAAAATTCTTTTGGATCTTCTGTCAGACTTAAGAACATAATTAGAATGGCATTGACAAAAGCCACCATCGTCATTGCTTTTGGAGTATTACTGTTATATTTGAACTTGATTTTTCAAATTCTAGCTTTCTGGTAGGCACATTTGGTTTATTGAGGCTTTCGTTGTTCCTGTGTATACGTATGTGTATGTCTGTGTGTGTGTGGGGGGAAGTTCTAATTATTATATTCTTAGTTTCTAACACAATGCCTGACACATAGTAGCCTGTTAATCAATATATCTTAAGGGAAGACATTTTAGTCGACTTACTTTTGTGCCCTATTTACAAAAGTTGTAGTTATTCATTATAGAAAAAAATTAAGATAATAGAAAAATTAAAAAAAGTTAAATTCACCCATAATCATACCATCTAATTTGGATTAATTGGTATTAATATTTTGGTGTGATTCCAATTACCTAATTGGTATATATATATACATGTACACAAATACACCTAGAAACACAGAATCACACACATATATACATACATATATACCAGGCACTCAAATTGGTATCAAACCAAATATTCAGTTACATATTCGCTTTTCAATTTAACTTTAATGAGTTGGGAAATATTTTTCTTTTTTTTTTTAATTTAATTTTATTATGTTATGTTAGTCACCATACAACACATCATTAGTTTTTGATGTGGTGATCCACAATTCATTGTTTTCGTATAACACCCAGTGCTCCATGCAGTACGTGCCCTCCTTAATACCCATCACTGGGCTAACCCATCCCCCCACCCCCCTCCCCTCTAAAACCCTCAGTTTGTTTCTCAGAGTCCACAGTCTCTCATGGTTCATCTCTCCCTCCGATTTCCCCTCCTTCATTTTCCCCTTCCTTCTCCTAATGTCCTCCATGCTATTCCTTATGTTCCACAGGTAAGTGAAACCATATGATAATTGACTTTCTCTGCTTGACTTATTGCACTTAGCGTAATCTCCTCCAGTCCCATCCGTGTTGATGTAAAAGTTGGGTATTCAGCCTTTCTGATGGCTGAGTAATATTCCCTTGTATACATGGACCACATCTTCTTTATCCACTCATCTGTTGAAGGGCATCTTGGGTCTTTCCACAGTTGGGCTATTGCGGACATTGCTGCTATGAACACTGGGGTGCATATGGCCCTTCTTTTCACTACATCTGTGTCTTTAGGGTAAATACCCAGGAGTGCAATTGCTGGGTCAAAGGGTAGCTCTATTTTTAATATTTTGAAGAACCTCCACACTGTTTTCCAAAGTGGCTGTACCAGCTAGCATTCCCACCAACAGTGTAAGAGGGTTCCCCTTTCTCCACAACCTCTCCAACATTTGTTGTTTCTTGCCCTGTCAGTTTTTGCCATTCTAACCAGTGTAAGGTGGTATCTCAGTGTGGTTTTGATTTGAATTTCCCTGATGGCTAATGATGATGAACATTTTTTCATGTGTCTGTTAGCAATTTGTATGTCTTCTTCAGAGGAGTGTCTTTTCATGTCTTCTGCTCATTTTTTGACTTGATTATTTATTTTTTGAGTGTTGAGTTTGAGAAGTTCTTTATAGATCTTGGATACCAGCCCTTTATCTGTAGTGTCATTTGCAAATGTCTTCTCTCATTCTGTGGGTTGCCTCTTTGTTTTGTTGACTGTTTCCTTTGCTGTGCAGAAGCTTTTTATCTTGATGAAATCCCAAAAGTTCATTTTTGCTTTTGTTTCCCTAGCTTTTGGAGATGTATCTTGAAAGAAGTTGCTGTGGCTGATGTCAGAGAGGTTATTGCCTAAGTTCTTCTCTAGGATTTTGATGGATTCCTGTCTCACATGGAGGTCTTTCATCCATTTTGAGTTTATCTTTGTGAATGGTGTTAAAGAATGGTTGAGTTTCATTCTTCTGCATGTGGCTGTCCAATTTTCCCAGCACCATTTATTGAAGAGACTGTCTTTTTTCCATTGCATGTTTTTTCCTGCTTTGTCAAAGATTATTTGACCATAGAGTTGAAGGTCCATATCTGGGCTCTCTATTCTGTTCCTTTGGTCTATATGCCTGTTTTTGAGCCAGTACCATGCTGTCTTGATGATCACTGCTTTGTAATATAGCTTGAAATCAGACAACGTGTTGCCCCCAGCTTTGTTTTTCTTTTTCAACATTTCCTTGGCAATTCAGGGTATTTTCTGATTCCATATAAATTTTAGGATTGTTTGTTCCAGCACTTTGAAAAATGTCATTGGAATTTTGATTGGGATGGCATTGAAGGTATAGATTGTTCTGGGTAGCATAGACATTTTAACAATGTTTATTCTTCTGATCCATAAACCTAACCAAAGAGGTAAAGGATCTATACTCTAGGAACTACAGAACACTCATGAAAGAAATTGAAGAAGACTCAAAAAGATGGAAAAACATTCCATGTTCATGGATCGGGAAATATTTCATCTAATGTAAAATTGTTTATAGAGTTTACAGGGCCCACTCACTAAACTCTCAAACCATGAACTTTGCAAACTGGGGTTGAAGAAGCTTCCCTATGTTTCTCTTACTGGCTAGTAATAACATTTACTGAGCACTTACTAAGAGCCAGAAAGTCTGCTAAACCCTTGATTCATAGTATACTGTTTTAATCTTCACAACAACTTTTTGAAGTAAATGTTATTTGGATGATCTATCATCTACCTATCTATCATCTGTCATTAATCTATGATTTATATTTATTTTTTGAGATAAAATTGGTATATAGCCTTATATAAGTTTCAGATATACAACATTATAATTCAACATCTTTATTCATTACAAAATGATCACCTCAAAAGTCGAGTTACCATCTATCACCCATTTCACCATCCCCCACCCCCTTCCCTTCTGGTATCCACCAATCTTTTCTTTATGTCTATAAATTTGCTTTTGTTGTTTTGCTTGTTCACTTGTTTTGTTTAGATTCCACATGAGTGAAGTCATACTGCTTGTGTTTTTTTCCTTCTGATTTATTTCACTAACATAATAGCCTCAGTGCCTATCCATGTAGTCACAAATGACAAGGTTTCATTCTTTTTATGGCTACATAGTATTCTGTTGTGCTTCTCTACCATTTCTGCTTTATCCATTCATCCATAGATGGGCATTTAGATTGTTTCCATAACTTGGCTACTGTAAAGAATACTGCTATGAATATAGGGGTGCATATATCTTTTCAAATTAGTGTTTTCATGTTCTTGAGATAAATACCCAGATACAGAAATAGCTGGCTCATATAATAGCTCTATCCTTAACTTTTTGATGAATCTCCATACTGTTTTCCCTTGTGTCTGCACCAATTTACATTCTTACCAGCAGTGTACATAAGTTCTCTTTTCTCCACATCCTTGCCAACACTTGTTATTTCTTATCTTTTGATGATAGCCAATCTAATGAGTATGAGGTGATATCTCATTGTGGTTTTGATTTGCATTTTCCTAAATATTAGTGATGTTGAACATGTTTTCATGTGCCTATTGGCCATTGGTATGTGTCTTCTTTGGGAACATGTTTATTCAGATCCTCTGCCCATTTTCAATTGGGTTGTTTTATGAATTCTCTATATATTTTGAGTATTAACCCTTTGTCAGATATGTAATTTGCTTAGATTCTTCTGTTTAAAACCTAAAGAGTAGAAGTAATTTGCCCAGGTTCACCCAGCAGTAGGTGGCACTGCTGGGTTTCAAACCCAAGACTGTGAAATCCAGACCCTGAGCTCTGAACCCTTGAGCTTAGTACTGACTCGACTATTACCATGTGTTACACATCTGGACATATGTTTGAGTCCTTCTACCTTTTGATCACTTAGTCTTGTTGATCATATTTCTGAAATATCCCATTTTCCATTTTCCCTTCCATGTCTTAACTCATTGATTTTCATAATCAGGGAGAGTTTGCCCTCCAGGGAGACATTTGGCAATATGTGGGGACTTTTGCTGTTGTTATAGCTTGAAGGGGGATACTACTGACATCTACCCAGTAAAGGTCAGGGATGTTGTTAAATATCCTAAAACACCCAGGCTCCCACAGCAAAGAATTATCCAGCCCAAGATGTTAATAGTACCAAGGTTGAGAAGCCCTGCCTTAGCTCATTTCCATGGCCTCGTTTATCTAAACATAAACAGCCTCCTGATTAGTTTCTCTATCTTAAGGTTCATTCCCATCCACACTGCAGCCATGTTCATGTCTTTAAATGCGGATCAGATCATGCCATCTCTTGCCCTGTTTATCTTTGTAGCTGTAGAGGACTGTCCATGTCCAGATATAGATTCAAACAGTTCTAGATTGTATGACTTCAGGAAAGTGATTTAACCTCTCTGAATTTCAACTCCATTACCTGTAAAATAAGGGCATAATAACGACTCCTAAATTTGATAGGGTTCTTGTGAGGCTATCAACATTTCATGGCTGAGACTAGGTAAGTCCTCAATAAATGTTATCCATCCATCGTTCAGAAGGAAACTGTTGAAGAGTCCACTCATCCATCCATCCATCCATTCATTGGTTGTTAACACACAGTAGTTAAGGTAACAAGCTCTGGAATCAGATTTCCTTAGTTCCGAACCAGGTTCCAAAATCAAATTCGTGTAACCTTGAACATTTTACTTGGCTTTATGAAGCCTTCATTTCCTTGCCTCTAAAATAACTATAATAACATTATACATCTGATAAAAGTATTGTGAGGACTGAATATGGGTAGAGTATCTAACATGTTGCTTGCTGTGTATAAGCCCTAAATAAGTGTTAGCTGTTACCCAGTTTGTATTTGTTGAGCATCCACTCTGTGATAGGTCCTCTTCACATTGTGCCTGCATTCGGAGGCCTGAATCTCTCATAAGATAAAGAGCTTGTTTTAAAAAAGTAGTTAAAAAAAAAAATCTCTTCACAACAACACTTGAAATATAGGTGATAAAAATACCATTTCTGTCAACATCTGCCTGTGTTTCATAAAGTTCTGCTGGCCAGTATTTCTCTCAGAAAGATATGCATCTACTAATATGGGAACAATTGTCAATCAAAAGGAGTCGGCTGTTCTTCTGCAGTGGAAGACTCTCCACCATTTCCAACTCACCTTTTAAACTGCCTCTCTAGGCGTAATATAATCAAGAGAAATCTCTTCAAGATTAAGATAATGGCTCTTAGCTTTCTCCATTACCCTAGAGCTGAAGAGATGATAGTGACATATTTCAGTTTCAGAAGGAACTCAGTGGCTACTTAATTTTACATGTGAATTTTGAATGCTCTGTATTTTGTTAAAATCCAGATTACATTCTTCTCACTAAGCAAGTGATCCAATCTGATTAATATAATACATTCTCCTCTGTTGCCCAACATTGCCAAAGGCAAGGTATTACTTAGGGAACCAGGCCCTCCCCCCAACACATACACACTTAATGCAAAATAAATAGATCTGTACAATCATTATTGAGCTAAAATAGCACTTAGAAATGTATTTTTATTGTGAAAAATGGCCAAATAAGAGTTGTTGAATATTTGTAGCCCTGTAATGTAAGTCAGATAAATTGGTGCCCAGAAGTCTGACATTTCAAAAGCCTGAGAATATGTTGCATTTTTTCTGATATGCCATTTTTGTAATTCCCCCCACTATTTTCCTGTAGCAAGAAGCAATTCTTCTGTTCCCAGGCAGTTCAATTAGAGCATTATAAAAGTTGTCAGAATGACTTCAACATAAGTACCCCTGAGCAACAGGTATAATTTTGGAGAGGAACAAGTTCTCCTCTTACCACCCTGGTGTGGGCACTGGTGTTAACTAATTTGGAAAAAGAATGCACCATTTGAATCTTCTCAACTCAGTTAACTTGCCTAGAGACTTAGAAACATACTATCTCACCTAGAGCAGGTTCTCTGCTTGGCTCAGCTCAGCATCCTTATGCCCTTCTTTAGCAACAGCACCCTCATTGTGTTCTCAATGCATATGTGTAGTTTAGACGATACCCACAAAGATACCCTGCCCAAGCATGGGCAGGCCTTAGAGGTTGACCTCTAGTGAATAGAATGCAGCAGAAATGACACTGTGTGACATTTGAGACCAGTTCAGGGGTCAGCAAACCTTTTCTATAAAGGGCTAGATAGTAAATATTTTTAGCTTCACAACTACATAGCTCTGTCTCTGTAACATGGAACACAAATGGGCTTGGCTGTGTTGTCATGAAAAGTTACAAAATTAGGTGGAGGGTCAGATTTGATCTGCAGGCTGTAATTTGCCAATTCGTGGGTTAGGCTATAAAAGATGACATGGCTTCTGTTTAACTCTTTCTCTTATCAAGTAAACTTTTTAAAAAAGTTTTAGGTTCAGAGCAAAATTAAACAGAAAGTACAAAGATTTCCCATATATCCTCTATCCCCACACAACCAGAGCCTTCTCCATTGTCAAAATCCCCCACCAGAGTGCAACATTTATTACAATTGATGAACCTATATTGACATGTCATTATCACTCAAAGTCTATAGTTTACATTGGAGTTCCCTTTTGGTGTTGTACCTTCTGTGGATTTGGATAAATGTATAGTGACATGTATCCACCCCTGTGTATCATACAAAATAGTTTCACTATTTTGTCCTGAAAATCCTGTGTTCTTCACCTTTCCCTCCCTTCCTCCTCCTAAATTCTGGCAACCACTGATATTTTTAGCATCTCCACAGTTTGTGTTTTTTTTTCTCCCAGAATGTCATATAGTTGGAATTAAACATTATGTAGCATCTTCATATTGGCTTCTTTCATTTAGTAATACATATTTAAGATTACTCAATGTCTTTTTATGGCTTGATAGCTCATTTCTTTTTAGGGCTATATAATATTACATTGTATAGATATACCAAAGTTTATCCATTCACCTACTGAGGATAAGTTTGGGCAATTATGAACAAAACTGTTATAAACATTTGTGTTCAGGTATTTATGTAGACATAGCTTTCAATTCATTTAGGTAAACACCAATAAGCATGATTGCTGGATCATAAGATATGAGTATGTCTAGTTTTGAGAGAAAACTACTAAACTGTCTTTCAAAGTGGCTGTGCCATTTTTGCATTCTCACCAGCAGTAAATGAGAGTTCCTATTGTTCCACATCTTTGCCAGCATGTGGAATTGTCAGTGTTCTGGATACATGGGTAGTATATCTCATTGTTGTTTTGCATTTCCCTGATGACATATGATGTGGAACAACACATATACGTTTCATACACTTTTCATATAATTATTTGCCACCTGTATATCTTTTTTTGGCATCTCACTCTTCAAGCTACCATTTCTAGCCATCCCAAAGCCACCATCCAGGAAAGGTCATGAAGAAAGACTATATAGAAATAGAAGGAGATGCTCGCGGAGACCTAGTTGTCCAAGTCTTTCCTCACAGATATATAAGGAGGAAGTCTTCAAGATGCATCCAGCCTAGCCAAAATCTATCTGACTGTAACAAGATTATAAGACCCACAGTGAGAACTATGTAAGTGAGTGCAGTCAAGAATTGAGAGATGATGAGATGGGCATATGACCTAGTTCTAGTCTTACTATGTTTCAACACCCGGCTCATATTGCTTTGTGCAGGGATGCATGTGCATCTCACTTTGATCCAGTAAGACTCAGTTTCTTGATCTTCACAGTGGGAAAGAGTAGAGGAGTTCTCTTTTTGCTTTTTTTCTAACTGGAGAGCACGTAAGCCTGGGGCTACTAGTGCACATTCTGATAACATACAGGAAGAGCCTATCCAAGACAATAACCAATGAAAAAGACAGCAGAGGGGAGAGAGAGAGAAAGAATCACTAATGGCATAATTTGGGTGCCTGTATGGAACTATTCTTGAGGGTTAGCCCTGGGTATTTCAGTTATAAGAGCCAATTGTTAGTGGTGGTTGTCAGAGATGAGGGGTAGAGAATGAGTGAGATGAGTGAAGGGGGCCAAAATGTACAAACTTCCAGTTATAGAATAAATAATTTGTGGGAATGTAATATAAGCAGCATGGCAACTATAGTTAACAATATTATATTGTATATTTAAAAGTTGCTAAAAGGGGCACTTGGGTGGCTCAGTTGTTGGGCATCTGCCTTCGGCTCGGGTCGTGATCCCACGGTCCTGGGATTGAGCCCTGTATCAGGCTCCCTGCTCAGTGGGAGGCCTGCTTTTCCCTCTCCCAATCCCCCTGCTTGTGTTCCCTCTCTTACTGTGTCTCTCTCTGTCAAATAAATAAATAAAATCTTAAAAAAAAAAGGTTGCTAAAAGAGTAGATCTCAAAAGCTCTTGTCACAAGAAAAAAATTCTGTAACTCTGTACAGTAATGGATGTGTTGGTCATTTCACAATATATATACATATCAAATCATTATGTTGTACACCTGAAAATAATATAATGGTACATGTCAATTATACCTCAATAAAAAGAGCCAATTTTTGTATTATATATATTCATAAATCATAAGTGTACAGATTGATGAATTTTTAAAGAAATGGACACAACCATGTAACAAAGAGCAAGATCAGGAAACCAAAGTTCACAGCTCTCCCAACCCTCTGACTCTTGCCTACTTTCAACTAGTCCCCAGAGGTAATCACTATCTTGAATTTTGACAGCATATATAGTTTTTCCTTTTTTAGTGCTTTGTACAAATGTAATCAGATACTGTATATTCTTTTTCATCTGACTTCTTTTATCCAACATTCTGCTTATGAGATTTCTCTATGCTGTTGTGTGTAGATTTAGATTATTCATTTGCATTGCTGTATAATTCTCAATTGTGTGAATATTAACACAACTTATTTATCCAGTCTGTGGTTGGTGGACATTTCCAGTTTTTTGTCTATCATGAATAGTGATGCCATGAATATCTTTGAACATGACTTTCAGTGAACATTTGCACACATTTCTACTGTGAATGTACCTTGCAATGAAACCACTGGCTTATAGGAAATGCATATATTAAGCTTTATTAGAAACTGCCAAATGGTTGTCCTAAATAGATGTTCTTCTAGCAATGTGTGAGAGTTCTGATTACTCCACTTTCTTGTTAGCACTGAGCATTTTCCATCTTACTCATTTTTATTATTCTATTACAGTGGTGTAATATTGCATTGTGGTTTTAACTTATATTTCCCAGATGCCTCATGAAATTGGGTACCTTTAATTTATTTTTATTGACCACCTCGATATCTTCTCTGATGAAGTGTTCAAGTCTTTTGCCCACTTTTCTATTGTGTTATCTCTCTTTTTCTTATTGATTTATAGGAGCTCTTTATATATTCCAAATGTATATTCTTTTTGAGGAAATACAGATATGCCAGTACATATTAATTTGTGTGTTTTTTTCTTTTGTTTTTTTTTTAAAGATTTTATTTATATATTTGACAGAGAGAGACACAGCGAGAGAGGGAACACAAGAAGGGGGAGTGGGAGAGGGAGAAGCAGGTTTTCCACCAAGTGGGGAGCCCGATGTGGGGCTCGATAATATGTGTGTTTGAATTGAGACTTGATCACTTAAAACGGGCTTGTTATAGAACGTGGCTTGGCTGAAACATTGTTTGGACACCAGAGCAATAGTCCCTTTACTATTCCATGAAAGGAAAGGACCAGACATGAGGACTTGGTTGAATGATAGTTAAGAATTCTTCTGACTTTCTGAGGTAGATTTTTTTTAAATTTTTTTATTGTTATGTTAATCACCATACATTACATCATTAGTTTTAGATGTAGTGTTCCATGATTCATTGTTTGTGCATAACACCCAGTGCTCCATGCAGAACATGCCCTCTTTAATACCCATCACCAGGCTAACCCATCTTCCCACCCCCCTCCCCTCTAGAACCCTCAGTTTGTTTTTCAGAGTCCATCGTCTCTCATGGTTCGTCTCCCCCTCCGATTTCCCCCCCTTCATTCTTCCCCTCCTGCTATCTTCTTTTTTTTTTTTCTTAACATATATTGCATTATTCGTTTCAGAGGTACAGATCTGAGATTCAACAGTCTTGCACAATTCACAGTGCTCACCATAGAACATACCCTCCCCAGTGTCTATCACCCAGTCTCCCCATCCCTCCCACCCCACCCCCCACTCCGGCAACCCTCATTTTGTTTCCTGAGATTAAGAATTCCTCATATCAGTGAGGTCATATGATACATGTCTTTCTCTGATTCAATTATTTCGCTCAGCATAATACCCTCCAGTTCCATCCACATTGTTGCAAATGGCAAGATCTCATTCCTTTTGATGGCTGCGTAATATTCTATTGTATATATATACCACATCTTCTTTATCCATTCATCTGTCGATGGACATCTTGGCTCGAGCTACCATACGATCCAGCAATTGCACTACCGGGTATTTACCCCAAAGATACAAATGTAGGGATCCGAAGGGGTACGTGCACCCTGATGTTTATAGCAGCAATGTCCACAATAGCCAAACTGTGGAAAGATCCAAGGTAGATTTTTATTATTACCTACAACTTCATCAGGCACAAGCATAGAGTGGCAGCCCATGTCCCTTTCTCTGCTAAAATGGGAGTCAGAGAGGAAGGGATATTTAATTTCAGATGGACTGCAAGGATGAATTCCCTGTATTTTGTCTTCTCTATTTGCCTTTTAAAGTAACTTGCACTAGAATGCACTGCTTTTTTGCTCCTTGCTCCCTTGTCTACCCAGTGTCTCTGATGGTCCTTAATGATCTTTCAGAAGCCCACATGAAGAAATCAGTGCATTCCTTTTTTTTTTTTTTTTTTAAGATTTTATTTATTTATTTGACAGAAAGAGACACAGCAAGAGAGGGAACACAAGCAGGGGGAATGGAAGAGGGAGAAGCAGACTCCCTGCTGAGCAGGGACTCAATCCCAGGACCCTGGGACCATGACCCGAGCTGAAGGCAGACACTTAACGACTGAGCTACCCAGGTGCATCAAAACAGTGCATTCCTGATGGAGCAGGCAATGGAACTTCTAGCCTTAACATTTTTCAGGGAGTTGCCTAATCTCAGAAACTCTCAAATTCTTCCTTTCTTTCGCGCTATTGGCAGCAAGATGTAAATCAAGCACAATACTTATAAGCAGTGGGAAAAAAAAATCTCTTTTCCACCCTCTTCTCAAATCTACCTTCATCTCCAGGTAACACATGTCTATGTGGATTTTTAAGGCTCTCTCCCCACACAGCCTTGTTATTTAATTTACCCTTCAAGTTCATGCCAGTAGAGGAATCCATTATCAACTAAAAAAAAAAAAGGTAGCTAGGAGACCGGGAAGAAATAGAAATTGACAAATCTGTTAAAATGGCAAATCCAAAATAAACATTCATCGATAAATAAGACCACATCTATCACAGGATTATGAATATATTTGGCTTTTTAGAATTCAGATATACTGAAGGTATAAGAGATTACACGATGCACAGGAAATATTTTATTAACCACTTTGCTGACTTGCAAGTAGGTTTTATTCCAACCACAAAAAATAGTGAGTGCCGGCAGATAGTTAAACTTGATTTTTTTCTGTTTATAAAAGTAAATAGTGAAATAACAATGACTTTCAACACATCAAGCATGGGAACCTAGTTCAATTCTCCTTTTCGACATGTTGCCATTAAGTCTTAAGATCAGTTAGAGTGGGTTTTTGCATGGGATATGACTAGTATCTGAGAGGAAGTGAGGCACAAAGGATACTCTTCCTTACCCATGCTCCCCAACACAGGCCAGTGAAAAGTTACATTGATCTTTTAAGGTTGATGCATTCTAAGGAGACCAACCTCACACTTGTGGTTATACTGATACCACATGTAGTTTATCAGGCATGGTGAGGTGCCTTGCCTTTACCTTGGTAAAAGAAAATGAGATGATCAGATTGCAAAACCCGTCGACTTTAATATCTGATCATGTCTAGATAGTTGATGGTCTTGCCTCTTAGGATCGTAGTCAACTGTTTTGCATCAATAATTTGATATGGGGGAATTTTTGAGATGCTACACTTTCCTGTCATCCCTTGCTGTGCCAAACATCTGTCTTTCCATATTCATTATGACCTGGTAACTCAGTGGGCTTAGTTATACTTGGTTTAATTAAAGTTTCTCAAGAAGGAAGCAAGAAGGCTCATCAGCTTAAAATGCTATCTGTGGGCAAATTAGAAAAATGTTAATTAAATTTTAAGCATCTAAAATAGTTGCCTAATTTGGATTCATTGTAATAAAATTTGGAAGCAATTGCTACATCTGAATTTAGGTACTAGTTTTTGAAAACCTGGTATCATTCAAATTTATATTAAGGGAAGGATTCAAGATGGCATCATTAATACTTTTTGGAGGAATGGGAAGAAAGTGAAGTGACAGAAAGCAACAAGAGTCAGAGGCTAATAATACTGACCAAAAGGATAGTAATACTGCCACCTATATATTTGTATAAACATTGATTTACCTACAGACTAATCCTGTGGCATTAGATTAAGCAAACAGTGTTACATCCATTATAGAAAAAGGGACATTAGATGATTTGACTAAATTCTTTCTAATAACAGAGCTAGGCCTAGAATTGAAGCCTCTAACTTGTCTATTTGAATAGGCAATTAAAATACATCAAAGATTTTATTTATTTATTTATTTATTTGCCAGAGAGGGAGAGGGATCGGGAGAGAGAGAGAGAGAACACACAAACAGAGGGAGCAGCAGGCAGAGGGAGAAGTGGGCTCCTCGCTGAGCAAGGAGCCCAGTGTGGGCCTCTATCCCAGGACCCTGGGATTATGACCTGAGCTGAAGGCCAATGCTTAACCAACTGAGCCACACAGGTGCCCCTGAATAGGTAATGAAAATACATCAAAACAAAAACAAATCTTCTAGAAAATTAAAATAAACTTTGACAAACTTATTATTATTTGCTTCACTTCTAGTCAATTGATAGTAATATCATGTAGAGCTATAGCTTGGTTTGTTTTTATACCATGCACTGTGCTAGTGACTCTCTATGAAGTAGGAATTATTCCCACTTTTCAGGTAATTTGCCAAAAGTTACATATGGTGACCACCAGAGGAAATATTACCAATATCCTATAAGCAAACACATAAACTAATAACAATAAAAACTCCTGTAGAACCTAGTGCCAAGATCTTCGTTTCTAATACTATTCTCCTAACAAAAGAAAAAGCATTTTTTGGGGAAAAGAGCTGATTCAAGGGCGGGGATAGGAAAAGATGAGATAAGCCTGGAGCATTTTGTAGAATCAAGAAGTAAGTAAGTGCCCTAAAAAAAAGAAAAAATCCACAATTTTAGGAGTATGTCAAAGGAATACAGAAATCAATTAAAAGAGTTCCCAATGGCCAACAATGAACAATTTGAGCAACAAAATAAAGTAATATCAGATTATAACCCAAAGTATAAAACAAGTGTCCATGAGTCTATACTGATATAAATTAATGATTGAATAAATAAATAAATTGGAGGGAATAGATAAATCTTCTCTGCAGAAGACTCAAAATATTTTACACAGACACTTTGCTCTCAGGGAGGTAGATCATAACTCACCACTCCTTAAGTGTGGGCCATGCACAGTGATTTCCTTCTAAAGAGGACAGTGTGGAAAGAGGGAAGTAACTACAGTAGGGAAACCTGACAAGCACTACCTTAGCCAAATGATCAAACTTGACGTCATCAATAATAAGTTGTGTCGCTGGCATGTACCCTTGGTATAATGTGATGAGAATGGCTTTTTACCTCCGTGGTCTTTCTTCTAAAAACTTATAGCCCCAGTCTAATCATGAGAAAAACATCAGACAAAACCCAACGGAGGAACAGTCTACAAAATACCTGACCAGTGCTCCTTGAAATACTCAAGGTCATTACAAATTTGGCTGAGAAATTGTCCCAACCAAAAAGAGCCTAAAGAGACACAATAATTTCATGGAATGTGTCTTCTGAGATGGAATCCTAGAACAGAAAAAAATACTAAGTAAAAACTAAGGAAATCTGGGGCGCCTGGGTGGCTCAGATGGTTAAGCATCTGCCTTCGGCTCAGGTCATGATCCCGGGGTCCTGGGATCGAGTCCCGCATCGGGCTCCCTGCTAGGCGGGGAGCCTGCTTCTCCCTCTGCCTCTGCCTCTCTCTCTCTCTCTCTGACTCTCATGAATAAATTAAAAAAAAAAAATTTAAAACTAAGGAAATCTGAATGAAGTATGGTATTTAGTCAATAATAACACGTCAGTATTTGTTCATTAATTGTGACAAATTTACCATACTTAGGTAAGATTTTAGCAATAGAGGAAGGATATGAAATACATGGAAATGGCTGTACTATCTGTAACTTTTCTTTATATCTAAATCTATTCTATAATAAAAAAGTTTATTTCAAAAAACTTGCAGCCTTGGAATAAAAAAAAAAATGAGAAAAGCAAACCAGTCAGAGGAAAATTCACTTATTCACTAGTTAATTCATCTGTTGATTGGTTTGTTCATTTATTGATATCTTTCATTAATCAACAAAGACTCTTTCATGTATACTTTGTGGCAGTGTAGCCCTAGGTTATAAAGACTCCTCAGGTCTACAGTGGGCATCTTCTCTCTCCCGTTACTGGCACTACTCTGGGAATAAATTTTATACCATGTTAAGTAGTAGCTGTGCAGTAGACTGATGCCATTTGGTAGAATTCATAAAAGAAAGGAGAGAAGTATTGGAGGTAGGTGACTACTTGAAGATTACTGTGGTTGGAGAACTTCCTATAATTGAATTCTGATTAAAGATTAAATTGCATAGACTTGTCCATTGAAAAATGGCTTTAATTATTACTACTATTTTTTGACTACATGTCTTCCAATGCACTGTAATATTACTCAGAACTTAAAATGACTACCTATTACTGGTTGACTATGCCATTATCACTTTCTGATAGTGGCAAATAGTTAAACCACTTCAGGAAGCTCACCTCTTTTGGCCTGCAAAATAATTCAACAGAAGTTGATCTCATTTCCTAAGTCCCACACTTTAAAATAAATGATTAAATTATTCTCATGGCCATTTTGCTTTCCACCAAGAGTATACTCTGATCATCAAACTCATTTTACCACTGAAAAATATATTGAACACAAAAATGAAGTTCTTGAAGCATTTAGACACTCATTTATTTTGTAGTGACCTCTATAATGTTGATGGAGGAAACTAGAAATACATCCTCAACTTGATGATTTAATGGCTGTTCTCCAAGCCTGCAGAAAAACCATGTAGCATAAATCTGTATTTTTTGAAAATATCACATTTTGTTCTTGAGGACTTCAAAATGGAAATGATCTCCAGTGTAAAATGTGTATGAGATGTATGGAACTCTCTACAAGGAATATTGGATTATTGCACTCTGTAGCTTTGAAAACCATCTTTCTTGGATGGCAGCAGAAAGCTTCAATATACTTGCATGAATTATAGATGGTACCCAGTACTCTTGTTAAAGTAGCTACAGGATGCTTTTCTAAGAAAGACCCTTCAGCCTGTGGATATTGTTATGCATCTGTCACACTAAAGATTTGCCTTTGGAAATACCTTAGTATTCTAGACATTTTTCAATAAATTGAGAATAGTACTCACAAGATGGTTTTCTTTTCTTTCTGTTTAGTATTTTTCTTTTAATTCTCAGAGAGGTACAGACATGTATTTAACGTGGAAATGAAGTCATGGCTTTTAAACAATTAGCCCCAAAGAGGAATTGATTTCAGAGAAAGCCTGGGAGGGGTGGGAGACAAAACCAGCATTGATTCTAGAGTACAGCTTCTTAACAGTTCAGACTTCTAGGTGCCTTAAAATGAACATCTTTACTGTCAGTAGAGAAATGGGGTAATACACAGATGAGAGGCTCCAAATTAACATGCTCCTTTTCAAAGACAAACTACCAGCTTAATTCGCATTCTTTTCCGTAACTTTTTTTTGATGTTCTGTCTAAACACTACATATATATCTAGCATGGACACTTACACCATGAAATTTATCATTTTAGCTATTTTCTTTAGTGACAGATTAAACAAATAAATAGTCAGTTGGATTTTAGGAAGTACCTATTATTTAAAAGCCAATAAAATAAAATCAGACTCCCTGAGTATTTAAAGAGAAAATCATTTAATGGAAAAATGTGATTTTATATTGTTAATCATATTCATTTTTACTGTAGTAAAGTTTTACTTTTTAATGCCTTAAAATGATTTTCCCATTAATTATAAGTTGATAGCATCCATAAGGAAGGGGACCAAATAAACGTGTATGATATTAGATAGTGTAGATTTATAATGATTTTTTTGGGGGGGACAAGATAAAGTATAAACAGAAGGTTTATATATACTTTATATATACTATACTTTATGCAAACACTAGGTTTGCAGTCTTATTAAATTATATTGTTTTGAAAAGATATTATAGAGTGAAATTACACATTGGAAGTATACAGAGACAATGAGTACAGAGGACCCTAGAGATTCTAGCTTTTTCTCTGGGGTTAACTCTGGGGTTAACTAGTTGTGTGACTGAAAGTAAGTTACTTAGATTCTTCAACTTCAGCATTCTCATTTGTAGGAAGTTTTTCATAGACGTGTGAATGATTGGATTTTAGAATAATGGAGTTAAAAGAACCTGAGTATAATTCCAGGGCATTCTCACTAAGTCTTACTAAATAAGAGCTATGTGAATTGGGATCAGAAACATACAAAAAAAAAAAAAAAAATCCCAAAAAGAATAAAAAATGGGTGCTTTAAGAAGGTAACTTTCAAACTTTTAATTTTATGATAAATATTATGCCTAAAATTATTTACTGGTAAATTCGGTAAAATGTGTGAATTTTTTTCCTTTGTGTGTTAACCTCATACCAGTACATGACTTGCTGTTGTTTCTTTACATAATTTTTCTAAGGGATCTTAATAGATTTCTGTTGAAGCTTCAGTGTTAACATTTTTATAGTTTGTACTAAATTTAACCGTGATAAAAAAATGAATTTTATGCATAGATCAGAATTTAAAATTAAAGATTTTTTCTTAAAAAAAAAAGGTAATGTATGAAGTTCTAGTTTCAGCTCTAATATGCCAAGTGCTTGACAGTCATTTGTCAATCACTCCCATCCTTACAACAACAAAAAGATGAACAAAACGAAAATCAGTAACTTCTTAGAGTCATCAGAGTATTGAGTTTAAGGCAAATCATCTTCTCAAAGTCTGGAGAGACAAAGGAATACAGAGAATCACAACCAAGATCAATTTACCTGGAGCAGAAGACATTGGAGCAAAGAACTGGTAGGAATGAATTGCTGAAGACTGAGTGTGGACTAAACTGAAACTTTAGGGTGCCAAATCTTAAGGAAATCCTCACAATCTCATGGATTTTACCTTGAGGAAGCTCACCAGATTTTCATGGTGATGATCCTAGGAAAAAACCCTCATGTTTTGCTCAGGTGGAAGGGGAAAAGAACTCTTTTTTGAAATACCCACAGGGCATTCTCCAAAACAAAGGCTTAATCTTCAATTTTACAATAACATTATTTGACCTGGGGGGAATGGGATTAGACCTAGACCGCAAAGGTATGAACTAGAAATCAGTAAAAGAAAGAAAGCTGGAAAATCCCAAAATATTTAAAATAAAAACGACAAAATAAAATAAGATGAAACCAGAGAGGGAGATAAACCATAAGAGACTCTTTTTTTTTTTTTTCCTAATATGGATGCAGTTTATTGAATGAGGGGAACAGATTTTTTTTTAATTTAATTTTATTATGTTATGTTAATCACCATACATTACATCATTAGTTTTTTTTAAAAATTTTTTTATTATGTTAATCACCATACATTACATCATTACTTTTTGATTCATTGTTAGTGCATAACACCCAGTGCTCCATGCAGAACGTGCCCTCTTCAATGCCCATCACCAGGCTAACCAATCCTCCCACGCCCCTCCCCTCTAGAACCCTCAGTTTGTTTTTCAGAGTCCATTGTCTCTCATGGTTCATCTCCCCCTCCGATTTCCCCCCCTTCATTCTGCCCCTCCTGCTATCTTCTTCTTTTTTTTTTTTCTTAACATATACTGCATTATTGGTTTCAGAGGTACAGATCTGAGATTCAACAGTCTTGCACAATTCACAGCGCTTACCAGAGCACATACCCTCCCCAGTGTCCATCACCCAGTCACCCCATCCCTCCCACCCCACCCCCCACTCTGGCAACCCTCAGTTTGTTTCCTGAGATTAAGAATTCCTCATATCAGTGAGGTCATATGATACATGTCTTTCTCTGTTTGACTTATTTCGCTCAGCATAATACCCTCCAGTTCCATCCACGTCATTGCAAATGGCAAGATCTCATTCCTTTTGATGGCTGCATAATATTCCATTGTATATATATACCACTTCTTCTTTATCCATTCATCTGTCGATGGACATCTTGGCTCTTTCCACAGTTTGGCTATTGTGGATATTGCTGCTATAACCATTGGGGTGCACGTACCGCTTCGGATCCCTACATTTGTATCTTTGGGGTAAATACCCAGTAGTGCAATTGCTGGATGATATGGTAGCTCTATTTTCAACTTTTTGAGGAACCTCCACACTGTTTTCCAGAGTGGCTGCACCAGCTTGCATTCCCACCAACAGTGTAGGAGGGTTCCCCTTTCTCCGCATCCCCGCCAACATCTGTCATTTCCTGACTTGTTAATTTTAGCCATTCTGACTGGTGTGAGGTGGTATCTCATTGAGGTTTTGATTTGGATTTCCCTGATGCCGAGCGATATTGAACACTTTTTCATGTGTCTGTTGGCCATTTGGATGTCTTCTTTGGAGAAATGTCTGTTCATGTCTTCTGCCCATTTCTTGATTGGATTCTTTGTTCTTTTGATGTTGAGTTTGATGAGTTCTTTATAGATTTTGGATACTAGCCCTTTATCTGATATGTCATTTGCAAATATCTTCTCCCATTCTGTCGGTTGTCTTTTGGTTTTGTTGACTGTTTCCTTTGCTTTGCAAAAGCTTTTTATCTTGATGAAGTCCCAATAGTTCATTTTTGCCCTTGCTTCCCTTGCCTTTGGCGATGTTTCTAGGAAGAAGTTGCTGCGGCTGAGGTCGAAGAGGTTGCTGCCTGTGTTCTCCTTTAGGATTTTGATGGACTCCTGTCTCACATTGAGGTCTTTCAACCATTTGGAGTCTATTTTTGTGTGTGGTGTAAGGAAATGGTCCAGTTTCATTCTTCTGCATGTGGCTGTCCAATTTTCCCAACACCATTTGTTGAAGAGACTGTCTTTTTTCCATTGGACATTCTTTCCTGCTTTGTCAAAGATGAGTTGACCACAGAGTTGAGGGTCCATTTCTGGCCTCTCTATTCTGTTCCATTGATCTATGTGTCTGTTTTTGTGCCAGTACCATACTGTCTTGATGATGACAGCTTTGTAGTAGAGCTGGAAGTCTGGAATTGTGATGCCGCCAGCTTTGCTTTTCTTTTTCAACATTCCTCTGGCTATGCGGGGTCTTTTCTGGTTCCATACAAATTTTAGGATTATTTGTTCCATTTCTTTGAAGAAAGTGGATGGTATTTTGATGGGGATTGCATTGAATGTGTAGATTGCTCTAGGTAGGATTGACATCTTCACAATATTTGTTCTTCCAATCCATGAGCATGGAACGTTTTTCCATTTCTTTGTGTCTTCCTCAATTTCTTTCATGAGTATTTTATAGTTTTCTGAGTACAGATCCTTTGCCTCTTTGGTTAGATTTATGCCTAGGTATCTTATGGTTTTGGGTGCAATTGTAAATGGGATCGACTCCTTAATTTCTCTTTCTTCTGTCTTGTTGTTGGTGTATAGGAATGCCACTGATTTCTGTGCATTGATTTTATATCCTGCCACTTGACTGAATTCGTGTATGAGTTCTAGCAGTTTTGGGGTGGAGTCTTTTGTGTTTTCCACATAAAGTATCATATCATCTGCAAAGAGTGAGAGTTTGACTTCTTCTTTGCTGATTCATATGCCTTTTATTTCTTTTTGTTGTCTGATTGCTGTGGCTAGGACTTCTAATACTATGTTGAATAGCAGTGGTGATAGTGGACATCCCTGCCGCATTCCTGACCTTAGGGGGAAAGATCTCAGTTTTTCCCCATTGAGAATGATATTCGCTGTAGGTTTTTCATAGATGGCTTTTATGATATTGAGGTATGTACCCTCTATCCCTATACTCTGAAGAGTTTTGATCAAGAAAGGATGCTGTACTTTGTCAAATGCTTTTTCTGTATCTATGAAAAGGATCATATGGTTCTTGTTCTTTCTTTTGTTAATGTATTGTATCACGTTGATTGATTTGCGGATGTTGAACCAACCTTGCAGCCCAGGGATAAATCCCACTTGGTCGTGGTGAATAATCCTTTTAATGTACTGTTGGATCCTATTGCCTAGTATATTGGTGAGAATTTTTGCATCCATGTTCATCAAGGATATTGGCCTGTAATTCTCCTTTTTGATAGGGTCTTTGTCTGGTTTGGGGATCAAGGTAATGGTGGCCTCATAAAACGAGTTTGGAAGTTTTCCTTCCATTTCTATTTTTTGGAACAGTTTCAGAAGAATAGGTATTAATTCTTCTTGAAATGTTTGTTAGAATTACCCTGGGAAGCCATCTGGCCCTGGGCTTTTGTTTGTTGGGAGATTTCTGATGACTGCTTCAATTAAAATAAACAAATAACCAAAAACAAAACAAAACAGAAAAGAACCTAAACCACATACTTTTAAATAACATAGGTCAAAGAAGAAGTTTCAAGAAAAAATTATGACTATTTTGAAGTAAATGAAATGGAATATACAACTTACCAAATTTGTGGGATACTGTGAAAGCAGTGCTTAGAGCAAAAATTACAGCATCAAATGTATATGTTAGGAAGGAAGAAATCAATGATCTAAACTTATACCTTGGGAAAGCAGAGAAAGAAGAGCAATTAAGCTTAAAATAAGCAGATAAAAGGACATAAGCAATCAATATAGTTAAAAACAGGAAGTAAGTAGAGAAAATAAATGAAACAAATACCTGGTCTTTGAAATGATCAATAAAATTGATAAACCCATAGCCAGGCTAACCAAGGAAAAAAGAGGGAAGACACAAATTACTAATAGCAGAAAGGAAAGATGGGTCATCACTATCAATACCATGGGCGTTAAAAGGATATAAAGGTATATTGCAAGCAAATCTATGCTGACAAATTTGATAATTTAGATAAAACAAACTAGTTCCTTGGAAGACAAAACCATCAACACTCATGGAAAGAATAACAGATTATCTAAATATGTATCTATTAAAGAAACTTATAAATAATTAGTAACCTTTCAAAAAAGAAAGCACCAGGCTCAAATGGTTTCCTAGTGAATTCTGCCGAACAATTAAGGAAGAAATGATACCAGTTCTCTATAATATCTTCTAAAAACACAAGCACAGAGTACATTTCTAACTTATTTGATGAGGCAAGCCTGTCCTAAGCATATCCTTGATATCCTAATACCAAGACCAGAGAAAGATGTTACAAGTAATGAAAACTACAGCCGACTATACATTATGAACATAGATGCAAAAATTCTCAACAACATATCAAATTAAGTCCAACAATGCATAAAAAATAATTATATATCATGATAAGTGGCATTTACTTCAGGTATTCAAGACTGGTCCATCATTCAAAATTCAAAATCAACTAATGTGATTCATCACATTAACCAACTAATGAAAAACCATAATTATATTAATTGATGCAGAAAAAGCATTTGACAAAATTCAAAATCCATTTATGATAAAAACTTTTAGAAAACTAGGAATAGAGAGGGGCATCCTCCACTTGATGTAGAACATATGAAAAAATACAGCTATCATCAAACTTAATTGTGAGAAACTGGATTCTTTCCTTCTATGATCAGGAACAATGCAAAAATGTTCCCTCCTGCCACTCTTATTCAACAGCCTGCTGGTAATCCTAGCTAATGCAATAACACAAGAAAAGGAAATAAAAGGTATAAAGATTGGAAGAAAAAATAACTTTGTAAAATAAATTTGCAGATAACTTGTGAACATGTCTGTTTAGAAAATTCCCAAGAGTCACAACCAACAAAAACCACCCTGGAACTAATAAGTGATTATAGCAAAAGTGTAGGATACAAAGTTAATATACATAAGTCAATTACTATTGTATATACCAGCAATGAACAACTGAAAATTGAAATTGAAAACATTATGAAATTTAAAAATTATGTATCAAAATTGAAAAATTATACATTATATATTTGTAGCAAAAGAAAAAAGAAATAGTAGATAGAAGCCTAACAAAATATGAGGTCTATGCTATATATATGGAAAACTATAAAACTCTAATACAAGAAATCAAAAAAGACCTAAATAAATGGAGAGACAGTTTATGTTCCTGGATAGGAAGACTCAATATTGCCAAGAAATCAATTTGTCCAAAGTCATTTATAGATTCAAGGTAATCCCAGTCAATTCCCAGCAAGCTGGTTTTGTGGATATTGGCAAACTGATTCTATAGTTTATATGGAAATGTAAAAGACCTAGAATAGCCCACGTAATACTGAAACAAAAAAGAGCATAGTTTGGGGACTGACACTATCTGACACTTCAAGTAATACTATAAAGCTACAGTAATAAAGGCAGTGTGATATTGGTAAAAGAGTAGACAAATAGATCAATGGGACAGAAGAGCCCAGACATAGACCCAAGCAAATATAGTTAACTGATCCTGTACAATATGTAAAATTCAACTGAGAAAGGATAGTCTTTTTAATAAATGTTCATTGAAAAATTGGACAACTGTATGTAAAAAAATGAATTTAGACACAGACATTATACTTCTCACAAAAATTAACTCAAAATGGATCATAAGTCTAAATGTAATACTAAAACTGTAAGAATTTTAGAAGATAACATAGGAGAAAATCTAGTTGATCATGGGTTTGGCAATGAGATTTTAGATATAACATCAAAATCATGCTCTATGAAAGAAAAATTTGTTAGCTTGTATCTTATTCAATTTAAAAACCTCTTCTCTATAAAAGACTATTTTTTTAAGTTAATGAAAAGCCACAGATTGGGATAAGATATTTTTAAAACATGTATTTTTTAAAACATGTATCCCAAATATAGAAAGAACTCTATGTAATAGGCAAAGGATCTGAACAGGCAGCTCACCAAATAAGATATACAAATGGTAAATAAGCATATGAAAAATGCTCAGCATCATATGTTATTAAGGAATAGTAAACTAAAACAACAATGAGATCCCTCTCCTAAATACATATTATAATGGTTAAATTCCAAAAGACTAGCAATACCAAATACTATTAAGAATTCAGACCAATAGGAGCTCTCATGCATTCATTACTGGTAAGAAGGTAAAAATGATACAGCCACTTTGTAAGACAGTTTGTCAGTTTCTTACAAAGTTAAACACAGTCTTACCATATAATCTGCAATTGTGCTCCTAATTAAGTTGAAACCTAGTTAAGTTAAAAACATATGTATATACAAAAACCAGCATACAGATGTTTATAGCAGGTTTATTCATAGTATCAAAAACTGAAAGCAACCAAATGTGCTTCAGTAGATGAATGAATAAACCTTGTGAATGTACATTTATACAATGGAATATTATGTGGCAATAAAAAGAAATGAGCCATGGAAAGATATGAAGCAACCTTAAATGCATTTTTGATACATGAAAAAAGTATCTGAAAAAGCTATATTCCATATGATTCCAATTATGACATCCTGAGATACAGTAAAACTATAGAGACAATTAAAAGATCAGTGGTTGACAGTTTCAGGAAAAGGGAAGACCAGGCAAAGCACAGGGCATTTGGGGGGCTATGAAATTATTCTGTAAGATATTGTAGTTCTGGATACATGATATTATGCATTTCTTTTTTTTTTTTTTTAATTTTTTTTTATTGTTATGTTAATCCCCATACATTACATCATTAGTTTTAGATATAGTGTTCCATGATTCATTGTTTGTGCATAACACCCAGTGCTCCATGCAGAACGTGCCCTCCTCAATACCCATCACCAGGCTAACCCATCCTCCCAACCCCCTCCCCTCTAGAACCCCCAGTTTGTTTTTCAGAGTCCATCGTCTCTCATGGTTCTTCTCCCCCTCCGATTTCCCCCCCTTCATTCTTCCCCTCCTGCTACATTCTTCTTCTTCTTTTTTTCTTTCTTAACATATATTGCATTATTTGTTTCAGAGGTACAGATCTGAGATTCAACAGTC
>NW_022589716.1:24003176-24024106 GCF_004348235.1 Phoca vitulina
GACGAAATCCAGGTCTCCTACTCCTCCGCCATCTTGCTCCGCCCCCCGATATTATGCATTTCTTAAAAGCCATAGAACTTTACAACATAAAGAGTGACTATAATATATATAAATTTAAAATATAATTTAGGAAGTCAGGGGATCCCAGGAACACTGAAGACCTGACAAGAAAATCTAAATGTATTACAAAGTGTGAGGTAAACTCACTGAGGTGGAGAGCGTAAAAGATGCTAGTCTAAGTAACTTTGGAAATGAATAATAGAGTTTGGACAACTAAAGGCAAAGGAATCACGCAAAGGAACTGCACAAAAGTGCTGTACTCCAGTTGATACTGTTGTATCATGGGATTCTGGTTAAAAATTCTGATACTGCTATACATGTAAACTGAAGATGAACAATTAAGTCAAAGATGGCAAATAATTGGAGCCAGATTTCTCACAGCTGGAGTGGGGATTTACAGTTAACTAGGGGAGGAGCCTAGAATGATCAATGTAATAATGGATTAAAGTTGGACACATCAGAGGGAACCTGTGTTTAACTTAACGTACAATTTGTTACATATGGAAATATTTATAGATATCTATATATACGTGTGTACATACATATATTTCTTTGCTCTGTAAATTGAGAGGGCCTAAAAGAAATGATACCCCAGTAGCAATGAGCACACTTAGCAGGCAGATCTTGGCTTCTAATGTCATTTTATCATAAAAATAACAAGGGCTCCTTGGTGATTTGGCCAATTATAAGCCAGGAGGGGAAAATATACAAGATGAGTCTGAAGCATCTTGTACCCTAGAAAGTAAGCAAGGGCTCAGAAAACTACATACCATATTGATGGAGGTATGTCAAAGGAAGAGAGGAGCTTACTACAAGAGCTCTCAATGACCAATGCTCGAAAAAATTTGAGCAAGAAAATAAATAAAATAGCATTGGATTATAACTCAAAGTATAAAATAAATATTCATGAGAATATACATAATATAAATGATAGTTAAATAAATTAATAAGTGGAGAGAGAATAGATAAATCTCTTATGCAGAAGAATTTCAAATAGATTATGCAGGTATTATAAACCTTAAAGAAAGGGAAACAAAACTGCCTATTCCTTGTGAGCTGTGCATAGTGACTTCCAAAAGTACAGTATGGAAAGGTGGGAAAAAAGGAGTAAATTTACAGTGTAGAAACCCGACAAACACTGCTTCATCCAGGTTATCAAGGTCAATATCAATAGCCATAAACCATGTGGATCATATGTACACTTAGTATAATGTAATGGAAAAAGCACTTTATCTCTGTGGTCTTTCTCCCCAAAATTTGTAACCTCAGTGGAATTGTGAGTAAAATACCTGACAAACCCAGTAGAGGTACTCTGCAAAATACCTCACTAGTACTCTTCAAAACTATCAAGGTCATCAAAACAAAGAAGGTTGGAGAAACTGTCCCAGCCAAGAGGAGCCCAAAGAGATAAGAGAAATAAGTTTTAGGTGGTAGCCTGGATGGGATCCTCAAACAGAAGAGGACATTAGGTAAAATTAAAGGAAATCTGAATAAAATATGTGATTTAGTTAATAATAACACATCAATATTAATTTTATAATTATGACAAATGTACCATACTAATGTAAAATATGAATAGTAAGGGTAACTGTCTACAGGGCTGGCTGGGGAGAATACATGGGAATTTTCTGTACTGTCTGCTCAGTGTTTCTGTAAATCTGACACTGGTTAAAGAATATTAGTAAAAAACCATTTATTATCATTGAGAAAATTTGATACATAATAATATTAACTTATGGTACAGCTTAGAAGAGTGATTTACATTTTTGTTGTTATTTTATAAAATTCTTAATTTAAGTACTGCTTTAAAGATGAGCTGCTCTACCCAGCACATTCACAATGTGATTTGATTTACAAATATTTTACTTGCAAATATATAATTCTACACTATCATAGCTGTTGGACAAATTGAGATATTCCTGAATGGAAATGATTGACGCACACAGAATTTTTCAAGAGAATCCAGCTAAATATTTCTTGTGTGTGATGCTTTAGAGGACACAATTTATTCAAAATTTAAGCTTCTCCTCCCACAATTCTGTACTTGTAGGTTATCATAATCAGTGATGAGTACACGTACATTGAATTCTACACAGTGTCATAATCAAGACATCTTGGATGAATTCTGTTATGAAATAAGTTATTTTTAATTAGTGTTATAAGTTTAAATCCTGACATGCTAATGTACTAAAAATGAATTATACAAATTGCTTAATTTCCATATATTTTCTTACCTACAAAGTGGGTATTAAGATACCTCTTTTTTTTCTGTATAAATTAAGACAATCAGTGTAAAGCTCTTAGCACCGAGCTTAGCATTTTTTAATATTAGTTATTGATACTATTATTACCTTGTAGTGCCTAAAACGTGTAAGGGATTAAAAACAGCATAAGAGATTTATAATATTTTACATTTGCAGAGACCCCTTGGGCTTTCTAAATGCTTGATGCATGGGAAAGCACTTTAAAAGCCTCTAATGTTCTTTGCAAATGTAAAAAATTTATATTTTCTTAGGCTTTTGCAGCTCACATCAACTTCACAATGGTTCTGTAAGGTCTGCAGGGAAAATATTTGTCTTGATTTTATAGATGAGGCATTGACATTCACATGCTTTGTCAGTTTGGTCCCTCACCTAGACTCTGCCATCTTGGACAAGTCACTTAGCCTCTCTGAGCGTGAGCTTCTTCAGTTATAAAATAAAGGTATTGCCATTTACATGTGGGATGGTTATTGAGTGAGCTAATGTACATTGTGCACTTAGCTTTATGCCTTATTTCCTAAGATTGCTGTAATAATAATAATTATTATATAATTATTACATAATATGTAAATAATATTTATTATATATAATTATTGTTACAGCAATTTTAGAAATAAGGCATGAAGCTAAGTGCACAATGTGCATTAGCTCACTCGTATATTAATAACATTTATTATATAATAATAATTATTATTATTGTGTTATATTTTTGTTGTCTGTTTTTCTACAACCACATTCAGTCTCTCAGGGGCAGGCAAGAGTGGGTGGATAATAGACACAGGATCACCATCGAATTTTCATCATTCAAGACTGAATTTGAGCAGAGAATTGTGGCTTCTAGATCTCAGATTTTATTTATTTTTATTTATTTTTTTAATTTTTTATTTAAATTCCATTAGCTGACGTATAGTACATCTTTAGTTTCAGATATAGTGTTGAATAATTTATCAGTCGTGTATAACACCCAGTGCTGATCACATCACTTGGATCTCAGATTTTATTTATTTGCTTTAGCATTCTATTGAACACCTCCCATAGCCAAGCTCTGGTTGAGGTACAGTGACCTATGGCAAGATGAATACAACCTAAATTTTGCCCTCAATGAGATAACACAACTGTAATAAATAACTTAAAGGACACGTAGGGAGAGGATGTCACAAAGTTGTAGGAGCAGACAGGATCATTTCATACCTGTACCAGGTAAGAAAGCATGCTGGAATAGATGGCCTTTGAATGGGGCTTTGAACAAGGAATAGAATTAGTGTGGCATGAAATTGTGATTTCAGTTGGGTGACAGACCGTATTTCATCTCTGCAATAATTATCAAAGAAATCATTATTTTAATAATAAAGAAAAATGAGCTATAGAGTCTGTCCTGCTACTACATGTGTCCCCACATGTTAATTAGTTCAAATGCAGTTGTAAATAGGGAGTGAGGTCAATTTAAACATGAAAGTGATGTTGGGGTCTTAGGTGCTTTTTCTTAGGTGAAGGGAGCTGGAACAATGGGACCAACTGTAACCTTCAGCAGGAAAAGGAAAAGCCTTCCGTTCTGTGCTCTGCATACAGGGGACTTCAATTCCATTTTATTTTATTTATTTTCTTTTTTTGTTCAATTCCATTTCAAAGAAAATTAAAAATAATTGCCTACATCCAACATCCTCCCCTTCAAACTCGCTGAGCTCTTGTCTTGTAACAGGTTGCACTTCCTTCTGTGCCCACCTTAGCAGCAGCCCTGCTTTCCATGGGCGCTGACTGCCCACAAACCAGCAACAGTCTCCCTGAGCTGCCTTCTTAAGTTGTTGAAATTCTCTTCCAAGGTACCAATTGTTTTTTTTTTTTTATTGTTATTAAATTTGGTTATGAAGTTGAATAGATTTGAAACACCCTTAGCTGTTTTTTTTTCCCCACAAGTGCATTATTTTTAATTTCTATTTTATAGAAGACAGAAGTTTTGTTCAGAACTCATATATCATGTTCCACCTAATACCACACTTAGGTTTTGGTAAGAGGAAACCTCTGGGCCCCAGGCTTTAGAGGCCCACCTCTGGCTCTCCACAGGGTGAGAGTTCATGTGGCTATGGGGTTGTGTCTCCATGGAGCTCACGCACCCTTTGTCTAGAACAAGCTGTTGATACCTGGACCTAGAATTCCCTGCCCAGGTGGTCCTGCTTCTATTTACAGAGCCTGCATGAGCTCCTAACTGAATCTTTCTTGCCTGAGATAGACCATGCTGCCAGTGGGGCAGACCTACACCTGCAGGGTATTTGAGAGCAGTTACTTGCAGGCAGTTCTGATGGAGAGTGGGTGTACAGGCAGAAATGCACCTGCGTGAGTGAGAGAAGGGTGAGGAGACCAGGGCTTGGAGGCCGGAGGATGGCTCTCCCCACGCTACCACTTTCTGCTTCAGAACATCAAGGACTTTGAGAATTCTAAAGTCAAACCTGACCTTCTGTGTCTTTATGAGGATATATATTTGTCAACGTAAGAAGAAAGAATGCATTTATTTAATATTTAGTGGGCTAGGTGAGATTTAAATATTTAGCTATATGATCCATGGGCCTCCACTTGTAATCTTACTCTGGACCCTGTCAGGGTTGGGGGTGGGCTTTGTTAACAGCAAAAATACCCATGCTGGAAATTGGGCACCAGAGATATGAACTTTCCATCTGATTTGAATGAGCCTCCAACCTAGCAAGTAATGTATAATGGATTTAAAGGAAATGGTAATATAAATTAGAATAGTTATTTCCAGTGATTTTCACAATGCTGTTGAGGGGGCATTTTATTAATGTTGCTGTTATTATGCTGCTGACCAATATCCCTCACCTCCTCCCCCATGCCTCCTATTCTGGTGAAAACAGGGCTGCCATACCCTAACCATAGGTTAACTACATGCCTCAGTCTGGGCCAATCATTGTCTTTCCAGGACTTTCTTGACTGAAGGTGGCAGGATCACTCTTCCTTCCTGTGGATATTGAGTTATAAGACTGACTCCAGCTCTGTAGAGCTGTGTGCACTCCCAGATGAATGGCCTGAGGATATAAGGCCAGCAAGAGAGAAACAAGAAAGGGAGTCATGGGGAGATCCTAATGGCCATCTAGTGCCAGCCAGCCTAACACCCACCTTTTGCGCTTCATTCATATATTGCCACATTGTTTAAATTAGTTTCAGATGGTGTTCTGTCACTTCAGCCAGAATCCTGACCAGCATGAGTATCTACTGGCCGTAGAAGCTTAGATCGTTGTGCTGGAAGTAGAAACCTCTCAGTGGTTCTCACTCATTGATCATGTCCAATAGTGGCTTGCCACCACTGATCATCAGTGGGGAGGGGATTTTGCCCCCAGGGAATGTTTGCCAAGTCTGGGATCATTTCTAGTTGTCACAACTGGGGAGGCGGACTTGAAAGAGACCAAGGATGTTGCTAAATATCTTAAAACGGACAGGCTAGCCCCTTATAACAAAGAATTATCTGGCCCCAGATATTAGTAGTGCCAAGGCTGAGAAACCCTATGATAAAGAAAATCAATTGGGAGAGGGTTATGGAAGCTGTGTTCTAATCACATTTCTGTCCTTAACCACTGTGCAACATTGAGGGACTTATTTCACTGTTTTGGGCAGACCTCCTTGCCTGCATTACTTGAAGAGGGTGAAATAAATGATCTTTAGGGTTCCCCCACTCCCAGCACTTATTGTGTTTTATTATCTTTTACAAAAATGTGGTTTGTTTTGCCTCTCTGGTCCCTTTTTCTATCAGTACAGTCTCTTCTATGAATTTTCATTCCCTATAGTTGTTCTTACTGCCCTCATCCTTTCTTCACACTCAGTGCTATACAAACCCAATCTGCAGTATACAGAGTTGTCTCTAAGGACTCTACATAAAACAATAATCAAGAGCTTTAAACTCAGAGTGACATTTAAGGATAGAAGCAGTCAGATAAAAAGCTAAGTTTCTGATATGCTCTAAAATGAATTCTCTGAATCTGCATTTCTAAAGTCTAGTGGAAATGGTTGCTTCAGTCATTATGCATGGCGAGGTAAATCCCCACAGCCAGGAGGATTTCATTGAAACCTTTCCTTGTTTCTGTGAGCTACAAAATATTTTCCCCTTCCTTGATGATGAACTTCCCCCTGAAATCTCTTTCATTTGTGACTTAAATATTCTTGGCCACATCCTTTACCTTCCAAGTCAACTAACGGCAAGGACAAGGTGACAGAGTCTTCTGCAGGGGAATGTGAGTGGGGTGCGTGTACAAGGTTATATGGTCAATCATATCGGTGGAAAACCTTGAGTAGCAAGAGGGCTGTTGGCACTCAATTGCATCTGAAAAAAAAAGATATAATCATTCTAAGATTAAAATGCATTATAAAATAGATATCAAAGTGAGAACAGTACAGGAGGGATCATGAAATCCAGGGATGGAAATGAGTGGAGGAGTATTTATCTCTAGAATACCTGCAGTGTGCTTTGTTCTCTGCCAGTAATGAGAGAGGATTGAAAAACTAGAACACAGCTCTTACTCTTGAGCTTCTAATTTACTTGAGAACACAAACCATATATGGAGCAATTAGAACAAAAATGAAGCAATGGGTGTTGTGGAGGAGTTTATGAATTTGGTGAAGGAGTTGTACATTGTAGAGAGGAACAAGCAGGATGGAGGGGGGGCTGTGGTTTAGACCTGAAGGAAGAGAATTTTATCAAACTTTTAACCAATATTTCCTGTTATGGAAATGCTGTATTCATTCATTGCAGATTTTAAGTTACTTTATTCAATAAATACAGAGTGACTTCTATATCATAGGTAATATTCCTATTGTGCTGTGAACAAAATTCACACTTAATGGAGGAGACTGATAAATGAAATAAGATAAATACTTTGCAGATGGCATTAAGTTCTATTAAAAATATAAGTAGGGAAAGGAACAAGGAATTTGTGATAAGATGACATTTAAGCAAACCCCTAGGTGGTGTGGGAGTTAGTCATGTAGATATCTTAAGGAAGAGCATCCAAGATAGAGGAAAAGCCAGTGCAGAGACCATGAGGCATGAATTTGACTGGTATATATGAACAGTAGCAAAGAGACCAATAAGGCTGGAGTTGATGGAGTGAAGAGAAAGTAGAAGACACAAGGTCAGAGAGGTACAATGGGAGTCAGATCATGTAAGACATGGAAAGTGCTGTCAAGAATTTTGACTTCTTCCATGATTGTGTTTCTTTGTGTTTGGAAGCTGTTGAGAAATTTTGAAGAGAGAGATATTATAATATGACTTATGTCTTAAAGGATCACTCTAGCTGCTGTGTTAAAAATAGACTGTAGAGGAACAGGAGGCTGTGGAAGCCATTTATAAGGCCATAAGCATTTCCAGGTAAGAGATGGTGGTAGCAGCGGAGTTGATGAAAGAGTGGTCATGTTGTAGAGATATTTTTGAAGGCAAAGATAATGGAATTTACTGATAGATTGGGCATGAGATGTAAAAGAAAGAATAATCAAGGGAGCTCCAAGATTTTGGGCATGTATGGATAAATTTTAGAAAGCCAAAGCATGAGGACAATGCAATACTTCAACAAATGCATAGTATAAATATTCATACTTCTCCAAATATTCAGACACCAGAGATCACATACTAATTGTTTTCTGGTATGCAGTTTGGAGCCATGCATAAACCACTTCATCACTCACAGATGTTAACATCTTGTTGTGACCCAAACAGAGTTGGTTGGAATCTCAGTATTTTGCTTCATTTTTATGAGTACTCAGCCTTTTATGACAGCTTAGAAGTTGAGGTCTGTCCCACCCACTGTCTTGTTTTAGTTAAACTTTTTATTTTTAGGTAACCTTAGATTTACATATGGTTTTAAGAAACAATACAGAGAGATCTTGTATACCCTTCACTCAGTTTCTCCAAATGGTAAAGTCTTCCAAAACTATGCAGTATCTCAACTAAGATATTAACCTTGATTCAGTCAAGCTACAAAACAATTCCAGCACCATGAAGATCTTGGTGCCCTTTTTAAACTACACCTATTTCCCTTCCCCTGCTCCTCTCCTCTACCTTGGCATTCATAGGCTCTCTACTGTCTGCTGTTTATACCACACTTAGAACACTACAATTACCATAAGAAAAGCCCCGTGGCATTAGAATGTGCTTAGAGAAGACCTATTTAGAATGGGAAGACCCACAGAAGCATGGTATATGAGAAAAATGACTGAAAATATTTATCATAAAGAAAATCGAAAATCAAACTCAGACCCTCCAAAATTGAGCACTTTTTAAAATTTTGAAGGGTTACCATATGTTTGGGGTTTTAGGGTTGTTCTGTTGGACCAAAGGATGCAGCTTTTTTTTTTTTTTTAAGATTATATTTATTTATTTGACAGAGAGAGAGACAGCGAGAGAGGGAACACAAGCAGGGGGAGTGGGAGTAGGAGAAGCAGGCTTCCTGCTGAGCAGAGAGCCTGCTGCGGGGCTTGATCCCAGGACCCTGTGATCATGACCTGAGCCGAAGGCAGACGCTTGATGACTGAGCCACCCAGGCACCCCAAGGATGCAGCTTCTTTAAAAGAGATTCCATTTTCAATTTTAGGAAGGATTTTTCAGATTGAGGAACACTGGTACTGATTACCTCAGGAGGTGGCCAGTCTTCTCTAAGTTCAAGAAAATAGAGGGCAAGCAATCACTAGCTAATAATTCAAGATTTTTCTAGGGGTTTGAACTGTATAATTTCCTTTCAACACTGACATTGTGTAAAGTTTTTTTTTTTTTCCTTTTTCTTAGTGGCTTCATTTAATTTAATATTTTTCTTTTTTTTCACTTAGTTTTTTTCTAATTGAAAAAATATTTTCTGTGATGTTATAGACTAAGATGCAGTTGTAAGAAATAATACAGAAAGATTCCATGCACATTCCATATACCAATGATAACAGTTTGCAAAATTATAGTATGGGATGATAACTAAGATGTTGGCACTGATACAATTTAGTAACCTTATTCAGATTTCCCCAGCTTTATTTATGTTCATTTGTGTGTTCTATGCAATTTTGTCCTGGGTTTAGGTTCTTGTATCCACCATCACAGTCACCATACTGAAGGTTCCAACACCACAAGGATTTCTTATGTTGCTCTCTTCTAACCACACCTGCTCCCTCTTGTTATCCTACCGCTCCACTCTCTCCCACCATTTAAAAATTCTGTCATTTCAAGAATGTTACAAAAATGGAATCACCTGTATGTATCCTTCTTTTATTCAACATAATTCCCTGAGAATCATTTAGATTATTGCTTGTATCAATGGTTTGTCTCTTTTATTGCTGAGTTGTATTCCACGGCGTGGATGTACCACAGTTTGTTTAACCATTCACTTGCTGAGGGCCATCTGGGCTGATTCCAGTTCTTAAATATTACAAACAGAATTGCTGTGAATGTTCATGTACAGGTTTTTTTGGTAAACATGAATTTTCATTTCCCTAGGACACTTCTACAGGAGCACAGCTGCTGGGTCTATGGTAGTTGCATGTATGGTTTTTTAAAGAAACTGCTGAGCTGTTTTCCAGAGTGGCTGTTACCATTTTACATTACTGGTCTCTCTCTCTCTCTCTCTCTTTTAAATTGTGGTTTATCTTTTGTTCATGGAATTCTCATTGGGCTAAATGAAGCACAATGTGGGAAGGATTTTAGAAACCTTGCTGAGACATAAAAAAAAGTAAAGTATGTTCTGTACTAATTTGGAGAAAAGAAAATCCTGTTTAACTAAACCCCTTATATAATAAGGTCATAAAAGAGGCTACATAATAACACAGAAAGTATAGTTCTTTTGGATTTTCAGAAGGCTTTGTTAAAATTCCACGTGACCCAGCTCTGCTTAAAACCAAAGCCATGGGGATTAAGGGAGAAATATAAAGAATCAGAGGTCTAATTGACTATGAGTAGAACAGCCCACTCTATGCCTGGATTCTTGTGTACTGACAGCAGATTATAGCATACTCCACCTAGAGTTACTGGATGCTCTCCTTGAGGTTGTTAGCTTTCCAGGACCTGCCTTGATGTCCTAGAACAGCTAGTGTGAACAGAATGAGATGGGATGCAAAGGAAGATGAGGATGTTGAGATAGAAAATATCATACCTTTATCACATCCCATTGGAGGGACTTTTGGGGATTAAAAATAGATTTCAATCATTGTTTTCATCCTGGGAACAATGAGCATATATTATTAATTATAATACTTAGAGTTACAGCCACTATTTTTGAGTGTCTACTATGTGCCAGAAGCTATGCTACATAAATTATATACATTATATGGAAAGTTCAAAATAAACCTGCAAAGGAGTTATTTTATTTCTAATTTATAAATGAGGGAGCTTAGGTCATCAGGAGTTAATCCCATGCATTTATTAGACTACTGGATGAAAGTGATCCAAGAGATAGCATTGATTTCCATGTTGCCATTACTCTAAGAGACACTCAATTGCCATTTTTCTACTCTTAATCACCTCTCTATCGTGGTGACTCATTACTGACTGTAGGGGGGCAGGAGAAAGGTTGGGGAATGAGGGGTAGAGGTACAGTGGCATAGGGTACACAAAGATAATCAGTTATAATAAGAATATTCTTATTATGCTATCATTTATTGAGGTTCTGCTGTATGTCCTTCCTTGTTATAGTATTAGCATTTCATAAGTGCAACCATGAAATCAGTTAACATTTACTCTTAATTTACATCAAATAATGGTGTTGGCTAGAGAGTGCCAATGGTCCTTAATAAACATTTTTTTAAACCTGGCTTTCTGTTATCCCTCCTTTATAACAGGAAAACAATATAATTTTGTGAGGTCCATGGAAATAACCACCATAGCTTGTTTTTATAGCTCGACAACGCCCTTCTATAGAACAGCAAAGGCACTCGATAATTATATGTTAAATGAAAAAATAAATCCCAGAGTCATAAGGCAGGGGCAATAGGAAAGAGACCTAAAATGGGGAAAAATGAAGATAAAATTCTTGAGTTGAATTTATCCAGCACACATGAAATAGGGGACGACAAATGGTACTCCACTGTTTTATTACCTCTTCTTGGGGAAGGCCTGTGTAATTCATCTGATGCTTCCTTCCTGTGACTTATGCTGTCATCCCAGAACCACGGTAATGGAGGTTTACAGCACTCCGTATCAACCTATATTCTTTCTCCACTGTTTGTAATCCATTTCTACTCTGCTGCTTTCCCAAGGGAGAGGGTTAATCCCCAAAAGGCACCCCATGGGGGAATGTTGTAAGTGACATCGTTCCAGATAAACAATGTCAGTAATGCAGTCAACCCAACATGCTGTGCTCAGTGAATTTGTGCCTGCCATTCAGCTACTGGCCTCCAGGAAAGTATGGCGTGCCTGGGACTGGAACTGCATAGGCCCAAACTTTGCAAAATGAACTGTATTTGTTTTCATCAAAGTACCCTCCTTCTACTCTCTTCTAATTAGAAAAACATTTAGTGAGTACTCGCTTTGTGGTCAGGTACATGTAACCCCTTTGTCTTCATGACACATTTATTTCCTCCCAGACCCTATTAGGGAGCAACTATTATTGTCTCCAGTTTTCATTTGGGGAAAACTGTCTTAAGGAATGTAAATAGTTTAAGATGGCATAACTAATAAGTGTCGAGGCCTCGTTTAAACCAAAGACTATCTGATACCAGTGATTGTACCCTTGTTACCATACAGCATGCTCTCTTGTATGGAAACTGTGCTTGACACCTGCTTACTTACCTGGCAGATTTAATAGTCATTCCTAGTAGCCAGCCACTTAGGGAGTTGTGTTGACCCTATCGAGAAAACGTCGAGAATGTAGTTAATAACTTGAACCAAATCTCTACATGTCAGAGCGAGTGCCGGGGAAATAAGACACTGGTTTATTTTCCTGCTTTTTTCCAATCTTTTATTCTGGTCTTAAAATGGCTTGGTTGTAACTAATAAATGTTATTGGGTGAATAAATGTTCATCCAATATACGATTTTTGACATAAATAATGTAATGTCCAAACAATGCAGGAAGTGCCTTAAATAAAACATGTGAATGCTGGGTCTTTCTTGTAATAATTTGAAAAATATCAATAATGTTGTCAGTTTAAAAACAGAACATGCTATCTGGCCTTTTCATCTTCCTGGCTATGTTAGAAGAGGAAAAATGTGCCCCTTCATCATATAAAAAAAAGTGTACTTCCCACCACCATTGTTTTAAGAGTTGTTTCAGGAGCACCGTATTTGATTTAATTAATTTATTTTTGCACTATATTTAATCTTAGAAATGAGCATACAAATATCTGCATCATGTTTCTAAAACCTTAAGGAAGGTGGTGTGGTTTAGCTGGTGAGAATGTTGGCTTTAGAATCAGATTACTTGAATTTGAATCTCAACTAAAAGACTTTGGACTTACCTCCCTTACCTCCCATGAACCTCTGTTTTCTCATCTGTAAAGTGGAGACAATTTCACACACCTCAGAAAGTGAGGATTACATGAGATAATACAGAGGTATCGGCTTATTAACCAACTTAAATTTCATGGAGGTACAAGCAGGAAAGAGCTTTATTCTTTTATCCCCCAACTACAGTTTTCAATTCTTTGCTACTTAAAACCTGTTCAGTTGGAGTTTATGACCTTAGGTAACACTCAGTGATAAGAATAATTTCTTTTTGGTAATTGAGTTTGAGTTTCCCTCACAAAATGACCTTGACACAAGAATTTGGGTACAGTCAGTCTACCTGGAAGGTGGCTCTAGGTAGTACAAGTGAAAAAATGGGGAAAGAGAGAAGAAAGAAAAGCCCCCCTCCCCCCCCCAAAAAAACTATGTTATGAACAGGTGGCTTCAATGAGTAACTGGGGCTCAAAGTCTCTGAAATACCTCCTGGAACGTCCTGAGAACATTCTCTTTAGAAGAAGGTGGGGGGGCAGGGGGAGAATAGTGGATGCTGCTGCCTCCCCACCTGGATCCCTTTACTGGTGCCGTGAACACACCCTCTAGTTACTTTGAGCATTGGATGGCTCAGAGATGCTGCCACACCCCATGGCTGCTTCTCCTGAGAACTGTCCTTGGTTAAGCCCACTTTCTCATTCCATTGACCAATAGCCATTGACTAACTGATGTAGTGATAAGAGAAGGCCAACCCTCTGCCTCATGAGAGAAAAGTTCTGCTGGGTAGTCTATGCTACAGAGCCCTCCTCCATCCATGGATTACACCAAGGTTAGACTTACCTGTCTTGACTAGCTTGACACTTTTCCCATCCCTTTTCTCTTTCACTTCCTTCTTTATAGGTTTCTCTTGAGAATTCTCCAACCCTGTGTCTGAATCTGTCTCAATATCTGCTTCTAGGGAACTTGGTTTAAGACAGGGACATTCAGGGCAATTAATCAAAACGCTCGGTTCCCATCGATTGAAGATTTGGGGACACTGACGAGCTACTGCTTTCTGTAGCTCACATAATAGCCTTTATCTGATGGGTTCCCCTGCTCCACTCATGGAGCGATCTCGGGCATGGCCCCATCAGAATGGGTTGAGCCAGGTCATTAAGTTATTTGGTGCATGGGAACCTTGCCATGCTAAGTGAGTAGGCTGTTCCCACTGTTGCTCTCTCCTTTCCTTTTTGTGTGGTTTGGTCCGGCCAGCTTCCCCTCTCATCTTCAGAAAACTTCAAACAGGAATTGAATATCAGCTTCTTGTTTCACATATGCCCCCAAATTTAGGGGGCATAAGTAAAATTTCTTTAAAAATCTTGTCACTGAGCCCTGTACTGGGAGGTAAAGATAGGAATAGGTGGGGAACACTCAGATTTTCTGTAGACCTGAAAGGAGTCTGCCAGGCAATGAGACATTAATCTTCTCACCTTATAATTTGCTTAGAGTCTCTCCTTGGAAACTCACTCACTTGGCTTATGGGATGGCTACCAGGCCAATGATCATCCTGATTTAAGCAATCTCTCTTAACTCTTGTCTCCTGCTTGGATAGGCTGGATGGGTGCTAGGGGTGAGTGTCAGAGGACCAGTTCAGTCACCGTTTTTTTGAATAAGGGGTTTCCTACTGCCTCTTGGGACTTTGACACTTAGTTGATTCCTGGAAGCCCCAGAAAACATTCTCTGTAATATTCTTTTATATATTTAAATTAATACTTAAACACTCACTAAATTGTAGCTGTTATTTCAGTTATAAAATCAGTTTTTAGCATCTTTGAAAAGCCATCATATTGTAGTGTTTATTTTACTGATGTGACTCAGCATGTTTGATGAAAAGACCACGAATCTAAGAATCAGGAAACCTGGGTCATTGTGCCCTCAGCCATGTGACTTTTTCCAAATCATTTCACCTTCTAAGATTTTGAATTCACAACAACCAAATTAACCAAATAGGATAATAAAAGATGCTTTCCAGGGTTGTCATAAGTCTGAAATGAAGAGAAACAATGCAAAAACATATTTGAGACTGTGAAATAATGAAATATCAGATAATAATTAAAACAACCCACTTTTAAGGGAACCCACCAAAAAGGCAGTTTTCCCTTCCCTTTACATTTGCCATTCTGACAAGCTGCTGTGGCTGAGACCTGACTCATTTTCAGCAAACAGATGCCATGCTAAATGATGACAAAGTGATAAACATATGTAAATATTTCATATGGAATTGAAGTCAATACGGACAAATGCAAAAGATGTAGCTCCAAGACTGGGAAAGCTGGACTATGCATGGTCACAGCAGAAAAAGACATGGTTGTCAGAGTGGACCATAACTAAAAACAAGGCTTGTGTTATTTAAAACTTACCAGGAACTATTAATAGTCATAGACCATGAATAATTTTGTCATTTGTCTTAGACTCCATGATGTAACTTACTTGGGCCAGTGTATAGCATAGAGGAAAATGGGCTGGTTTCTAATTCCTTCTTCTGGTGACATTGGAATTACCATCTATCTCTTCAGGTTCTTTGTTGGTCAAGTTGACATGTGTATATATATATATATATATATATATATATATATATATATATGTAACAGATGGTTACAAATGATGTGAAATTCTGTATGTGAAGCTGTTTTCAAAAGCATAGTTATGCTGTAGAGGTGTAAGGTAATAGTAAACAAGTGATAAAAAAAGGATGGGAAAACCTAGAAGAAAGTGAGAAAGCAACATGAAAAAGAGAAAGTCAGAAGGTGTCTTAATTTATGGCATCACCATGCACCATGCAGAAGAACAAATGTCATTAAATTTCAGAGAGAGACAGAGAGGAAGGCAGAGGGAGAGAAGGAGAGAAAGTTTGAATGGGCTCAATGAGACAAAAACAAAGATAAGAGTCCCAATGTTGGATCAGGAAGGACTGTGCATGCTGCAGTTTTGAATGAATGTTTGGTGTGGTATGGGCACTTGTCCTGTGCAGAGATGTCACTTTTATGACATCTCACGAGTGTTACCCTTCTAAATAACCCATGAACAACACATGTATTCAGCCACTTAAACAAAAACCAATAATGAGTCAAACCATTTCTGAAAAATGAAAAATCTCTTTATTGTGGTAAATTTCAAACATAGACAAAGTAAACAGGATGGAAAATTGAACCTTTTATATATCCATCACCCAGCTTCAATATTATCACTATTCTGAAAAGACTATTGCTTTAAGAAATATATTCCTTTTAATTTTAAGAATTTTACCTGGAAATGATTTCAAATAAAATTAGTACAGATAGACTAATATAGAATAGTATAATATAAATAGAATATTTTCAAGTAAGAATAAGAATAATATAAAGAATACCCAGAGACCCTTTATCCAGATTCACCTATTGTTCATATTTTATTTTTTTCCTTTATCATTGTCACATGTGATCTTTCTTTTTCTTTTGAAAAAGATTTTATCTATTTATTTATTTGAGAGAGAGTGAGAGAGAGAGAGTGTGCACACGCACACGAGCGGGGCAAAGGCAGAGGAGGAGGGAGGGGGACCAGCAGACTGAGCATGGAGCCTGATGTGGGGGCACGGGGCTCTATCTCAGACCCAGAGATCATGACCTGAACCCACATCAAGAGTCAAATGCTTAACTGACTGAGCCACCCAGGCACTCCTCTTCCTTCCTTTTTTTTTTTTAACAGTTTCTTTTTCTTTTTTTCAGTCATTTGAGCATAATTTATACCTGTCATGGACATTTACCTAAAAAATATTTCACCATGTATTTCCTAAGAGTAGAAATATCCTCTTACAGAACCTCTTACATAAGTTATGAATTTCATAAATTTATACTGATGCAATTTTATTATATTCCAAGCATATTAGTTAACCCAAAGATGTCTTATATCACATTTTTCCTTTTTCATACAGGACCCAGTCTAGAGTCAAGTATTGCATTTCATTCTCATGTCTCTTTGCCTCCTTTATTTTTATTTTTTTAAAAAATATTTTATTTAGGGCGCCTGGGTGGCTCAGATGGTTAAGCGTCTGCCTTCGGCTCAGGTCGTGATCCCAGGGTCCTGGGATCGAGTCCCGCATCGGGCTCCTTGCTCAGCAGGAGTCTGCTTCTCCCTCTCCCTCTGCCTCTCCCCCTGCTTGTTCTCTCTCTGTCTCTCTAGCAAATGAATAAATAAAATCTTTAAAATAAATAAATAAAAAATATTTTATTTATTTAAGAGAGAGAGAGAGAGAGCATGAAAGCACAAGTTGGGGAGGAGGGGCAGAGAGAGAAGCAGACTCCACATTAAGCAGGGAGCCTGATGCAGGGCTTGATCCCAGAAACCTGAGATCATAACCTGAGCCAAAGTCAGCTGCTCAACCAACTGAGCCACCCAGGTACTCTTTTTGCCTCCTTTAATATGGAACATTTCCACAGCTTTTCTTTGTTTCTTTGCAATGTTCGTAATATAAACAACTATAGTCCTGTGGTTTTCAGAATATAGGTCTTTCACCTCCTGGGTTCAAGTTAATTCTTTTTGATGCAATTGTAAATGAGACTTTTTTCTTTATTTCTTTTTTTCATAGTTAATTATTATAGTATATAGAATTGCAACAGATTTTTATGTGTTGATTTTTTATGATGCAACTTTACTAAATTCATTTATTAGTTTTAACTTTTTTTGATGGAATCTTTAGGATTTTATATATATAATATCATGTCATTTGCAAATACTGACAGTTTTACTTCTTCCTTTCCATATGGATAGTTTTTATTTCTTTTTCTTACCTAATTGCTCTGACTAGGACTTCTGATACTATGTTGAATAGAAGTGGTGAGAGTAGACATCCTTGTTTGTTCTTGATCTTAGAGGAAAGGCTTTCAGATTTTCACCACTGAGTATGCTATTAGATACGGGCTTGCCATGTCTGGCCTTTATTATGCTGAAATACATTCCCTCTATACCCACTTCATTGAGTTTTTATCATAAATAAATGATTAAATGCTTTTTCTGCCTCTATTGAGATGATCATATGATTTTTATTCTTCATTTTGTTAATGTGGCACATCTCATTGACTGATTTGCAAGTGTTCAATCATCCTTGCATCCCTGGAATGAATCCTACTTAAAGAAGACCTTGATGAAAGAAACTGAAGAAGACATAAATAAATGGAAATATATTCTATGCTCATGGATTGGAAAAATCAGTATTATTAAAATGTCCATACTACTCAAAGCAATTTACAGATTCACTGCAATTCCTATAAAAATTCCAATGATATTTTTCAAAGAAATAGAACAAGTAATCCTAAAATTTGCATCGAATCACACACACACACTACACACAAAACCCTAATAGTTAAAGTAACATTGAGAAAGAAGAACAAAGAAACAGGTACCAGGTTTCCTGATTCAAACTATACTACAAAGCTATGATAATTAAAACAGAATGGTATTGGCATAAAAACAGACACATAAATTAATGGAACAAAATAGAAAGTCCAGAAAAAACCATGCATATATGGTCAATTAATTTATGACAAAGGAGTCAAGAATATACAATGGGGAAAGGACAGCATCTTCAATAAATGGTGCTGGGAAAACTGGATAGCCATGTGAAAAAGAATGAAACTCAGCCACTATCTTATACCATATATAAAAATTAACTCAACATGAGTTAAAGATTTGAATGTAAGACCTGAAACCTTCAAACTCCTAGAAGAAAACATGGGCACTAAACCTCTTGACATAGGTCTTAGCAATGAGTTTTGGAATTTGACACCAAAAGCAAAAGCAAGAGCAAGAATAAACAAGTGGGATTACATCTTATTAAAAAGCTTCAGCACAACAGAGGAAACCACCAACAAAATAACAAGGCAGCCTACTGAATGAGAGAAAGTATTTGCAAGTCATATATCTGATAAGACATTAATACGCAAAACATATAAAGAAGTATACAACTCAATACAAAAACAAAAACAAAAAACAAAAACAATTTGTCTAAAATGCGTAGCAAGATCTGAATAGACATTTTCCCAAAGAAGACACACAGATGGCCAAAATGTACATGAAAAGATGCTCAACATCATAATCATGAGGGAAATGCAAATCAAAACCACAATGAGATAACAGCTCACATCTGTTAGAATGGCTATCATAAAAGAAAAACCCCCCAAAACCAAGAAATAACAAGTATTTGCAAGTATGTAGAGAAAAGGGAAACTTGTGAAGTGTTGGTGGGAATGTAAATTGGTGCAGCCACTATGGAGAATAGTATGGAGGTTCCTCAAAAAATTAAAAACAGAACTATCATGGGATCCAGCAATTCCACTTCTGATTATTTATCTGAAGAAAATGAAAACATTAACTCAAAGAAAATATATACACCTCCAAATTCGCTGCATTATTATTTATAATAGTTAAGATAAGGAAAAAACTAAGTGTCCATCAGTGGATAAATGGATAAATTGTGGTATATACACACCCATATTTAATATTATTTAGCTTCCCAAAAGAAAGAAATCTTGTCATTTGCCACAACATGGATGGACCTTGAGGGCATTATGGTAAGTGAAATAAGTCAGAGAAATACAAATACTGTATGATCTCTCTTACATGTGGAATTTAGAAAGAAAAAAGAAAAAACAAGCTTATAGATGCAGAGAACAAATTGGTGGTTGTCAGATTTGGGGGTGGGGAGTGGGTGAGGGGGGGTTCAAAAGGTAAAAAGAAATAACATAAAACAAACAAGCAAACAACCCCCTGCCCCAAACTGCAGTCCTCTTCCATACCATGTGTTTTAATAGAATGTTCCTCATTTGGACTTTGTCTAATGTTTCCTTATCATTAGATTCAGGCTATGCATTCTTGTCCAGAACACTGCACAGGTGTTCCCCCCCTTCATTCTGCCCCTCCTGCTATCTTCTTCTTTTTTTTTTTTCTTAACATATACTGCATTATTGGTTTCAGAGGTACAGATCTGAGATTCAACAGTCTTGCACAATTCACAGCGCTTACCAGAGCACATACCCTCCCCAGTGTCCATCACCCAGTCACCCCATCCCTCCCACCCCACCCCCCACTCTGGCAACCCTCAGTTTGTTTCCTGAGATTAAGAATTCCTCATATCAGTGAGGTCATATGATACATGTCTTTCTCTGTTTGACTTATTTCGCTCAGCATAATACCCTCCAGTTCCATCCACGTCGTTGCAAATGGCAAGATCTCATTCCTTTTGATGGCTGCATAATATTCCATTGTATATATATACCACTTCTTCTTTATCCATTCATCTGTTGATGGACATCTTGGCTCTTTCCACAGTTTGGCCACTGTGGACATTGCTGCTATAAACATCGGGGTGCACGTAGCCTTTCGGGTCCCTACTTTTGTATCTTTGGGGTAAATACCCAGTAGTGCAATTGCTGGATCATATGGTAGCTCTATTTTCAACTTTTTGAGGAACCTCCATACTGTTTTCCAGAGTGGCTGCACCAGCTTGCATTCCCCCCAACAGTGTAGGAGGGTTCCCCTTTCTCCGCATCCCCGCCAACATCTGTCATTTCCTGACTTGTTAATTTTAGCCATTCTGACGGGTGTGAGGTGGTATCTCATTGAGGTTTTGATTTGGATTTCCCTGATGCTGAGCGATATTGAACACTTTTTCATGTGTCTGTTGGCCATTTGGATGTCTTCTTTAGAAAAATGTCTGTTCATGTCTTCTGCCCATTTCTTGATTGGATTCTTTGTTCTTTTGGTGTTGAGTTTGATGAGTTCTTTATAGATTTTGGATACTAGCCCTTTATCTGATATGTCATTTGCAAATATCTTCTCCCATTCTGTCAGTTGTCTTTTGGTTTTGTTGACTGTTTCCTTTGCTTTGCAAAAGCTTTTTATCTTGATGAAGTCCCAATAGTTCATTTTTGCCCTCGCTTCCCTTGCCTTTGGCGATGTTTCTAGGAAGAAGTTGCTGCGGCTGAGGTCAAAGAGGTTGCTGCCTGTGTTCTCCTTTAGGATTTTGATGGACTCCTGTCTCACATTGAGGTCTTTCAACCATTTGGAGTCTATTTGTGTGTGTGGTGTAAGGAAATGGTCCAGTTTCATTCTTCTGCATGTGGCTGTCCAATTTTCCCAACACCATTTGTTGAAGAGACTGTCTTTTTTCCATTGGACATTCTTTCCTGCTTTGTC
>NW_022589716.1:24683158-24684330 GCF_004348235.1 Phoca vitulina
ACCACTCCAGCAACCCTCAGTTTATTTCCTGAGATTAAGAATTCCTTATATCAGTGAGGTCATATGATACATGTCTTGCTCTGATTGACTTATTTCGCTCAGCATAACACCCTCCAGTTCCATCCACGTCGTTGCAAATGGCAAGATTTCATTCCTTTTGATGGCTGCATAATATTCCATTGTATATATATACACCACATCTTCTTTATCCATTCATCTGTCAATGGACATCTTGGCTCTTTCCACAGTTTGGCTATTGTGGACATTGCTGCTATAAACATTGGGGTGCATGTACCCCTTCAGATCCCTACATTTGTATCTTTGGGGTAAATACCCAGTAGTGAATTGTTGGGTCATACAGTAGCTCTATTTTCAACTTTTTGAGGAGCCTCCATACTGTTTTCCAGAGTGGCTGCACCAGCTTTCATTCCCATCAACAGTGTAGGAGGGTTCCCCTTTCTCCGCATCCCCGCCAACATCTGTCGTTTCCTGAATTGTTAATTTTAGCCATTCTGATTGGTGTGAGGTGGTATCTCATTGAGGCTTTGATTTGGATTTCCCTGATGCCAAGCGATGTTGAGCACTTTTTCATGTGTCTGTTGGCCATTTGGATGTCTTCTTTGCAGAAATGTCTGTTCGTGTCTTCTGCCCATTTCTTGATTGGATCATTTGTTCTTTGGGTGTTGAGTTTGAGGAGTTCTTTATAGATTTTGGATACTAGCCCTTTATCTGATATGTCATTTGCAAATATCTTCTCCCATTCTGTCAGTTGTCTTTTGGTTTTGTTGACTGTTTCTTTTGCTGTGCAAAAGCTTTTGATCTTGATGAGGTCCCAATAGTTCATTTTTGCCCTTGCTTCCCTTGCCTTTGGCAATGTTTCTAGGAAGAAGTTGCTGCGGCTGAGGTCAAAGAGGTTGCTGCCTGTGTTCTCCTTTAGGATTTTGATGGACTCCTGTCTCACATTTAGGTCTTCCAGCCATTTGGAGTCTATTTTTGTGTGTGGTGTAAGGAAATGGTCCAGTTTCATTCTTCTGCATGTGGCTGTCCAATTTTCCCAACACCATTTGTTGAAGAGACTGTCTTTTTGCCATTGGACATTCTTTCCTGCTTTGTGGAAGATTAGTTGACCATAGAGTTGAGGGTCCATTTCTGGGCTCTCTATTCTGTTCCAC
>NW_022589716.1:24684730-24704990 GCF_004348235.1 Phoca vitulina
GTCCCAATAGTTCATTTTTGCCCTTGCTTCCCTTGCCTTTGGCAATGTTTCTAGGAAGAAGTTGCTGCGGCTGAGGTCAAAGAGGTTGCTGCCTGTGTTCTCCTTTAGGATTTTGATGGACTCCTGTCTCACATTTAGGTCTTCCAACCATTTGGAGTCTATTTTTGTGTGTGGTGTAAGGAAATGGTCCAGTTTCATTCTTCTGCATGTGGCTGTCCAATTTTCCCAACACCATTTGTTGAAGAGACTGTCTTTTTGCCACTGGACATTCTTTCCTGCTTTGTGGAAGATTAGTTGACCATAGAGTTGAGGGCCCATTTCTGGGCTCTCTATTCTGTTCCACTGATCTGTGTGTCTGTTTTTGTGCCAGTACCATACTGTCTTGATGATGACAGCTTTGTAATAGAGCTTGAAGTCCAGAATTGTGATGCCACCAGCTTTGCTCTTCTTTTTCAACATTCCTCTGGCTATTCGGGGTCTTTTCTGGTTCCATACAAATTTTAGGATTATTTGTTCCATTTCTTTGAAAAAAGTGGATGGTATTTTGGTGGGGATTGCATTGAATGTGTAGATTGCTCTAGGTAGCATTGACATCTTCACAATATTTGTTCTTCCAATCCATGAGCATGGAACATTTTTCCATTTCTTTGTGTCTTCCTTAATTTCTTTCATGAGTATTTTATAGTTTTCTGAGTACAGATCCTTTGTCTCTTTGGTTAGATTTATTCCTAGGTATCTTTTGGTTTGGGGTGCAATTGTAAATGGGATCGACTCCTTAATTTCTCTTTCTTCTGTCTTGTTTTTGGTGTATAGGAATGCCACTGATTTGTGTGCATTGATTTTATATCCTGCCACTTTACTGAATTGCTGTATGAGTTCTAGCAGTTTTGGGGTGGAGTCTTTTGGGTTTTCTACATAAAGTATCATATAATCTGCAAACAGTGAGAGTTTGACTTCTCCTTTGCCGATTCGGATGCCTTTTATTTCTTTTTGTTGTCTGATTGCTGTGGCTAGGACTTCTAGTACTATGTTGAGTAACAGTGGTGATAGTAGACATCCCTGCTGTGTTCCTGACCTTAGGGGGAAAGGTCTGTTTTTCCCCATTGAGAATGATATACACTGTGGGTTTTTCATAGATGGCTTTTATGATATTGAGGTATGTACCCTCTATCCCTATACTCTGAAGAGTTTTGATCAAGAAAGGATGCTGTACTTTGTCAAATGGAGTTATCTTAACAAATATGATTTATTTTATATAGTATAATGACATATGACAACATTTGGAAAGTCTGTGTAACTCAGTGAACCAATATGTTCCAGTGAACAATTCATGATATTACAAAATCTTGCATGGAAATAAGATCATTCCAAGTGAAGAATAGATTAATGAATTCTTCTGTAACTGATCATGAAAAGTTCATTGATATGGTTTCAGAGCTACATTGCTGTTAAACTTGAAGAAATGACTACTTTTGAGTTTTGAGTATCAAATAAAAATATCCACAATTACCTTAAAAGTCTCTTATGATTCTATAATATCATCATATAATATAATATCCTCCCTTTCCTACCACATACCAATGGGAGACCAGATTTTTTTCATATACTTCAAGCAAAAAAACATATAGCAAGAGATCGAAAACAGAAGCAGATATGAAGTTCCAACTTTCTTCTATTAAGCCAGACATTAAAGAGATTTAAAAACTGTAAAATAAGACTTTTCCTACAAATTATTTTGTGTTGCAAAATATAGTTATTTTCCATTAAAATATGCTATTTATGTTAACGTGAAGTTTTTTATTGTTAGGTTTAAATGGGTTAATAATTTTTTTTCATTTCTCAGTTTAATTTCTAATTATGTAATTATCAATAGATATCAATAGATAGAATTATTTGGTATTCTCAACCACTTTTAAGAGTATAAAAGGATTCTGAGACCAATAAGTATGATAACCACTGCTCTAGAATAGTGCTACTCAAAGTGTTGTTTATGAATGAGTTATGTCAGCATCACCTGGGAAATTGTTAAAAATGCAATTTATTGGGCCCCATCCTCGACCTACCAAATCAGAATCTCAGGATGTGGGTTCCAGGAATCTGCATTTTAACAAGACTTCCAGGTGATTATAAAGCTCACTAAAGATAAAGCATTGTTCTACATCAAACTGTGTTCATCACCTACATCATTAGTAAAAAAAAAAAAAAGAAAAAGAAAAAATTTTAAAAAATTTAAAACATTTAAAAAAAATTGAGAACATACCCTCAGATTATGTATACTTATTTAGTCTGTATACAAGCACATCTGTGCTAATATACTGTGAACACTAGATAAAAAACTGAACCATGCACACACACACACACACATAGAAATGATATTAGAGGATGAGATGTTTTCTGGTCTATATTTTGCACCCATAGACACTGGTCCATGTGAGTCCCCAGTTATAAATTGTGTTGCTCCAGAAAAAGGCTAAAGGCTTTGTAAAAACTCTCTTTCCTCCTGTGATTGAGCCCTGATAAATTAAGAACCATTCGCTCTTTCTGGCCTTATTCTATTTCAGTGGACTTTTCTGCATCAAGCCTTTTCCAGAACACTCTGCAGGTTTCTATGTCATTGAGATTTTCTTTTGTGAAAGTTAAGGCGGCAAAGCCCAGGGAAGCCAGACTACAGAGAGAATTTCTGAGTGAGTTGCTTCTCTGATAGTCTGCATAGCCTCCTTTCTCCTTGAGTTTATCTGATCTCTCCATGAATGAAAGAAGAAACCAATGAATGAATCAGAAAAGAGTATTTGTTCAAGTTCTCTGTTGTTTCACTGTGGACTTTCATTCTTGACTTTTTTCGTGGATGACTTTTTAATCGCAATGTTTCAAGATAAGTGACATTGGAATTTGACCCATAGTTTGGTTGGGATTATTTCCATGTTTATTTTGTAGAAAATACAAAAGATCAGAAAGGAAAGGCAATATTTTGGGGGTTTTTGTTGTTGTCAGAAGAAAAGCCTTTAAAAAACAAACATTATTGTGAGAATGCATTTCCACCTTCAAGCTCTGTGTGAACTCAGCCTTTAAAAAAAGCCCTTGATTCACCATGTAAAAGGTATATTTTCCACATTAGCCTGTTCATTGGGATGAGCTGGGGCAGTGTTAGTACATAGATTTCTTTGTTTTATCCCAGATCCACTCAATATAATTTCTAGGGAGAAGAATTGGGAATTAATTTTTTTTTTTTTTGACAAATACATCAGGTAATATCTATGATCAGGTAAATTTGGATACTGAGTGATTGGAAAGTTTGAAAACAGATTTAAGAATAATGAACCGTATTGCTAATTGCATATTGCAAATGAATGATACTCTCCTAAACTGAGCAACATTCTCTGGGGGCCTCATGCACAGGGGGATGAGACAGTATCTGAAATTTATGTTGACTCTTCCCTAAAGCACCTGATAAAGTCAAGTATGGTGTCATGGTTTAGAGCTCTCACTTGGGAATCTGATAAACCAGGATTCCATTTCAGTCTCTCATTTTAGTTGCCATGTAATTATTTATAGATTTAGCCTCTCTAAGCTTGAGTTTCCTGAAAATTAGGACTAATATTATAAACTTTTCAGGGTTGGTGGTGAGGGTTAACTCTAACACCACATCTGGGATACATTTCAGACCTGTCACTTACTACCTTGGTGATCAAGACTTTGACCTTAATAATTCTCAGTTCCTTCCTCTATGAAACAGAGACAAAAGGAAGAGCTACCTGGGTCCTGGTCTGCTAGTTGATGCCCAGTATCCTTTTTTTTTTTTTTTTTTCATTTGTAGAACTCACATTTTATGTTGAGTATCAAATTGCACAGCTAAAAATATATATATCCCAACCTCCCTCACAGACAAATGTGGTCTTTACAATGTAAGATCTAGATCTTAGAAAAGTCTCCCAGAGAGCTTTTCTCCTTTCCATCACTTGCTGCCAGTAAACAGATGTGAAGGCACCAATGGTCCTCTTGGATCATGCAGTGATCTTGAAAATAGAAGTTACTCCCAGTGAATGAATTCCTAATGATAGCATGCAAACCTTGGGCTAATACCTTTCCAGTCATTTTTCCTGCAAGAAGCCTAAACTTTTTAAGTCCCTGTTGCAACTACACTAACACTTTAAGGCCATTCCTAATTGATCCTTTACCTAATAGAGTCACTGTAAGGATAAAATTAGATAAAGCACATGAAGCACTTTAAGCAATGCCTGGCACATAGAACATGCTTTTAAAAATGATAACTTTTTTTAAAACTGGGCTTGGATTCCATAGGGCTTTCCAAAAAGATCATGTTGATTCTCCTCTGGACTGTGGACAATGTAGTTTTCAGTGAGGTTAAGTGATAGTCAGTGTAAAAAACAAAGGAACACAGCAGAAACTCCCTTAACTGACCTCTAACCAGCACACCGGGTGAACTCATACTCTCCATTCTCCCCGTAAAAATCCCAATAGAGGCCAACAAAAAAGTGAGACTTTTGGCTGGCTGGTAGGCCATTTTTTGGTTCATTTGAATACTTGTGTTCTCACTAATTGAGTTGTATAGTTAGCAAGATTCAGTGTTTCCAAACTTATTCATGCATATTGTATTTGCTATTGAAATACATAACTTAATTAAATATTATATAAGCTAATGAAATATGAGATGGAAAAGAAAAGAGTTAAATGCTTTAAAAAGTTTAAATGAAAAAGAAAGATTACCTTTTTGCAGGTGGGAAAAATCGCCTAAAATGTATTCTTGGGAAGTATTCAGTGCTCTGCCTTAACTTCTCACTTCAAATAATAGAAAAGGTGGCTTTAAAGATAATGTATAATAAATCTAGTTTATGCAAGGTTGACTACTTGGAACCTCAAAATCTGGACTCTGACTCTAAGAAAAGTCCTCGGCCTTAAATTTTTTAATTGGCAAATAAATGTACATTTAGCCATTTTAAGTTACACTGAAATGTATATAAGGTATATGTATCAACGGGTCAATTTATTGTTGGGGATTTTTTTGTCATTTATTGTTTTAACTGAATTTTTCAACTAATTTGCCAACTACCATTCTCCATCATTTTGGATTAGGGGGCACAGTTGCAGTCCCATTCACAGTCTACGCTGCTGCGGGCATAGCCTGAGGACAAATATCTAAAGCCACTCAGGGTTGATTGTGAGGCTACAGAAAGATACATGCTTCCCTGGCTCCCAAGTGGATCAACAAAGAAAGGAAACCGAGTAAGGAATTTACATCAAAGTAAGTTAGGCAACTCCAAACTTCCCTCGCAGGCTTAAAGGGAAAGGTGATCTCTATGGACAGTGATTTAAGAGGCATCCTTTGAAGTGCTCCTGTTTGTTCTGTAGGATTTTCCCATTTGCCTCTTGAAATAGAATGATAGTGAACCTTCTTTTCCTCAAGCAAAAAAAAAAAAAAGGCAAACAGCAGATCTTCTCAAATCAGATATCACTGTGTCTGTGTTTTGTCTAAGAGAAGCCTGAAATTGTTCTCCCATGAGAATTGGAAGGAATATACATAGCAAGGCCTAGCTTCTTAGTCTGCATGTTCAAGGTTAAAGAGTAACAGTTATGAATAAATTAAGGGAAAAGATAGCATGTTAAGGTAGATAGTTTCCAAGATGGCCTTCTTCAATTTCTACTCTCTGTGTGTATATTTGCTTCTTGCCATGTTGAGTGACTGAGTTTAATTCCTTTCCCCTTCAACCCTGGATATTCTTAGCATTTGCTTGACTGATAGAATGTGAGAGAAGTCAGGTTCTGAACTTCCAGATCACATGAAGTTTTGCAACTTCCTCTGGTATCATGGAATGTCCTGCTGGGATGTACTATCAAAATTCAGCTTTAGGGCTGTGAAATGCCCAAGCCTCATGGAGCGCTCCTCCAGTCAACAATCTCAAAAAGCTCCTAGCCATCAAGAGCGTCCGTTGTTGGTCCCACAAGTATGCCATCTTGGATATCCAAACCAGTCAAACCTATAGATGACTAAAGACCCCAATTGACAACTGATTGCAATTTCATGAAAGATCCCAAGCAAGAACCTCACATCTGAGCCCATTTAACCCACAAAACTGAGATTTAATATTGCTGTTTTCAGCTACTAAATTTTAAGCAATAGATAACTAAAAGAGATGTTGTCAAACACAGTGGTCGAGCACATGCACTCTGCTGTTAAGACTGGGTTGATGTGTGTCCTGCCTTTGCCCTTATTATCTTTGTAAATGTACAGAATTATTTACTGCTTCTGTGACACAGTTTCTTCATCTCTATGATATGGGTAATAACTATCTATCTCATGGGGTGATCTTGAAGTCCATATATGCTTATGCTGCATATAAAGAACATGGCATATAGTAATTCAGGGACATCATCATCATCATCATAATTATCTTTACTGTTACCACAATCGACACTACCACTACTGTTAATACTGTTGTTGTTTCTCACCAGCTTTTAGGAGGAAAGAGAGAGAGATTTCTGACTTGGTCTTCATAAAAAACCCAATGGAAAAACAAAACCAAAATGGCCACTTTCCACAGTGTCTTTTACAAAAATACCTGGCATATATTAGCTATTATTATAATACCTCTTTTTTTTCTAATTGTCAATGTTCTTGGGTAAACTATTATAGTGTTTTATCAACTACTCAAACTTTCAAGATATGTTATAGACACTTTTCATCTCCAAGGTAGCAGTTCCTAGAAGTAACAATATTTTAATGATTTAACATATGTCCACTAATTCATTCAACAACTGTTTATGGAGTGTCAGCCCTATGACAGATCTTATTATGATGAGTACAGGGGATTTGGCAAGAAAGAAAGATAGATAGTAAACAAGTAATTATAAAGGTATCATGAGGGTTTAAAAAGAAAGAAAGAAAAGCAAGGCAAGGCTATGCTTGTATAAATTAGAGGAATCTGATGTGATCTGGGGATGGGAGGTATCAAGAAGGTCCTTTCTGGACAGGAAGACACCAAAACGGATCAATGGAAATGTACAAGCAAGTCAAAGTGGCACAGCTGGGTGGGTGGAAGTGTGGAGCGGTAGTGTGTCTAGCAGAAGGATCAGCCTGAGGAAATGTCCTCAGCTAGGAAAGAGCACAGTTCCCCCAGGAAATGAAAGTAGACAGAGTGTGGCTGGATATAGTGAAAGAAGCTTGAGAGGAGCCTGGAAAAATAAGCGGACCACTCACTAAAGACTTTCCACACTCAGATGAGGATTTTGACTTTTTTCCTAAGCGTCTGTGGAATTACAATGAAGGTTTTCAAAAAGGAAATGACAGAGTCAGTATGGTGTGTTTGTTTAGGTGGCTGTAACTGCTGTATATGGAAAGGGTGGGAGGGGTATGTTTGTTAGAGGAAATAACTAGCCCAGGAGGAAGAGGATGATTTGGCCTACGGAGTGGTGGCCTGGATGTAGAGAAATACTCAGCAGTCACCTGCCATTGGATAATTATCCCCAGTTGGTAGTAAACTAATGGAATTTTTCCAAAGGATCCACGTGAATCTGATGATACTGTAGAGAGCATCACCTATTAGTGATTCTGATTACTAATCTCTTGCTTGGTAGTTAAGTATATTCTTCACCAACAGTGGCTTAAAGTTCAATCCTAGGTATTGTGAAATAGTTTAGAGATTCTGATTCACAGTTTAATTCCTGGCTCAGCACTTAACTGGTTGTTGTATGACCTTGGAAAAATACTTCTCTGTGCCCCTTTTCCCATCTGTAAAATGGGGCTAAGAGTACTCCCTACTTCATGGAGTTGCAGTGAGGATTAGAAGTAGGGTAAGTATTCATGATAGCACCTGGAATGGAGAGAGTCCTTAATAATCATCATCATCATTATTATTATTATTATTTTATAATCATCCATTCCACACATATGTTTTGAACAGGCACGGGGATTCAAAGATAAATTAGTGAATGTCCCCACTCTTATAGATGCTTATAATCTGCAAGTGTTGGGTTATAAATCACGAGGATAAATGGGCAAAGAACAGTGCTGCATCTGTGCAAAATGCGAACACCAATTAGAAAAGGACATTGTGGCTAGGTTGGCTCAAATCACTGCGTCTCTCTCTAGCAGAGTTTATTATTTTAAGAAAACAAGGCCAAGGTGACCCCTGATTGAAAATGTGGTAGTTAACAGCCCGAGATGTCACTGGAAATGCAAGACAGCTTGGGGATGCAAAGATCGTATGCTTTCAAAAGCTGATTCAAGTAGAAGAGTTTAAAAAGCCTATTTTGGATCATAAAAATGCCTCCAAAAGTTTTTTGGTGGCTTTTTTTTTTTTTTGGAGTGAAAACTATTTTAGTGGCCATCATGTAGAAGGAAACATCTGAAGTAGTGCCTATGTCTGAAGGATCAGCTGCCAGGGTGATTGACTTTGAAATGGTCTTCAGGGACTTTCATGAGTATAAGAGATATTTTTTTTAACACTTACTGGGAAATAGAGCCTTGAAAGCCTGTCTCCAGCAAACGGGATTTTTGACATGTGTTGGCTGGAGCCTAGACGTCAATTTTCCCTCTCCTACTTTTGCAACAGACTTTTCCCTTTATCCTGATAGAAATCAAAATAGTCAACTTGTCATTAAAATGGAGCTGTAGAAATTATCGAAGAGATACATTATCTCTCCACTCTCATAAAGCAGCCTGAGTATTAAAATATCCTTTGTGTTCCATGCAGAATTTTTATTTATACTAAGCAACTCATTTTATTTGTCAGGGCCAAAATGATAAGAATAACAATTATCTGGGTCCGTATTTTCCATGAAAACTCTTTATATGTTAATCCAAAAAAAAAAGAAAAACACCCTACTGTTTATTGAAGCATTCAATAATAGTGTTTTGGCAATGACATGACTTAACTGAAACCTGAATTCTCAGGAAGGACGCTACTTTTGCTTTTTGTTTTTGTTTATTGTTTGGGAGTTCTTTTTTTCTTAGAATACACACTACAAACTAAATTCTTGAAATCACATTTTAAATTTAGAACATAAATACCTTTAATTTACCATAAAAATGTAAGCATAGTAATACATTTTAAAGTTATAATAGAACTAAGGGAGTATTTGGTAAAACCCCATTATTTTCATAGTTGGGGAAATGAATGTATGAATAAGGGAGGTGATTATGTCACAGTTAGTTAATGGAAGTGAAAGGTTAGAAAATTTATATTTGCCAGGATTCTCTTGGTTACAAGTGACAGAAAACCTAGTTTTAGCTGGCTTTTTTTCTTTGAAGGAGCAGAAGGGATTTTTTAGCTTACATACAAGTAAAGTCCCATGGTGAAACTTACCAGCTGGGTGAGCAGACAAGACACAAAGACACGGTAACAAGTAAACTGCAGGTTTCATCAAGGTATAGTCTCAAATGATGTCATCATGCTCGATTTCTATCCACCTCTTGGTTGTGTCTTCCAATGTGTTGCATTTCTTCCTAGGCTCTTTGAGGTGGTCCCTGACATCTCCACCCTCACATTTTTCTGGGTTTGAGTGCCGAGGGGGAAATGAGTCTGTTCATAAAAGTCTTGAGGTCAGCTTGATTTGGGCTAATGAGTTTGGCTTAAGTCTTGTTGTGTCCTAAGCCAGTGCTTCTCAAGCTTTCCAGCATGAAGGACTTTTTAATTGTCTTTAAAAAAAAAAATCCAATCTGTCATGGTCCAATAACTTTGTGAAATACAATTAAAAATGAATTAACATAAAAATGAAAGCAAAAAAATAGACTTACAGAATATAAGCCCAAATTTTTATTATATTTCACAGACATAAGATTACTCTGTCAAATTGGTATAAATTTTTCTAAACACTTACTCTTAATTTCTGTACTTACCATGTTGCAGACACATGACAAACAATCACACTTTGAAGGAGCAGTGCTATAGCTGGGGGTCAGGAAACTACAACCCACATACCAAGTCTGCTCCTCTCCCACTTGTTAGTAAAGTTTTATTGGAACATAGCCATGTCCACTTGTTTATATATGGTCTAGGTTGTTTTTATCATAACAGAGTTCAGCAATTGGACAGAGACTGTTGCCTACAAGGCCAAAATATTTACTATCTGGCCCTTTACAGAATAAAGTTTGCTAGTTCCTACATTAAGCAATCACTGACCAGAAGACCATGGTTTATGATTGGAAAAGAAAAAGTAACATGCTCAACTCATGAAGCAAATACATGGACAGTAGGAATGGGATGATTCTCCAAAGGAAATTGAAATTCAGCTACCAAAAGAAAACGAAAATTATTTGTGGAAGCTAAGGACCTTCAAGTGCAGAATTTAGATCTTTCCACTTTTCATTTCCTCTTTCCTTGATTCTACTTAAAATTGAATTACTATATAAAATGAATACACTTAAGTAGGGCACATGATGTGATGAGCCCTGGGTGTTATATACAACTGATGAATTATTGAACACTACATCTGAAACTAATGATGTACTATATGTTGGCTAATTAAATTTAAATAAAAAATTTAAAAAAAATAGGGGCACCTGGGTGGCTCATTCAGTTAAGCATCTGCCTTTGGCTCAGGTCATGATCCCAGGGTCCTGGGATCGAGCCCCATGTCGGGCTCCCTGCTCAGCAGGGAGCCTGCTTCTCCCTCTCTTCTCCACTTGTGCTCTCTCTTGCTATCTCTGTCTCTCTCTTTCAAATAAATAAATAAAATCTTTTTTTTCTTTTTATTATGTTATGTTAGTCACCATACAGTATATCATTAGTTTTTGATGTAGTGTTCCATGATTCATTGTTTGCTTGTAACACCCAGTGATCCATGCAATACGTGCTCTCCTTAATAACCATCACCGGGCTAACCCATCCCCCCCTACTCCCCTTCCCTCCCCTCTAAAACCCTCAGTTTGTTTCTCAGAGTCCATAGTCTCTCATGGTTCATCTCCCCCTCCAATTTCCACCCCCTTAGTTCTTCCCTTCCTTCTCCTAATGTCCTCCATGCTATTCCTTATGTTCCACAAATAAGTGAAACCAAATGATAATTGACTTTCTCTGCTTGACTTATTTCACTTAGCATTATCTCCTCCAGTCCCATCCATGTTGATGCAAAAGTTGGGTATTCATCCTTTCCGATGGCTGAGTAATATTCCATTGTATATATGGACCATATCTTCTTTATCCATTAATCTGTTGAAGGGCATCTCGGCTCTTTCCACAGTTTGGCTATTGCGGACATTGCTGCTATGAACATTGGGGTGCATATGGCCCTTCTTTTCACTACATCTGTGTCTTTGGGATAAATACCCAGTAGTGCAATTGCTGTGTCATAGGGTAGCTCTATTTTTAATTTTTTGAGGCACCTCCACACTGTTTCCAAAGTGGCTCTACCAACTTGCATTCCCACCAACAGTGTAAGAGGGTTCCCCTTTCTCCACAACCTTTCCAATATTTGTTGTTTCTTGCCTTGTCAATTTTTGCCATTCTAACTGGTGTAAGGTGTTATCTCAATGTGGTTTTGATTTGAATTTCTCTGATGGCTAATGATGATGAACATTTTTTTGTGTGTCTGTTAGCCATTTGTATGTCTTCTTTTGAGAAGTGTCTGTTCATGTCTTCTGCCCATTTTTTGACTTGATCATTTGTTTTTTGGATGTCGAGTTTGAGAAGTTCTTTATAGATCTTGGATATCAGCCCCTTGTCTGTAGTGTCATTTGCAAATATCTTCTCCCATTCCATGGGTTGCCTCTTTATTTTGTTGACTATTTCCTTTGCTGTGCAGAAGCTTTTTATCTTGATGAAGTCCCAAAAGTTCATTTTCACTTTTGTTTCCTTGCCTTTGGAGACAAGTCTTGAAGGAAGTTGCTGTGGCTAATGTCGAAGAGGTTACTGCCTATGTTCTCCTCTAGGATTTTGATGGGTTCCTGTCTCACATGGAGGTCTTTCATCCATTTTGAGTTTATCTTTGTGTATGGTGTAAGAGAATGGTCGAGTTTCATTCTTCTGTATATAGCTGTCCAATTTTCCCACCACCGTTTATTGAAGAGACTGTCTTTTTTCCATTGCATATTTTTTCCTGCTTTGTCAAAGATTATTTGACCATAGAGTTGAGGGTCCAGATGACATGATACTTTATGTGGAAAACCCAAAAGACTCCACCCCCAAATTACTAGAACTCATCCAGCAATTCAGTAATGTGGCAGGATACAAAATCAATGCACAGAAATCAGCTGCTTTCTTATACACTAACAATGTAACTGTATAAAGAGAAATTAGAGAATCGATTCCATTTACAATAGCACCAAAAACCATAAGATACCTTGGAATAAACCTAACCAAAGAGGTAAAGGATCTGTACTCTAGAAACTACACAACACTCATGAAAGAAACTGAAGAAGACACAAAAAGATGGAAAAACATTCTATGCAGGGTGCCTGGGTGGCTCAGTCATTAAGCGTCTGCCTTTGGCTCAGGTCGTGATCCCAGGGTACTGGGATCGAGCCCTGCATCAGGCTCCCTGCTCAGCAGGAAGCCTGCTTCTCCCTCTCTCACTCCCCCTGCTTATGTTCCCTCGCTCACTGTGTCTCTCTCTGTCAAATAAATAAATAAAATCTTTAAAAAAAAAAAAAAGAAAAACATTCTATGCTCATGGATCGGAAGAATAAACATTGTTAAAATGTCTATGCTGCCCAGAGCAATCTATACCTTCAACGCCATCTTGATCAAAATACCAATGACATTTTTCAAAGTGCTGGAACAAACAATCCTAAAATTTGTATGGGATCAGAAAAGACCCCAAATCACCAAGGAAATGTTGAAAAAGAAAAACAAAGCTGGGGGCATCACGTTGCCTGATTTCAAGCTATATTACAAAGCTGTGATCACCAAGACAGCATGATACTGGCACAAAAACAGACACATAGACCAGTGGAAGAGAATAGAGAGCCCAGATATGGACCCTCAACTCTATGGTCAAATAAATAAAATCTTTAAAAAAAATTTTTTTTAAATAAAATGAATTCAAAGTCAAAACATGTCTTAGATGAAGTCAGGCCATAACTAAGACTGGAAAGAATTTGTCATCTCAAATCCTGTGAGGAGTGAAGAGGAATCAAATATGCAAAGGAATAAATAAATAATTTTAAAATGGTATTATGAGAATTGATGATACCTACCATGATAGTGTGTAAAATGATCATACTTGGGTTCCTGGGTGGCTCAGTCGGTTAAGCATCTGCCTTTGGCTCAGGTCATGATCCCAGTGTCCTGGGATCAAGTCCCACATCAGGCTCCTTGCTCAGCAGGGAGCCTGCTTCTTCCTCTGCCTGCCCATTTTTTGACTTGATTATTTGTCAAGCGCAAGCCCTGCTTATGCTCTCTATCAAATAAATAATAAAAAAAAATCTTAAAATGATCATACTTATAAAATACCTAGTTAACTCTAATTTCCAGAAGTGGAAATGAAAACTATTTGGAGATTATATTTATTTGGAAAATATTTAATAAATATGTACCATGACTATCTAAACACTGTGCTAGAGATTGGTATTTTCAAGTGACTTGCAGAGAGGAACAAAACTGTAGTCAGTGGTAATTAAATAAAATAACTGCAGGTTTTAATTAGGCTATCATCTGACCTAACCAAAAGGAGTGGAAATAGAGATCAAAAATGGAGACTCTCCTTTGGCAAGGAAGACATCTGTGAGAAAGTAGCAATGAAGCAAAGTTCTACAAATGAGGTGCAACTAGCTGAAAGAAATACAATGTACAAACATTCCCAGCTAAGGGAAAAGCAGGTGCCAAGTCTCTGCAGCAGAGAAGTCTTGATCTGTTCTAGGAAAGAAAGTGTGGTTGACATGGAGTAAGCAAGAATAAAAATAGTCCAAAAACCTTTGGAAAGTTAGAGGCTAAATCATTCAGGCAGGGCCTTAGTACATGCAAATTCTCTACTGAATAGTAAAATAGAAAGATATTGAAGGGTAGTAAGCAGGTGGATGGCATGGTTTGATTTATTTTTTAAGATACCACTTTTGTTGGTGTGTATTGAATGAGTAATAATAATGATGATAATAGTTGACTCACATTAAGGGCAATGTTCTAAGCAATTTAAATGTGTTAAGTTAATCCTTACAGCAAGCCTGTTATTAATTCCATTTTACAGATAATGATGATAATTACTCTTTTTATTGTCTGCTAGGAAAAATAAATTTGGGTTTTCTCGTGCTTTAAAATACATAAAAACAAAGACTGTCATCAAACACAAAATACTTGTTAATGGAACCTGGCCTACAGTGCCCAAATATCCTGATTTGTGATAATTCGTCCTAATCATTTCAGACAATTAATGGATTACTAACCATTGAGTAACTGGGTAGAAACTGAACATATTCCTTGAAACACAGATGAACATAGACCGTCAGACTAATCCTCATAGACAAGTAGATATAATCTCTACCTCTACCAGTATATAGCAGATGATAAAAATTATATTTACTTCAGAGAGGACCCAGTTTCCTTTGCTTGCATGCTTCTCCTTCCCTGACTTTGCTACTTGTACTTGCATTTGCCTTGTTCACCTTCATCCTTGCAAATCAAACATCTCCTTCTCAGAGCTGTCAGAAATAGAACATGCAGAAAGCTAGGGTGTTGTTAGAACCGACCAGTCTTGACCAGAGCAAAAGACCCCAAATCAGGCCTTAAAATCATTCCAAGACCCAAAAGAATTGAAGATTTATATTCAAACCCCAACTCACATAAATTTTATAGTAACAATATTCATATTAGTCAAGAGGTCAAAATATGCAAATGTCCATCAATGGATGAATAGGTAAACAAAATGTGATATATCCATACAGTAGAATATTACTCAGCCATTAAAAAAGGAATGAAGTACTAATCCATGCTACAACATAGATGAACTTTGAAAACATTCTACTATATGAAAGAGCCAGATATAAAAGACCACATATTATATTATCCATTTGTAGGAAATGTCCAGAATAGGCAAGTCCTTAGAAACAGGAAGCATACCTGTGGTTGCCAGGCACTATGGAGAGAAGGGAATGGGGAGTGATGCTTAGTGGGCACAAGGTTTCCTTTTAGGATCATGAAAATGTTCTGGACCCTGGATAGTGGTGATAGTTATACATCGTGAATGCACTAAAATCCACTGAATTTTACTCATTAAAATGGTTAAGATGGTGTGGTTTAGTTATGTGAATTTTGCCTTGATAACTTTTTAAAAATTATCCCAAGAATCATTCCTGATAGGAAGGCCTTTCTGGCAAAAAGCAAGTATGTGTGCATTTCCCCAGAATGAGGCCTCATTTTCTGATAACACATATTTTGGAAAGGAAGCCAATGAAACAGCACTGATGGATTTGTTTTTGTGTTTGAACTAAGTGCTCGCTGCTGACAGAATGATTCAATAATTGGTGGTGATGATGATCCATGGCCATGGTAATCATCATCCTCATCATTATACCATCATCATCATATAATCTAGATAAACTTAGTAATCACAGAAGAAAATTTAATCCAGTGTATAGAAAACTCATTTTTAGTGCATACTTGACTGGTTTTTTATAAAGGATTATATATTTAAAGTATAAACCTGAGATGAAGGGACAAGGAAAAGTTAAAAAACCACATGTGAGTCTCATTTGTGTACAACTAAATAAAAAGAAAAGAGTAGAGCTTTCCAGCCATGGAGTCCATATATTCCCTTAGGGTACCATATGCATTTTTCTGTAAGGATCTTCCCTGTACAAACAAGCTTTTCTTGCCCAGCTCACCAGTTTGAGCCAGGGGAAAATTGCTTGGTAGGTCTTTGTTTTGATAACCAGTAGGACTCCTACTGGATGCCATCCTAACCTGAGCAGCACAAATGGCTCTCAAAGCAGGTAGTATAGATTTGTCTGCCACAGCCCTGTGAGGGACCTCCTTTGACTCAGTTGTGTTCCTGGAGCCTCTTAACTATGACTGTCACAAGGACCCAAGAATGACAGCCATGTTGTTCCTGCAGTTTCTGCCCCTGGGTCTTTGAGCTGACTTGATTAGTTTCACCTGAGCCATACAAGAGCACAATCGCAAAAGCCCTATAGCTGTCACCATATATCAAGTGTCCTCACATCTGACTCCAACTCTTTAAAAGAAAAAGGAAATCTTCTATCAAATCTACATTGGGGTTATCAATCCTTTTCTTAACCCTTTACTACAAATTTACCATCCAACCTCTTGACATTTGAAGTAATGAGCTTTAAAATGTTCCCCATCTGCATTAATAAAAATATCAATGGCCCTAATATCTCTCCAACGGTAGCAAAGCCAAAGGACAGCAGTTTCAACCTTGTGCTGTGATATACAGCTCTACCACCGTCCCTTCAAAGAATCTAAATATGGTCAAGAAATAAATATAATTCCTGCTGAAACGGAGGTGATCTACTCAAAAGCAAAGATTGTGAGAAAAGGCAGTCAGATTATAAAATTTGTAGGTGATGTGGAATGGGAAGAACAGAGTACATCTTGCTGCAAGTAAAAGTAGGAAGTGTGGCATTCTGTTAAGCCAGACACCAAAGGCCAAATGTGTTTACTGAAACATGGGAGAGTTACCTCCTATGTACATAAAAGAGCAGAGTTGGGGCAACAAATGCTTCTACTCAAACAGTGGCAAGGTTTCGGAGAGTGCCCCACTGGATAACGAGATAACTGCAGAGGCAGAAACAGTTTAATCCTTTCAAGTGTTTAAATGCCATGTTTAAAAGTGTTTAGCAAACGACACAAGTTAAGAACTGCGATACAGGGTATAGTCACACGGATTCAAACTGTATTCTTCCTACATCTTCTGCTTTTGTCTTTTAACAGGTTTTCTCACACTCATGACATTTGGGTATAACTTTATAATCATATTAATAATCTTATAATCACACTATTCAAGTGTAAGATCTACATTATAAATTCTCCACCACTTTATATTATTTTTCTATTTCTGCATAACAAATTACAAATATAGCAACTTAACACACATATATTAACTCAGAGTTTATGTCAGGAGTTCAAGCATGGCTTAGCTGGGTCCTCTGTTCACTGTCTACCAGGCTGCAATCAAAGTCAGCTGGGCTGGGTTCTCATGTGGAGGCTCAACTAGGGAAGCATCCAGTTTCAAGCTTATTCAGGCAGTTGTCAGAATTTATTTCCTTGCAGCTGTCAGATTGAGGGACCTAGCTTCTTATTGGATGCCAGAGGGAAGCCACCCTTAGATCCTAGAAGCTGCTTATAATTCCCTGTCTCATGGTCCTCTGGTCCTCTCCACAGGCATTCACACATGATGGCTTGCTTGTTCAAGACCAATAAGAGAATCTCTCTCTGGTCTACCAAGATAGAGTCTTATATAAAGAAACATAATCATGGGAGTGGTAGCCCCATCCCTTTTGCCATATTCTATTTTTTGAAATCAAGTTACAGATCCTGCTCACATATAAGCAGGAAAGATTGCACAAGGACATGAATAATTAGCAGTCACCTTAGGGTGTGTCCCCCACATACCATACATATAGCAAATATGCCTTATCAATTTATTTTTTTAAGATTTTATTTATTTATTTTAGAGAGAGAGAAAGCATGAGCGGGGGGGTGGGGGAGGGGCAGAGGGAAAGGGAGAAGCAGACTCCCCACTGAGCAGGGAGCCCAATGGGGGACTCAGTCCCAGGACCCCGAGATCATGACCTGAGCCAAAGTCAGATGCTTAACCAACTGAGCCACCCAGGTGCCCCATGCCTTATCAGTTTATATTCCAGGGTAGTTTCCAGTATCTGAGAGCTAGTGTAAACCTTAGGCAGGCATAATCAGGGCAATATTGAGCTCCATTGGTCTGTGTTTGGTTGTGGTCTGCTTGGTTCATTGATGCTCATTAATTCAGGGTGAAATAACTGTCCTTGCATTGACAAAATGTTTTAAAATTTGAAATATTTGTAATGGAAGTTAATTTTTCAGGTTGTTCTAATTTAATACCTAACAGTGACCATTTCAGTGAATTGATAGATGAAATACTCCTAAAAATGTCTTTCATTTTGGAGTGATTGAAATATACCCATTCATTTCATTTGAATCATTCCCCAAAGCAGCCATCTTGCAAACAAACCAGAAGCATGTATTCCTATGGCACTAAAGTATCCTACATTGTTTTTTCTGGGCTGGAAGGGTGTTTGTTATGGCCACATGCCAGGCCTGTGTTCCAGGAAGTGTCTTGGATGTTTAAAGTTGTACCCCATACATAGCAAATCCAGAGCTTTCATGCTGACATTCTGCCACCCATGGGAGACACTGATAATCAATCAGAGCACTCTTTTGCCTCAAATCTAGACCCTGCTTTAGAATCTTAAATGTTGAGCCCTAGGCAGCCACTATCAATGACTGGATTGGAACTTGAGTTAAAGCCTGTTGACCCTCCTTGTTCTGGATAGCCACTTAACTTGCCTTATCATAGAGCCACCTTTGGGCCCTGAAAATGAACTAAAGATGAGATAATCTGCTCAAAAGCAAATAGCAACCATAGACTGATGAAGAACAATGATGTGACTGGGTGGGGGAAGAGACACATGCTACTGACACTACTGAGATAAAGTAGAAAGAAGGTTTTGTTGAAATACTATGTATATGGAAAAAATGAGATATGTCAGTATGCTTTTGCAAATTATAATCTATAATTCCTAGATAGTCAGATCAGAGCAAACGGTTCAGTTCTAACTACTAAAACTAGTAGCTAGAATTCTTCAGCTTTTCTGCCCTTCAGTGTGCCTGCTAACTGTACTTAACATTCAGCTGAGCTGTGTTGAGAAACAGTATCCATAATAAGAAAGGCATCTCTCCTACTAAGTGATTATGGGGCTTACAAGGTTTTTAAATTCTAACATCGTTACATTTTCTGTAAGAGTAGATTCACTGTGGAGAAGTATTGTGATGTGGTAAAGATACCTATAGATCAAATACCCAGATTCTTAGCTTATCTCACTGTGTGACCTTATATGAACCTCTTAACTCCCTGAACCCATTTCTCCATATGCAAAATGGCAAAATACTCAGACTGGACAGCTTAAACAACAACAAAATTTTTCACTGTTCTGCAGGCTGGAAGTCCTGGAAGATGAAGTTTCGTATTTCTGATAAAGTCCCTCCTTCTTGGCTTGTGGATGGTTCCCTTCTCATTATGTCCCCATATGGTCTTTTTTGGGGGTGTACACATGGAAGTGGAGGGTGGGGCAGAGAGTGAGCTCTCCGGTGTCACCTTTTTTTAAAAAGATTGATTTATTAATTGGGGGAGGGAGGGGAGGGGGAGAGAGAGAGAATCCCAAGCATACTCCCCGCTGAGCATGGAGCTTGACATGGGGCTTGATGCAGGGCTTGATCCCAGGACCCTGAGATCATAAGCCACGCCAAAATCAAGAGTCAGAGGCTCAAGCAACTGAGCCACCCCAGCGCCCCTGGTGTCACTTCTTATAAAGATATTAATCCTATCATATCAGGACCCATTCTTATGACCTCATTTAGCATTGACAGACAGAAAGGAAGGAAGGAAAGAGAGAGAGAGAGAAAGGAAAGAAGGAAAGGAGGGAAGGAGGGAGGAAGGAAGGAAGAAAGAAAGGTAGGAAGGAAGGAAAGAAAGAAAAACAGTAATATGTTAAATTAGGAAATTATACGTTCATGAAAAAACAGGATAGGTGATGTCAGATCCACAGTCCTGGGGGAAAGCGAGGTAAGTAATAACATTAAATGAAAGGGTATAGATAGAGCTCACAGAGCAAGTTAGAGTTGAGCAAGCACCAGAAGCTGTCGGAGTTGGCCAAGCAAAGCCATGGGTTGGGAGCCGAGGGGCAGCAGAAAGAGCAAGCGTAGATGCTGGAAGGCAGGAGCCTGGTGGGTGTGTCTGAGCATCAGCAGCGAGTATTGATGTGTCCCCATAAATCTCTATGTACAAAAAAGAACTACTGTTTATTGAACATCTGGTATGCATTAGGCACAGTGCTAGGTGACTTATATACTTTTTTTTTAATTTTACTTTATTATGTTATGTTAATCACCATACAGTACATCATTAGTTGTTTTTTATCTACTTTATTATGTTATGTTAATCACCATACATTACATCATTAGTTTTTGATGTAGTGTTCCATGATTCATTGTTTGCATATAACACCCAGTGCTCCATTCAATATATGCCCTCTTTAATACCCATCACCAGGCTAACCCATCCCCCCACCCCCCTCCCCTCTCGAACCCTCAGTTTGTTTCTC
>NW_022589716.1:24705090-24961877 GCF_004348235.1 Phoca vitulina
CTATCCCTCCCACCCCCCACCACTCCAGCTACCCTCAGTTTGTCTTAATCTCGGGAAACAAACTGAGGGTGACTTATATACTCCTTTGTTTAACTGTCACAAACAAATTACCAAAAGAGTCTAGGGAGTCTGTATTTTATGGTCTGGTGGGAAAAGAAAGAACACAAGTTAATCAAGTGTTGTCAATATATGTGGCCTTGCTAGAGTTCATTTCGGGTTCATTCTACCTTTCATAAAGGTAGAGAGAAAGACACTTGTACATTTAACTGAAGGCCACTGGCCAGATTTCCTTCATGATCCTAAGCAGCAGGTGTATCTGGCAGCCCTGTCTCTTGAATTCCACATTATGCTCTTCCACAAAGTTAAGCCATTATCAAGACAAAATGAATATGTTCTAAGTTTTATATGAACAAAAAAGGATTCAAAGAATTAACTGAATTTCAATTTAAATCCTGTAAAATTTAGATATGCTTGTGGGCAAGGACTAATAGAGATCACGAAAAATGGGAGACTTTTTTTTAAAAACTTCACTGTTATAATCCTAATTGTTTTTAAAACCTAAACCCCCTTGAAAGGATAGCACATTTAGTCATTTTCAGCCATTACCACGTGAAAGTAATTTATTGGTTCAATCCTTTTCAGAGAACGACAGACAACTACATAAGGAAAAGCAAAGGAAGTTTCCCAGAATATGAATACTGCCAAGGAGGCAGAGGATGGAAGATAAACCAGAGGGAAATAAGACCTTGAAAGGAAGAATAAAATGAGGCTGAAGGGAACTGGGCCGTTTTACCAGGGCATCTGGCTCCAGAGGGCTATTATAATTAGTTTATGCCCTTTCTGGACTTAAGGGGGAAAGACCCATATTATATGTAACTTGGAGTCCCCATTATCTTAGTTTAGATAAAGTCCAATGCCATTATCAGGCCTTATAAGATTTTTAATCATCGGCCCCCATCTATTTATTTCAAGCTTCCTCTCACGTTCAGGCATTTGCAAAATTTGATCCATCCACTTCCATTGCTTTTTCCTTCCCTGTTTTGCATCACTATCTCCTAACACAAATCTTCCTTAATTACCCTCCCAGACTGAGTCCGGTGTCTCTCACCTGTGCTGCCTTAGTATGCACTGCTTACTCTACTGTGGGACTTATTACAATAAAGCATAATTACCTGTTAACTTGACTGTCACCTCTAGTGCATTCTGAACAAGAAGGGAAGAGAATGAACAGTGCTTTAGCCACCCTTGTATCCCCAGTGCTTAGCACTTTGCCAAGAACGAGTAGACCCCCAGGTAATCAGGTGATCACCTAACCTGCCCCCCCAACACATACACTCATACACAGATACACACACAGTAGTCCTCTTTAATATCTTCCCTTCCACTCAAGGATGCCAGAGTGAAAACTGACACCCAGTCTCACCACCTTGAGCTATAGGAAGCACAGTTTAACCCGTCTCCTGAAGAAGAGCCTGCTTCCTTGTTAACCCGGAGAGCCACCCCTGGTTGACTGGTCCAACATCACATTTCCTAGTTACATGTCTCAGGGCAAAAGCCCTCAGCTATCTATGCTCTGACCTGTCCATAAGATATTATCAAATTTTATATTACCTTTAGAATTTAGAGTTTACGTATTTCTTAGGGTCAAGAAATTGAGACTCACAAAAGTTGAATAAGTCGAACAGGTGATACGGTTCATTAATGACAGAGTGCAGACGTACACTAGGGAATTCTGACTCCCAGCTCAATGTTCTTTCCACTGTGTCATTTTGCATAAACAGAGAAAAATGAATAAAACAAAAATAAAAATGCAGGAAAGTGACAGATTTATTGGGTTCTACAAAAGAGTAAAGGGAAGTAATAGGCAAGTTATTACTCTTCTTTGCCTATCAGGTAAATATAAGTTACTAATTTGCTCCCTGATGTAAATCAGCTTGTTAGGATACTTAAGATTTTATACCTTTTGGTTTCAGTATGGACTTGCTTATTCAGAAGAGCAAGAAGAAGGTCAAGTATCTATTGTATTGATTTTCCAGAGCGTATATTAAGAAGACTCAAATGCAGATCCATCTATCCACTGTGTTAGCTATTTCCTGAAGGGGGGAAAAAAAACCTCATTAGATCTTTGGTAATCATATTTCATTTGCTTTGCACATTCAAGATTACACCCATTGCTGTTTTTTAAATAAACATATAGTATAAATATCTGGGTAGCAATAAATATGGAAATAAGGCTCAGCCTCTTGCTATGATGAATTTAAACATGAAGTAATAGGTATGAAAACAAATGTGAAAATACTACTATTAGCAAATGCAGTTGCCATAAATGATATTAACGTAATTATCTTTGTAGCTTCAGTAGGTTGCTAATCAGATATTTCTACTGGCGGACAAGTTGAAATAACTTGTTCCTTCTAGAACTCGGTTAGAAATACACTAGAAAAGGTAACCATTGTTCTTATATCAAAACAGTAAAACCTGAGTTAAATGAATAGAGGAAATGGGGTGTGAACTGGATAAATTAACATGAGTTTTTCATTCCATAAAATGATTCTGAAGAATCCTCTACTTACTCTAAGAAAGTAAATATCAAGGATTATTTAGTAAAAAGAAATACTTAGTTTCAAATTTTAAAAGAATACTATTAGTTAAATTCAGATGTATATTCACCAGACTTAACAATCTTTTAACCTCTTCCCAGTAGTCTTAGTCACCATAGATAATTTGTTGGAATTATTTGCCTTTACTGTAATTCTCAATATAGTTTACTTATTCAAATTAAAGCCAAATATATCATTGTAGAATTACAGTAGACAATAATAAATAAATGATTTCCAATATTTAATTAAGCACTTGTTATATATCAGGAATGGTTCTAAGTATTGTAAGTGATGATGGTGGCCATCACCATCATCATTAATAACACATATTGCACTTATAGATGGCATGCCCTCTTCTAATTTCTTTCTATATTAAGTGTTTACTACATAATCATCCCAACAATGCTACCAAGAGGGAACACTATGATTATCCTTAATTGATGAAAGAGGGCACCAAGGTTTTATAGAAGTTGTGTAATTTAATTAAGGTTACAAGAAACTCAGCCTCACTGACTCCCCATTTAAAGTTCTCAACCACTTCAGAGCAGCACCCCAATAAATAGGACTACCAATTTGTTTAAAATTTTTATTCTGTTTCTCTCATTATTTAGTGGACTTAGATGATTTCCCACAATATAGAACTGAGGCACTTCCAAAAACCTTACACTTTAGAAAACATCATTCATTAACTTTTAAAAGTAGAGATTATTCTACCAATCAATGAAAAATAATGAGCAGCCAGCTTAAGAGAATGTGCTTTTTAAAAATTGATACTAGATTGGGGTACTTGGGTGGCTCAGTCAGTTGAGTGTCCAACTCTTGATTTCTGCTCCGGTCATGATCTCAGGGTCCTATGTATCTGAACTTTTGTTATTGTTTAGAAGCACAATTAGAAAGATCAAAATGGCCTTTGGATTGAGATCTTCCTCCATGGGTCTGGCAAAATATTTTTAGATGTGCCTTTAGTTTGCACCCCTTCATCCTTCTTTTAGTGTGACTCCACGATTAAACAGTGCCTTTGATAGTCACTTAAAATATGCACACTTTGGGGCACCTGGGTGGCTCAGGCAGTTAAGCATCTGCCTTCAGTTCAGGTCATGATCACAGGGTCCTGGGATCAGGCTCCCTGCTCAGCTGGGAGTCTGCCTCTCCCTCTCCATCTGCCTCTCCCCCAGCTCATGTTATTTCTCCCTCTCTCTTTCTCAAATAAATAAAAACAAAATCTAAAAAAATATGCACACATGTACAAATATACATGCATAGAGATTCTTCATTTCATTGTTTGCAAACTTTTCCTTCTCATTTCACCTTTCTCCCCTAGTATAGCTTTTCTTGGTGGCAAGAAAAAAATTCAACTAATTTAAACAAAAAGTTTATTTTGCCAGGAAATAAAAGGCCAATGCTATGATTGTTTTCAGATATCACTATCCCTCTCTCCATTCTCCTATTATTCTCTTCTCTGCTGACCTCAGTCTCAAACAAGCTCTGTTCCAATAGTAAAAAGATGTTACCAGCAGCCCCATTTTATATCTTACCCGATCACCACCTAAGATGAAAAGAGGGCCTCTTTTTCCTAATTCATTAGCAAAATTCCTATAATGAATGTCATTGGTTGACTCAGGTCACATGCTCATCTCCAAACCAATCATTGTGGCCAAAGAGATTGTTCTCATTTTTAATTGCTGCATAATAACCCCAAAACTAAGTGGCTTAAAACAATAATCATTTTATTCCATGTTATTATTTTATTAGTCAGTAATTTGTATAAGTGTCCACAGGGTGTCTTCTGTCCCCCATGACATTACCAGAGGTCATTCCATGGTATTCATTTGGTGACGGGGCTGGATTGGTCTGGAAAGTCAAAAATAGCTCATTTGCCCAGGCTTAAGGTAGATGGCTGGAAGGATGGACTCAGCTGGCATGACAATGCACTCTCTCCATCCTTTCTCGCATGGTAGTCTTGGGGTAGTTGATCTTCTAACAAGATGGCTCAGCATTCCCAGAGAGAGGATTCTAAGAAGCATGGGTGGAAGCCACCAGGCTTTTTATGACCTACTTTATGAAATCCCAGAATGCCACTTCTGCTGTTTTCTGTTGCTCAAGCACATTACTAGGGCCAACCCAGTTTTAACAGAAGGGAAATGATAGTTTGCTTTTCAACGAGAGGGGCAGCTAGTTTTTTGCAGCAGTTGCTAATCTACATAGATATGGATCTGACTGGACAAGCCTGGTCATATGCCTTCTGTGTTTCCAAAGGTTGGAGTCAGCTCCATCCAAAGCATCTGACTGACATTTTGAAAAGAGTAGGTCCCCAAAAGAAAAATAGGGTATTATTGCCAAAAGACAAGGAAGCAGATGCTAGGTACATAGAAAGAACAAGCTATGTTACAAACTGATGTTGGCATCACCAAATCTGTGATTCCAACAGCATTGTGGAGTAAAAAATATATATATATGCCAAAATTTAAAAAAACAAACAAACCATCAGGTTCATAAAAGTTTGAGTTGTATCCTAACTCAGCCATTAATGAGCTTGGGCTAACTACTTAAAATCTGAACCTTCCTGATCTATAAAATGTGGATAGTAATAACCATCCCAGGGTTGCTATGAGGATTAGTGAAGTACTCTATATAAAGTACTTGAGGTTTGTTCAAAAATGTTATCCCCTTCTTTTTCTTCCCTGATGAAACCTCTTACACTATAGCCATGAGCTCCTCTTGAAGCTAACACCCCCTTTGACAGAAGCACAGAATGTAGTAACCTACAGAGTTTCAAATGTGCAGAGACCGAGCATTGTTTACAGGCTGCTCTGGCCATCAGTTCGCCAAATCCCGTTCACATTGTTTGCTTTGATCAATACAAGCAGATACAGTTTGGTCTCCGTTCATCTCAGAGAGTGCCTCTATGCATCTTTTTCCTGTTTTATCTTCAAAATTCCTTTCTCTCACAATCCTAAGCATTCAAGGCCATTGGTCTTTTAAAGAATGTTGGAGATTGCTCAACCCATCTTAATAATGAAACAGGACCAAATTTACCTTTTCTCTTTTATTGGTTATCACTGATAAAACTTGATTGCTTAATATTTTTTCTGGACATTCAGGTACTGGAACCTGTCTTCCAAATCCAGTGATTAAATGTGTCTTAAAATACCAGACCCATGACTTCTCAGTCTGGTGCTTTTCATCCTAAAGACACAGCTGAAACTGAACTGTCCTTCAAGAAATGTTAGCCTTGGTTTATACATTATTTTAGTGTGAACACCAGCTGAAAATCTTAAGCTACTTAGGTTGCAGCTTTTTTCATATTTTACAGTTTCATTTATTTATCTCTTCAATTAATGTATCTAGTTCTTGGATTTGATCTCAATTAAAAGTGGTCTTAGATTGAAAGCAATCAAGATATTGTGTGACATCTAAGGATAGAACTAGTTCTTGCTACCTCCTGCTGTCATAAGAAGGAAGAAAAAAGATCAAGAGAGCCAGAACGAGAGAGAGAAATTGTTTTATTGTGTTTCTCTGCCATCTTTGAAGAGAAGATCTAAGTCTGGTACTATCATGTCTTTAAACACCTCTCTAAAATTTACTCATTGCCAATTTTTTAAAACAAACTGAGGACTTCACCTTAGGACGACACTATCTAATGAGATTCAGTAACCTTGTTTTGTTTTGTTTAGACCTTACAGCAAATGCCAGTTTTCCATTTATAACAAGGAAGTAACGTTCCCTTTTGATAGAAATTTAAGTATCACAAAGTGATACTTTGTGATCTTAAAACTCAGTGAAGCTCTTTACTTGGGTCACGGCCTCATACAGTTACTTTTAGCCCTGGCTCCTTGTTTATACACCCAGGATCCCTAGTTCGTCTTGCAGCCTGGGTGCAGGGCAAGCTCTGCAAGCCTGTAGTCAAGTGGCCTGCAATCTGAGGAGAGATAGAAATGCTGAGCAAGCATCCTCCAGGCTGCCTCCGATGGAGATCTGAACAGAAGGAAATATTCAGTAAGGCCAGACTGCTTGCTTCTGTCAAATGAATTAATTCATCCCCAGAACCATCTACTAAATTGCACTTTCCAGATGCAGAACCATGGCCCAGGAGGGGAAATCTATCTGATGGAGAAATAGTATCACCTGAGATGAGACAGCTTGTGTTGGATCAAAAGTGATTGTCTCCATTTTCCTCATGGCACCTTGGATTTGCCACATCAATTGCATTTGTGTAAAGCTTAGTTAGTTAAGAAACTGTGATCAAATTTCACAATACCTAAAATACAACCAGCCTCACCTGCCCTCACTCACTCAAAAACACACACTTGTGCCCCCAAAATGCTGAACTACCCAATAGTTCTGGGAATACAGCATTCTAGCTCACACCTCTGGGTTGTGCACAGTGTGACCTCCACTGAGATCACTCATTTCCACTTTGCTTACTTTGCAAATTAGTATTCATCCTCAGCACTTATCTCTGACATCACTTTCTAACCTCTAAGGAGCTCTGAAGAAAGTTGCTTTGGCTAATTCACCCTTCTGCCTCTTACTAGCTGTGTAAGCATGGGCAAGTTATGTAACGTTACTTTGCTTCAATTTCCTTCTCCCTAAAATGGGCTAATAATGTTGCTCACATCCCCGAATTGTTAAAAGGATTAAATTAGAGAATCAATACAAGTCAATGAGCTCATTGCCTGGCTGACAGTAAGTGCTCAATAGGTGTTATGATTTCAAATATTATTTATTTTATCATTGCACTGACCACATTGATTGATTAAACTATATTTTATTAAACTGAGAGCTCCTTAGGCTTAGGGTATAGACTGAAATTAATTCAGTTTGTCCTTAGCCCCAGCATAGTATAGAAATATAGTACATTCATGTTTAATTGAATGGCATCTGGATGAGGTCAGCTGATGCTTTCTTGTATAATAATAATTAAAAGGTGAAATTTGTATCAGGCATTGATCTTGGGCTTTATGTGTATTAATCTCTTCAATTCTACAATCTTTTAATCTAGGTCATAATTATGAATCTCATAATTCAAGATTGCCATCTCCATCTTAGAGATTAAAAAACTGAGGCAGAAAGAAGTTCATGCTTTTCCCAAGATCATACAGTAGCATCAGGATTCAAAATAAGGGAATCAGACTCCAAAGATTTTACTTTCAACAACTACACTTTAATAATTTGCTACTCAGGAAATTTGCATAATAGGTATAAGTCTACATGGGTATGTGTAATTGATTGCTGCTAATTTATTTCAGATGATAAGCTTTTCAGTAAAACTCACATTATCACTACCATTTGCATCAGAACCATATACTAATTATATTAATTTGGTTTATGCCATTTGTCAGTTACAAAGGCACCAGTCAAACTGACTTGAGCAAAACAGGAAGGTCTGTGGCTTTTTACTGAAAAGTCCAAATACCAAATTAGGCATATCTGGACTCGGACCATCAAGCAGTGCTCAAGACTTGGGCTCTCAGTCATCATCTCTTGGCTGTGATTTCCTGTGTGTTGTCTTTTTTCTCAAACAGAACCATTTCATGTGGGGGTCCTGAACACTTCAGATTTATGACTTACCAGTTTAACGAGCTCATGTCAAAAGACCTTCTTTCAGAGCCAATTAAAGTCTCACAACCGAGTCACTGGGTAGTTTCTTTCACATCTGAACCAATCACTGAGGCACAGGGGGAGAAATATGCAGAGGTTGGGACTAGGTCCCATCACCACATGAATTGAGAGAATGAAAGAAACTTGTTTCCCCAAAGGTAAACTCAATTGGTAAATTTAGGGGGGAAATGAAATTATTGCTGGAGAGGCCAAAATAACAGATAAGAACGATACTGGTTTCAGATTAATTTTTATACGTCCATGAGGCCTGCTTCTTGGGTCTTTACAGGAAGGACAACAGTTTTAACGATGAGTATAAATGAGACTAAATTTAATTTTTAAATTTAATTTTTGAATATCAGTAATTTTTCTTCAACAACCAAATAGTATGAGTTGACACGTGTCTATATTTTTCAAGCTGTTTAGCTTCTTGATCTAAATTACATTCTAGGAAGGGGCTGATGATTGCCTTATAGTTTTGTATCAACTATATTCTGTAGCATGATGCATCTCAGAATTAATTGATATTAGGAGGCACCTGGGTGGCTCAGTCAGTTTGGCGTCTGCCTTCGGCTTGGGTCATGATCCCGGAGTCCTAGGATGGAGTCCCACATCAGGCCCCCTGCTCAACGGGAAGGCTGCTTCTCCCTCTACCCTTCACCCCGCTCTCGTGCTCTCTCTCTCTCTCACTCTCTCACTCTCTCTCCCTTTCAAATAAATATATAAAATCTTTAAAAAAAAGAATTGATATTAGGATGTGTGTGTATTATAGATTTACATATTCTATCTACTTTAACTTTCTGAATATAAGAGGAACATTATTCAAGAAAGGTTGCATAATAAGTTCATAATTTAAAGGACGTATTTTTGTTATATTCCTTCCTATAGAAAGAGGCTCTTGCAACCTAACAAAATTCTATGATACAAAGCAGTATGCCTTTACTCAGAATTTCATGTGAAGCCAAGTTGCACTGGTGATGGTTTTTTCTTTGAGAAAAGTTGTCATCTCAGAAAGTGAAATGAAAATGGTTTTTGAGCTTGGCACTTGGGCTAGAGCCAACTTAAAAAACTCAAAGCATAAAATAAAAAATTTTCTTTAGACCTGTCTTCTCCTCAAATCATATCAATTCAAAAATATTTTCAGGCTCTGTCCCCATGGCTCAGACTCAGGTAGAGATAGATTTCAGTTTGCTGCAGGTAAGACAGAAAATTTTAAACCAACAAATAAATAAATATTAGAAGTTTCTTTAGGTCCTATTTTTCCTCTTTTTTTGATGGCTGATTTTCAGCCCTCTCCCAGTTTCTTTCTTGTGCTATAGCAAGCTTCAGAAAAAACTTCACCATGAGAGCAATTTCTAAATGCTCTCTTCTTCTTGCCCAAATCGTAGCAGAGACATCTAAATGAATCTTAATCGTTTAGTAAAACTGAATGTAGCTTCTCTAGACCATAATAGTTAGTATTACTCCATTGTGAGCATATCTGGATTGTAATTAAGAAAACTCAACATTGCCGCTGACACTGAAGTGCTCTGGGAAAGTGCCTAATTTACATAGAGCTATGCCAACTCTCTATCTTCAGCATCTGGTGCATTGTGAAGGATGATGTGATTGTACATGCAAAATAGGGAGACACATAATGAGGACAGAAAGCCACTCTCTGGATTGTCTATAGGTCAATTGAATTTCTGAATTTTAATGCCAAAAAAAAAAATCATTCAGCTGTTGTGAATATCTAGTACTATGAGGATAGAAATGGCAGTGATCTGGCTTTAGTGCAAAGAAACTGCCAGATTCATCCATCCATCCATCCATTCAGTCATTCAGTTAGTCCACAAATATTTATCAAATACCTTCAGTGTTACTTAGGATTGTGTTAGGAAGCAAATAACAGATGCCCAACTGGAGTAGCTTGAATAATACGTATTAATTTTTCTTGTATAACAAGAAATCCAGAGGCATTGGTTGGTGATATTGGTTCATTGATGACGTAAGTACCAGTATTGCAGCAGTTCTCCTGATAGGATAGCCACTGAAGTTGCAACTGTCATATAAGCATTCAAGACAGGCAGTCGGAGGATTGAGGACAGGTCAGCAGTGACTTTGTGCAGCTGGAGACAAGGATGGCCTCAGTCATATGTCTGATAGTTAGCAGACTAATTAATCCAGGAAGGCCTCAGGTGGAATAATTACTCTCTATTCCAGGTGACCTTTCATCATGGGGGATTCCAAAGAGCAACAAACCCCAAGCACAAGCACTTTCAAGCCTCTTCCTGTGTCATGCTGGCTAATCTCTAATCCAAATAAATCAAATGTTGGTCATTTGATTCAGATAGAAGGCCTAGGGACAAACCATAAGAGACTCAACTACAGGGAACAAACAGGGTTGCTGGAGGGGAGGTGGGTGGTGGGGATGGGGTAACTGGGTGATGGGCATTAAGGAGGGTACAGGATGTAATGAGCACTGGGTCTTATAGGCAACTGATGAATCACTAAACTCTACCTCTAAAACAAATAATACACACATATGTTAATTACATGAATTTAAATTAAAAAGAAAAGGAGGGCTGGGGAAATAGACTCCACTTCTTTTTTTAAAAAGTTTTTATTCAAATTCCAGTTAGTTAACATACAATGTTACATTAGTTTTATGTGTATGATGGTATAGTGATTCAATGCTTCCATACATCACCTGGTGCTCATTACAAGTGCACTCCTTAATCCCCATCACCTACTACACCCATTCCCCCTCAACCCCCACCCTGCCCTTGATGGGAGATCACGTTGCAAAGAACTGCACAAAGAGAGAGTAAGATTTTTTGGCCATTTCTACAACCAGAAAAGGGGATATTAGTATCACCTGACATAAAGAGATGATCAATACAAAAATTAAAAATGAATCAGCATTACTAAATCGCGATTGCTATTACATTGAGATTTTCAAACCACCACAACCAGTACAACCATCCCCACCTCCTTCCCAGATTCTCAGCCCTCAGACTGAACTTTGGGTTTATATTACATCCTACTTCCAGTTTAGCTAAACTTAGAGCTTTTCAAGTCAGAAGAGAAGGGGATATATGGCTCAAGGCAGAGCAACTATAATTCTGAATTTTTTGCATATCACTGCACCTGAAACATTGTTGTATTTATATTACTGGTTTCCTTTGATTTTCCAGCTTTCCTGATGCTATCATTAAGATGAACAAAACAAATTGCAAAGTGCCAATATTGTGAGTTTTCTTTTCCCATGTGTGTTGGCAGTTTCTAAAAGCTATTCTGGATGTTTAAATAAAGTATCTGATTTTTTTATAACAACATAATTGACATACCTTATTAGATTCAGGTGTACATCATAGTGATTTGATATTCTTATACATTATAAGATGATCCCCATAATTAAGTCTTAGTTACCGTCTGTCACCATAGAAAATTGTGACAATATTACTAACTATATTTCCTATGCTGTACATTGCAGCCCCATGATTTATTTATTCTATAACTAGAAGTTTATACCACTTAATTCCTTTTACCCATCTTGCCCCCCCCCCCCCCCGTAAAGAGAAGTGTAGTCCTATTTCTAGGAGTCTGTTTCTGTTTTGTGTTGTTGGTTGGTTTATTTTGTTTTTTAGATTTTAGATATAAGTGAAATCATACAATATTTCTATCTCTAGCTGTCTTAGTTCCCTTAGCATAGTAGCCTCTATGTCCATCCATGTAATTGTCAATGGCAAGATTTCATTCTTTTTCACGACTGAGTAAGATTCCATAGTATATTTACCACATCTTCTCTATTCATTTATCTATCAATGGACATTTAAGTTGCTTTTATATCTTGGCCCTTGTAAACTGCTGCAATGAACACAGGGGTGTATATCTCTGTTCAAATTGGTGTTTTCTTTTCTTCTTTTTGGATAAACACCCAGAAGTAGAATTGCGGAATCATATGCTAGTTCTAATTTTTAATTTTTTGAGGAATCTCCATACCGTTTTTCATAAAGGCTGCACCAATTTACATTCCCACCAACAGTATACCTGGGTATTTTTTCTCCAAATCCTCACCAATACTTGTTACTTCTTGTCTTTGAAACTAGCCATTTTTACTGGTATAAGGTGATATCTCACTGTGGTTTTGATTTGCACTTCCCTGATGATTAATTGAGCATCCTTTCATGTACCGGTTGGCTATCTGTAATCTTCTTTGGAAAAATGTCTACTCAAGCCCTCTGCCCATTTTTTAATTGGGATTTTTGTGGGTTTTTTTTTTTTATATTAGGTAAATGGTAAATATACTATGGAATATTTTTTTATATTAGGTTGTGTACATTCTTTATGTATTTTGGATATTAACCCCTATTGGATGTATAACTTGCAAATATCTTCTCCCATTCAGTAGGTTACCTTTTTGTTTTGTTGATGGTTTTCCTTACCATGAAAAAGCTTTTTAGTCCAATGTAGTCCCATTTGTTATTTTAGCTTGTTCTGCCCTTGCCTGAGAAGACTGGTCCAAAAAATTATTGCTCAGAATCCTGTCAAAGGATTTACTGCCTGTTATCTCCCAGGATGTTTATGGTTTTACATTCAAGGCTTTAAGCCCTTTTGAATTATTTTTATGTATGGTATAACATAGTGGCCCAGTTTCATTCTTTTTCATGTAGCTGTCCAGTTTTCTCAACACCATTTGTTGAAGAGACTGTCTTTTCTCCATTGTATATTCTCACTTCCTTTGTCATAGATTAATTGACCATATATTTCTGAGTTTATGTATGGGTTCTCTATCCTATTCTATTGACCTATGTATCTGTTTGCATGCTAGTACCATATCGTTTTGATTCCTGTCACCTTGTAGTGTAGTTTGAAATCAGGGTGCAAAATGCCTCCAGCTTTGTTTTTCTCAAGATGACTTTGGCTATTCTGGACTTTTTGTGGTTCCATACAAATTTTAAGATTCTTTGTTCTAGTTCTATGAAAAACACCATTGGTATTTTGATGAGGATAGCATTGAATCTGTAGAATGCTTTGGTTAGTTTGGACCTTTTAACAATATTAATTCTATCGCTTCTCGGCCTTTTGGCTAAGATCAAGTGTAGTGTCTGTTCTTATCAGTTTAACAATATTAATTCTTCCCATCCATGACCATGATAGCATTCTTTGCCAGGGAGTATTCTCAGTTTTAAGTTTTTCCCTTTCAGCACTTTACATGCCAGTCTCTTCTGGCCTGCAAATTTCTGCTGAAAATTCAGGTGATAGTCTTGTGGGCTTTCCCTTCTATGTGACTATTTGTTTTTCTCTTGCTGTCTTTAAGATTCTTTATCTTCAACTTTTGTCATTTTTATTATAATGTGTCTTGGATGTGGATCTCTTAGGCTTTTCTTGTTTGGAACTCTGTACTTCTTGAAGCTGGATGTCTGTTTCCTTCCCCAGGTTAGAGAAATTTCAGCCATTTTTTCTTCAAATAAGTTTTCTGCCCTCTTTCTCTTTTTCTTTTCACCTGGGCCACCTATAAAATGGATGTTAATACCCTTGATGTTTTCCCAGGGGTTACTTTAACTAACTTCACTTTTTAAAATTCTTTTTTTTCTTTTTGTTATTTTGATTGGATGATTTCCATTGCCTTGTTTTCCAGATTGCTGATCCATTCTTCTGTGTCATCTAATCACTGTTGATTCTCCCTAGTGTATTTTTTATTTCAGTTATTGTATTCTTCAACTCTGACCGGTTCTGTCATATTTTTTAACTCTTTGCTGATGTTCGCACTGTGTCCCCCCCATTCCTTGGTGACTTCAGTGAACATCTTTAAGACCATCACTTTGAACTTTCTATCAGGTAAATTATCTCTGTTTCATTATGGTTTTCTTCTGGAATTTTATCTTGTTCTTTCATTTGAAACATACTTCTCTGTCTCCTCATTCTGTTTGACTTGTATTTTTTCCTATGAATTAGGTGGAGCAACCACCTCTCCCCGTCTGGAAGGAGTCACCTTGTGTAGGAACCTCCCCTCTGTAGACTGCATGTGCTGGGAGCTTTGGTAGACGCGCTGGAGCTGGAGCCAGTGTGGGCCAGGGAAGTCCCAAGGTGTACCACACCAGGGCCAGCCTGGTGGAACAGCTGAAGTTGATGTGGGTGTGGACCAGGCTCCTGGGGCATGTTACGACAGAGCCACTTTGGTGGGACATTTGGAGCCAGAACAGGGGTGGGTCAGGGGATTCCTGGGACCCACCACATCAGTGCCGCCTTGATGGAATGGCTGGAGCTGGGGTGAGATGGGGGCTTGGGGCTCTCTGGGTTGCCCTAGAAGGCTGGCTAGGGTGCCAAGACCCCTGCTACCAAGGGAGGGGGGAAATGTAGGAAATGGAACTTGCTAGTGCCTCCCCCTCCTGAGAGAGTTCTAGCAGTTCCCACCTTTTAGCAATCTAAGGTTAGTAAATGGATTTCCTTCACTTATAGTCTAGTTTGTCTTTAAGCTTTTTTTTTTCACTGTGTCCCAAGACAGGCAAGTTGGTGCACTGGCCTCAGTGATATCCTTTCCTACTCCAGATCATCACACTGCGGGGCGGGGGGGGGGGGGGGGGGAGGGGGGGGGGGCCGTCGTGGGTGCCATCATTACCATATCTCCATCTACTCTACCCTTCTTTATGTGGTCCGCCTATCATTTGTTGTGCAGAAACTGTTCCTAATAGCTCTATATGTAGGTATAGATTTGGTGTACCCATGGGACAAGATGAGTTAGGGTCTTCCTACGCCGCCATCTAGCACACAGCTTCTAAGTGTTCGATATTATTGGAAGTAAATATTTAGAAATGAGGACCTTATAAGATTTCTTATTTCCTCTTTTACTTTAAAATTCATGTGAAAGCTCTGGCCTACTTTTATGTAACTCAGACTGCCTATATGAAGTGGTGCTAAGCATAGAGCAGATAGTCTATAAATATTTTCTGATAAGGAAAGCTAAACTCTTCCAAACCATTCAGGCATTTCAACAAAAAACAACCATGCTTGTTGTGTGGTATTCTGTAGAGGAAAATAAAACAGTTGGTTTTTATTTTTCACTTCTCAAGGGGCTGGCAAAAGAATGCATAATGCTTAAAGAGGTTTTGGGCAGTTCTTCCAAACTACAAAAATAACCAGCTATCAAATTATTTTGCCATTTCAAACACATACACAAGAATCTGATTAGATCCAAGAGTGTTCTATGATCAAGGTTTACACATTTCATCCTCACATGAAGGTTAGGTTATGTTTTCTGAAGTTAAATTAATTATAATAAACCTGAAGGTATCAAAGTCTCCCACAGAGGCTGTTTGAGCATAATCGCATTATAGCATAATGTTCTCTTATTTTATCATACATCTATGAGACAGGCATATAAAGCATTGAGAGCCACAGGCTTTTCACCCAGGACTCACCCCTCCCAAGATTTCCATGTTCTCAGCTGTAATTTACTCAACCTCCATGACATCCTAATAAAATAAGAGAAACTGTGTGTCTTGTTCAATTCCCCAGGATTTGGCTTCTCAGGCAATAGGTGAGTTCAGGGTTAGAGACACCTCTCTCCCACTTGCTATCAATTTTATAGATCTGACGAGGCCTAAGAGGTTTTATGTGCCCTGTTCTTTCCTTCTTGTCTAAAGTCTCCATCAGTGCCAAGAGCATCTCACTGGGAGTTTGAACTTTCCTTTAATCTAATCCATTTAGAAAATGACTCACAATTTATTGAATAAAGTAGAGAAAATTGATACCTTTTCATTAGGCTGACAAAGTCTTTTTCACTGTTGGCATCTGAAATGTGTTTTCTATTTAAATTTTATTTATATCAGTCTTCTCTAGTGGGAACAAGATTGAAATGAAAGAGCTTACAATCAGTATACAACTTTCCCATTAAGGCCAAGATTTCAAGCGCTAGTTTTGCAAAGGAGCTTGATGCCAATAATTTTTTAATTCTTTTTTTAAAAATTTTTTTAATCCCAATATTTGGGATTAGTTGCAAAGTGGAATCAACCAAAAGTGATATTTTAATGTATCAATAACAGTAAAAGTGATTATTTCACATATGAAAAGAAGAAAATGTATTTAACTGACATTATTTGATTATGGTAAATCTGTAGCAATTTTAGCAAAAACTATGTATAGAATTTAATAATAACCTCACAAAGTACTTTTTCACATTGGGAAAATACTTGTGTACAAATATATTCCTCTAGAGAGCCATTTCTAAACTGTAAGAACACAAAGAGCTAGTACTCAAAAGATATATACATGTGCATGTGACTCAAATGTTGCTTATAAGGGGTGCCTGGGTGACGCAGTATGTTGAGTGTCCAGCTCAGTTTCTGCTCAGGTTGTGATCTCAGGGTTGTGAGATTGAACGCCGCATCAGGCTCTGCGCTCAGCACAGAATCTCTCTCTCCCTCTCCCTCTGTCCATCCTACCCCTCCCACCCCACTCTCTCTCTCTCTAAATAAATAAATCTTTATTTAAAAAGTTGCTTATAAGTATGTTTTTTAATCTAATTTTCCCTTTGATTTAAAATGTAGAGATTTTGGAGTTCTTCTCTATATCCACATCCAGGTAACAGCCCCCCTCCCCATTCTGTTGCCATGGTTGTAAATGGACCACATAGAAGTGGCAACCACCAGGAAGCCAAATTTCAAAGGGACAAACATAAATGCATGTTTTGTTCTGAAATAGCAAGATTCTCCACACTGAGTTTGCTAAACCTACGATGTATGTGTAGAGTAAGTATATCCATTCAGCAGGGACTTCCAAGAAATATCAATTTACACTAAAGAATGTAATATTCTTTTGGTCCTTGTTTTCGTTTTGGCTTAGAGCCTTCACTCTGTTTGACCTCATGATTCTCTCCTCAGGATTTTACAGCCCTCTTGGTTAGATTTCCTCATGGAGGAATTATTCACCAAGAAATTGAGATTTTGCTGTTTTTGTGTTTTACTATGTTAGATCTACTTCATAGATAGTCAACATGGAATATGAAGACTGGGAGTGGGCTGGGTTCCCTAGCTGGCTAAGAACATGTTTCTGTCCCCCCCAAAAGACAAACAAAATCCATGCTTCACTGGAATCATTAAGAATTCTAACCAGTATTTTTGAAGCTGTGCAGAGAAATGGGTACTTCTGCTGAGAAATAGCATTAGTACAATTTTTTGACAGTTTATATATCACAAATGCTAACCATTTTTTTTTTTTATCTTTTGACTCAGAAATACCACTTCTTGGAATTTATCCTAGGGAAATAATTAAATACATTTGCAACTGTATATGTGCAAGGGTGTTAATATAAGCATCCTTACTAATAGCAAACAACCAGCCACAAAAAAGACAAATAAAACTAGGGGATTGGTTAAATAAGATGCACCTTAATAGGGGATGTGATGTAGGCCTAAAAATTATGATGTATTTCATTTATTTGAGACATGGAAAAATATTTATGATTCCATAGTTAGATTTTAAAGAAGCTTAGCAGATGGTATGTGTGGAATGATATTACTTTTATTAAAAAATGTGTATGTTGGTGTATATATTTTTTCAACTGTTTAAAAATATATATATTGATGACCTGCTGCTATATGGCAACACCCTTCTAGCCACTTGGGAATACAAAGTCCAAACCTTCATGGAACTTACAGCCAAAAGGGGGGAAAGGACAAATATCCAGATAAACTGAAAAATGTGTGAATTCAGGAAGTAGCACATACTATGAGGAAAATCAAAGCAGGCTATATCCAGGTGGGTATGGATTATTCTTGATAAATTTTCAAGAGGACACTCTAGAACAAAACAAAACAAAACAGTTTAATTGAGGCTCAGTTGATGTCAATTCTGGATGAACATGCCCTGGACTGAGGGTGAGCCAAATCAAAAAAGAGATTTACATGTTTGCAGAAGAGATAGAGGGATAGAAAGATTGATCCAGAATGGAGGGTGGAGGTGAGGCTGGTAGAAAAACGTGGATGGAGAGATAGGAGGAGCCAAGTAACATGGATCTTTGAAGGCTAGTGTAAGGAGTATAGAATTTATTCCATGTGCTGGCACCATTGGAGAGTTTTAAGCAGAGGAATGATATGAAATGATGTGCATTATAAAAGATCACTCTGGATGCTGTGTCAAGAATAATCAGAGAGAAAGTCTGGAAAATCCATAGCCAAAGGTAGCAGTCTTCTTCTGCTTAATGTGATTATGCTTACTTTCCTTTCGCTAATTATCTGTATGCTTTGAATTTTATAGAAGAATATATATTGCTTTTAAATTAAGGAGGAAAAACAAAGGTTTCTATGGTTGGCAAAAACAAGAACATAAGAATGCGTGGGTCCAACAAAATTACAAATCACACTCTACCATAAACTTCGGGGTTGCTCTTAAATGTTTTAATCACAGAATGTTAAATTTGAGAATACAGGAATGTTCAATAGAAAATTTATTTTATAATCATGATTCTTTGTGTTTCTTCTTAAGCATATATTTAAAATTATGTCTACAAACAAATGAAAAAATATAGCTGAATTTAATCCTAAAATAAAACCACTGATTTAGTGAAAGCAAGACTAACATGCAGTGTTTAATTTATAAGTGGGCACAAGGATAGAGTTATCATGCACTGAAAGTGCACGATAAGCCAAGGACTCCAGCCTTGGTATAGAGCGCACAAAGAAGAATATTAGTATTGGCAGGAATTAGGAGCACTCCCTTGAGTTGACAAAAATTCTCTGAATATTCCCTGTCACCAGAGCAGACAGCTTTTTTCAAAGCAGTAGAAACTATACCCCTGCATTCTGATCAGATAGCTTGGAACAGCCCATGGCAAGCAAAAGATTTATACTTTGTTTTTTATCTTAAAATTCATGTGAAGTTAGACTTCTACCTCCTAATATGTATACTTATTTGCTTTACTATGGAAACGATTTTGTTGATTACTTAGTTATTAAATTACCTCAGCAATGAAGACATTTTTTATTTTTTATTTTTTTATTTTTTTTAGATTTTTTTTCCTTTTATTTAAATTCAATTTAGTTAACATGTAACGTATAATTAGTGTCAGGGGTAGAGTTTAGTGATTCATCGGTTGCATATAACACCCAGTGCTCATCATATCAAGTGCCCTCCTTCATGCCCATCACCCAATTACCTCTCTCCCCCACATAGATTTTTTTTAATTTTATTTATTTTTTAAATTTTTTATTGTTATGTTAATCACCATACATTACATCATTAGTTTTTGATGTAGGGTTCCATGATTCATTGTTTGTGCATAACACCTAGTGCTCCATGCAGAGCGTACCCTCTTTAATACCCATCACCGGGCTAACCCATTCTCCCACCCCGCTCCCCTCTAGAACTCTCAGTTTGTTTCTCAGAGTCCCTCATCTCTCATGGTTCGTCTCCCCCTCTGATTTCCGCCCCCTTCATTCTTCCCCTCCTGCTACCTTCTTCTTCTTTTTTTTTTTCTTAACATATATTGCATTATTTGTTTCAGAGGTACAGATCTGTGGTTCAACAGTCTTGCGCAATTCACAGCGCTCACCATAGCACATACCCCCCCCCATGCCTTCCACCCGGCCACCCCACCCCCCCCCCCCCCCCCCCCCCCGCAACCCCCCCCTTTTTTCCTGAGATTAAGAATTCCTCATATCAGTGAGGTCATATGATACATGTCTTTCTCTGATTGACTTATAAAGTAGTTGACTCACAATGTTACATTAGTTTTAAGTGTACAGCATAGTGATTCAACTTTTATATACTTTATGCTATACTCACCACAAGTGTAGCTACCATCTGTCATCTTACAATGCTATTACAGTAGCATTGACTATAGTCCCTATGCCTGTTTTTTATTCCCATAACACTCATTCCGTAACTGGAAGCCTGTATCTCCCACCCCCTTTTGCCCATCCCCCACCTCCCTTCCCTCTGGCAGCCATCAGTTTGTTTTCTGTACGTATAGGTCTGATTCTGCCTTTTTTGCTTTTCTTTTTTAATTCAGTTGTTTTGTTTTTTAGATGCCACATATGAGTAAAATCATACGGTATTTGTCTTTCTTAGTCTGACTTATTTCACTTAGCATAATACCCTCTAGGTCCATTTATGTTGTTGCACATGTCAAGATCTTACTCTTTTATGGCTGTATAATATTCCTCTGTGTGTGTGTGTGTGTGTGTGTGTGTACATACCACATCTTCTTTATTCATTCATCTATTGATGGACACTTCCATTGCTTCCATATTTTGGCTATTATAAGTGATGATTCCACCAACAAAACAAAAAAGCAAGCTACCAATGAGAGAAGATATTTGCAAATGATACATCTGATGAAGGGTTAATGTACAAAATATATTAAAAATTTCTACAACTCAACACCAGAAAAACAAACAATCCAATTTACAAATAGGCAGAGGACCTGAATAGACATTTTTCCAAAAAAGACATACTGATGGCCAACAGACACATGAAAAGATGCTCAACATCACTCATCATCAGGGAAATGCAAATCAAAACCACAATGAGATATCACCTCACACCTGTCAGAATGGCTTAAACACACACACACACACACACACACACACACATACACAAAGAAATAACACGTGTTGGTGAGAATGTGGAGAAAAATGAACCATCATGCATTGTTGGTGGGAATGTAAATTGGTGCAACCACTGTGGAAAAGAATATGGAGATTCCTCAAAAAATTAAAAATAGAATTACCATATGATCCAATAACTCCACTACTGGGTATTTACCCAAAGAAAGTGAAAAGACTAATTTGAAAAGATATAAGCATTCCTATGTTTAATGAAGGCTCTTCTTAGTACCCTCAGTCTGACAATACAAAGCAGATCCACTCGTTAGTTTCCCCAGTATCCTTTTCATAATTTGTCTGTATATATTATCACATCATTATAATTAGAGTATATCTCCCACAATAGACTGTAAGCCACTTTAGGGTAGGAACTGTGTCTGTTTTATAGTTATTTATGTCATTAACAGCAGTTAATGAATAACTTTTGAATAAATAAGAGATAACTTTTGTCTTCAAATACCTTCAAGGAAGATAAAATTGCCCCAGTTTGAAAAACACTGGAATAGAATTTGTAGAAGGAAAGCAATACTAATCAATCACATCATTAATTCCATGTATGTTTCCGAAATATACTGTAGATCCTACAAATAAATAAATATGGTCTAATTAGCAAAAACTGAATATATGCATCCCACAATTAGTATAAGCTTCCATTAAAGATAAGGCGGTAACTCTCTATGAAGATAATTGGATGGATGCATACATAGCTGGATAGAGGACACATGGACAAATAACAGAATAACTGCCACATGTTGAGTATAAAGTTTATTATGTATTGCACTAAGATGTTGATCTCATCTAAAATTTATTATAACCAGTTGTGATTTCTGTTAACTGCATTTATAACTCAAGAACCTTAGACTTGACCTGAACAACTTTCCAAAGCCATACTATCACTGAGTAGTAGGCTTAACATTCAAATCCAGGTCTCTCTAGCCTATATCCAAGAGTTTAGAGCTTAACCATTACATAATGCTTCTCCACCCTGGATCCTATCCTTAAATGTGGGCTCACGGGAAGGAGGGAGTTTGGAATGACTGCAGGCCACAGTATTCTATGCTTTTAACTTTCTGTTTACTTTGATAAAGACAATAACACAGAGGGAGTCACAGACAGGTCCTTTGAAGAAGCATTGTAATAGCTGTTCCAACAACCTGTGCATAAAGAAAGGCAGGAGAGCTGTCCCAGTCCTCTCATGGAGTTCCAGCCATTGCCTAAACTGCATGACAGGTTGCACAAAACTGAGCCCAGAAATTTGTCTTGATTGATGTACTTATAACCTACTCTGGGAACATGAATGAAATCAGATGTTCAGCCATTTAATTTATGCTCAAACTCTCGTAAGTCATAGAAGCAAGCTGAGAGTTTGGCATAATATTGAAGAACAATGGTTCACTCTCTCACTCTGTGAAGAATTGCCTTTTCTGTTTTGGAGTGATTTTATTCTTTAGAGTAATAGAAATAATGATGCCAATGATAATAATAGCTAATATTTATTGAACATTTATTGAATGGCAGACACTCTGCTAAGTGCTTTGAATGCACTTTCTCATGAAATTCTCCCAATCTTTTGATATAAGCACTATTTTTTTTCTTTTTCTCTATTTCTTTTTTTTTAATTCACTCATTTATAAATTCTAAACCTGTCTTGAGTTACTCCATGCCATTCAAAGATGAATGCAGTAGGATCCCTGCACTCCAGAAGCACATTGCCTGGTGAATAGGCAGGTACATGAGCTAGTAATTCTAGACCAATGTAGTGAGGGTTACAGTTGATGTCGTTGAGTTATTGGCCATATAGTTTCCTCAGTTGTTCCTAACATCACTTTCAGCTCTGCCCTTCTTCACAATTCTGGAGTAGGCAACCAAAATCAATGCCTATCCCTTCTGTGTAAATGCTGCCATGTTTATGTAGCATTTCAGCTGCTTGCTTCCTCCTTCTTCCATCTTGAACATCACTGCCAAATACATCTTTCCCAACCACCCTGTTAATCGTGTCTTCCATTTGCACACAGAATCTAGAATATTCAGTGACTTCCATTTCTTTAAGGGGGGAAAAATAAACCTGAGCTTCATGCTTTCAAGAACTTCTACAATCTTATTAAGATTTTCTCTTTCCACTCCCCAGTGTGAGCCTACTCTTCTAGCACAATAATGTACTTACTGCCAAGCAAGCACTTTGCTCATTTATACCCCCTTACAGTAATTCATGCCAAAATGCCAATCGTGCCCATGTTGAGAAACTCTGAGCTGAGCTATAAGCTCTCAGGGCAAGAACTATGTCATGTTCATTATTTTATCCATCTCACTAAATCGGGTAGTCCTTTGACTACAGAAAGTGTGCAAAGAACTTTTACTGAGTTGAGACCCAAATATTGTCTATTGAAATGATGAACAGGGACTGTACCTCCCCAACAAGATAATGCATATGTGCTGTATTTATTAAGTCCTTTGCTTATCAGTACCTTGTTCTCTTTACATGGGAAAATGCCTCAAAGTAAACAGTAATAACAACAACAACAAAAAGGATTTCTGGTCTATTTAAGATTTATCACTGAAAGATGGCTTGATTCTCCTTTGACAGTCTCTCTTTGCTCTGTAGCAACATGACCTGGTATAAGGGTGAAATCAAAACTCATGATTAAGGTAGCTTTAGTGATTTTAAAAATCTCTCAAGGAAAGATGAACATTCTTGAAAAAGTTGAAGCTCAGATATTTTCCTGAATATGACACATTCGTAAAGCAAATTCCAGAACTCCAGGGTTAAAAGGGAGCCTCTTTCATAATCACCACAGATAAGAGAGGGTTGGTTTTTGCAGCTGATATTTAATTAACTCAGTTCTTCTAGGGGATAAAAAGTCCTCATAGAAGTTAGTCATCTACTTCACAAATTTCTTGTGGCTTCAAAAATTGTTCACTACTGGGACTTTTTACCAAAACACTGTAAGTAGTAAAATTGAGCAACATGTAGCTCAGTCTAGGAAGAAACAAGTGTGATATAAACTGGCTCTTACCCAAAATATTTTTTTTACATTAACTTAATTTTATAAGAAACTAAATGTTTTGTGTTTGCCTCAAGTGTTTTGGGTTTATTTGAAATTTATTTTCAATAATCATATACCAGAGAGAATTCATTCATTCACTCAGCAGTCAGTAAATGCTTTTTAAGAGTTCTGTGAATCCTGAACACAAAACTTGAATGAGTTTGCACTAATATGATACAAACCATAGATTTCATCATTAGGCAGATCTGCATTTTAGTGTTAATACCTACACTTCCTACCAGTGTAAGCTTGGCAAAGTTATTTAACCCCTCTGGCCTTCAGTTTTTTCATCCATACAATAAATTCAAAATAATCCCCACCTTTAGGATTGCTATGAAGATTAAGATAATATATTTAAAGTACCTAACACAGAAGAGGCCATCAAAAATGTCAGTTGTCATTTTTATTACTGCACTGACCATTATAATTCAAGATATTTACAATTATTTGTTTTTACATTTTTCTTATTACAAGTATCTTCATAAGAAGAATTATAAAAACAGTTAAGTAACATTCATATTAGCTCTCTGTATTAAATCTAATCAATCATTCCTCTTTCAATAATCTGAAGGTTTTAGGTAGCTTCCAGTGTGGGAGAAGAGGGAGCAATTTATAAATCCTCTCTGAATTTTCTTAAAGTTTTTTCAGGAAATATGAGTGTATGAAAAAAAATTAGGAAAAAAGACTATAGTTTGACCTAGGACACGAAGTGATATACATTAAAATGACTGTGTAATGCATAAATCAGAAGCAAAATCAGCCTAATAGCATCTTTAGAAAAGCAACACCGGAATAATGAACTAGATTCTAATAAACCAGAGGGTAATGTCAAAGCATCAAACTCTAATTAGGAGAAGCAAGTGTAATATGAATTTTTAGAGATTATAGGCGGGTCTGGGGACGTTTTAATTCTTAGAAAGCCTTTTGTTTTTCCCTGTGAGCCAGTGCACCTTTACTACCTGGAATTAAAGGTGATCTGTGGGTTTTGAGATGCCTTCTTTTTCCTATTGTCTACATTGTCATTGAGAAGATATTAACGCTTAAGAGAAAGAGAAACTGTTTTGTTAGCTTGCAACAAAGTAGGTCAGCTCGGAGAGGGCAGAGAGCAGCCTAAGGAAGAGGGCACAGTGTCCTTCCGAAGGAAGTAAAGATGCTAAAGCTGACCTTCCTGCCAGTTGTTCATTATTTGTGTGCCTCTGTGGAAAAAAAAAAGTCACAACCGCTAAATGGGAGACTGTCAAGAAAGGCAGTTTCCCGTCAGAGCTAAAATCAGAGGGTTTCCATTCTTGGTGTCGATTCAGGGCAGCTATCGTGAGATATTAGGTGGGATTTCAGGGGACAAGTGTGGCAAATGTCACCAGCCTGTTGCTGACTGAGTGCCGGCCAAAAGGAAGCTTTAGATTGTGGGCTCTCGATAAACACTGCCAAACCCTGACTTTTATCTTATGTTACCGGAAACCTGACAATTTATTTTTGTCCCCTTTCAACACTACAAGTGTTTTTCTTGCTGCCAAAATACATGCATCTCTTATTTACTATTGTCACCTATTAATTCACATAAATAAGTTCTCTTACCTATGACTGGAATATGGCCCTATTCCACATCCTCATCAACAGAGCCCTGCTATTGAAAAGAAAAACACTCCAGGGGGACCTGGGTGGCTCAGTCAGTTAAGTATCTGACTCTTGGTTTCTGCTCAGGTCATGGTCTCCTGGGTTGTGAGATTGAGCCCCACATCAGGCTCCGTGCTCAGTGGGAGTCTGCTTGAGATTCTTTCCCTCTGCCCCTCCCCCACTTGTACCTGCACACTCGTGCTTTCTCTCTCTCCCTCTCCCCCCACCCCCACTCTCTCAAGTAAATAAATAAATCTTAAAAAAGAAAAGAAAAGAAAAACACTCGGGGCGCCTGGGTGGCTCAGTCGTTAAGCGTCTGCCTTCAGCTCAGGTCATGATCTCAGGGTCCTGGGATCAAGCCCCGCATCGGGCTCCCTGCTCAGCAGGGAACCTGCTTCTCCCTCTCCCACTCCCCCTGCTTGTGTTCCCTCTTTCGCTGTGTCTCTCTGTCAAATAAATAAATGAAAAATCTTTAAAAAAAAAAAAGAAAAGAAAAGCACTCTTAGCTCTCATAATCATTTTGTACCCTGTGGAGGATTTGTGTCTTCTGTTACTACTCCGTGTTTTACCAAAATATCACATCGTTTTGCATACGGATAGACCATTTACAAGATTTTACTTGCTATACTTGCACGCTATATTCCAATGGAGATTTATTTTATGTCATTCAGCCTGGTCCACACATAGGGTATGAATCAAACAGAGGCAAAATTACCCTTGGAAAATTCCTTAAATTGACTGGATAATAGAGTAGACATGATTTTGCATATAATATCAAAAGTTTGCAATCCATACACTGGATTCCAAAGGAGGGAAAGTCCAAAGTAAGGGTAGTGTAGAAAGAGGAAAACTTGAATGCAGGTGGATGGCCGGATGTTTAAACCATTCTGCTTGTAAGTTAGCAATGTAATCCCTCTACAGAATGCCTAATGCTCGGTGGGTGGAGAATTTCAACGTGCTCCTGCTTCACTTTGCTGAGGGGGGAGTATCACTCCATTCTGTTTTAATATGAATCCTCTGTGATGTTAACAGATGTCATCTGACCTCTTTGTCTTTGTGAGGAGGAAGCATCATGGTGGGGACTCTTCTTTGGGGGGTAAGGGGCTGAGGGGTGAGTATCTACAGAACTAGGGTTCCCGTCCAGTATGAAAACAGCCAATCAGAAAGTGCTGGAAAGAGACACTGGGAGACATTTTGAGAATTTGGGATGGCAGAAATAATTCTTCTCTCATGAAGGCATTAGGGAAGATGCAGAGCTTCTTGATTTGTGTGGAGTGCATCCAGTCACTATTTTATAAAATCTTACTATCAAAACAAAAATAAAATGGAAAAGTCTAGCCACTTTTTTGTGAACTCCCATGCATTCAAAATACTATAAAAGTTGTACACCTTTTCTTTGGTAAGAACAAAAACAAAAACAAGTCTGTGCTATAAATAGATCCACTAAATTCGTTGCCAGCTTTGTGTTGTGGTCATCTCTGCTATTACCCTGAAAAGTAAGGCTTTTTTATCAGAGGCTTAACTTTCTAAAGTTTCAGCCACATCACATCAAACATCAAAAGGAAACCCAGCTCACATCAAATATAACTTTGATTGTAAACAAATACTTTTATTAATTATTACTCTTAGTTTTTATTTTGCAGGTTTTCTTTCATGCTTTCAGTCATTTTGTTTTTTCTCAAAGGCATTAGGCTGGGGGATAAACCCTAACGCTGGGTGGATAAACTGGGCTTTCTGAAGGAATAGCTCTGTCATTCTGAAGAGCAGTTAATACTTTTGTCCCCTTCCCTGCAAATAAATAGCACAGGTCCTTGGTTTGTGAAAACTAACATAAAATTTCCTCCAAAAAGTATGTCTCCCCAATCCATATGTTTTCATCTTTTATTGTCTGAGGAGATTTTTGACAAAATGTTGCTTGATCAAACCAGGCAGCATAAAATTATATTTGTGATGTAAGACTGATACATGAAAATATTACTCTTCTTCAGAGAGAATTCTTAGCTAGTCATAGAAGCTTAAAGAGAAACTACTGTGCTTCAAAGAGAATTGACACTTCCAGAGGGTCACAGCACCCATGCCCAAGTTGTTTGGATGAATGCAAACACCCTTGTTTCTTGTTTTGTGCAGCTTCCATAGTGATTGGGAAATGGTGGTGTGAGATGGAGCCTTGTCTAGAGGGAGAAGAATGTAAGACACTACCTGATAATTCCGGATGGATGTGCGCTACAGGCAATAAAATTAAGACTACAAGAGTAAGTTTATTTCTTTCAAATGTCTCATGCATGTTACCAACCATACTGTTTACCTTTGTGTTCTATAATCAACCCCCAGAGAAGGTTTGAACAGGAGACAAGAAAGCCTTTTCCCTGACAGAAAACATTCTTAACCATTCATACCGGTTAATCTCAAGTTAGAGATTGTACTTCATTTTTCCATAGTGAGCAGTTCAGTGTTTCTGTGACTGGCTCATAAATAAGGCTGGGTTGCCATAGCCAAAGGAAGAGGAACAGTAATTATTCAAATAATTCAGCCAACAACTATAGTGCTCAAAAGAGCTTATAAAATAAGGGTCTTGCTTAATTCACCCAGATGGTTTGCTGAAAAGGACTGCATTTAAGTACAGCCATTTTCTATAGGTCTTTCAAAGAATTATTTGATGGTCTTTTAAGGAAGTGAAAGGTTTTTGTGATGTGAATTTTCATTCCTTGGTTTCTGTGGTAAAATAAGGAGTTATCTTCAAAATATATAATAACCTGCATAGTGAGGCCATCCAACTCATCAGAATTGGTGTTGTGATGGCAGATAGGAAAGGCCCCGCTAGGCCAGCCATTGACCCTATAGATACTAGATCATAGGAAAGTGTGGGAGTCCTAAAGGGGGGAAGATGGGGGGAGGGGGTTGCACTCAGAGCACTTAAGAAAGTCTTTATTCAAATGTACTACAGAACTATGTTCATATTTTTACAACCAGTAGGGTTACACATATCTATATCATGTGACCGTGAGCCCTGTTACATGTGTATGTATTTTAATGCATTGGGTATTGTTGAAAGCAAGCTCTACTAGTTAAAAATTCCAACATGTTGAACTTGTAGGCTTCCAAAAGGGTGGCTCAAATTTAAAAGGACATCTGTGACTCCCAGCCCTGTATAGTGAGTTTTAAGTTGATCTTTCTTCTCAGCGTTATCTTTTCAAGAAATAAAACTGATACTTGCACCCTTGTGATGCAGAAGACGTAATACCTTATAAAACATATTTTATATATAAAATAAGTAGAGACTCTTTGCATATCAAATTTAGTTGCCCGTATTGACTACAATGAGCAGTAAATGGCTATACCTCCTTGGCTCATGGCCAGGAGAGGTTCCTGAACATCTTAGCCTGTTAACATGTATTTTCATGCACCTGAGATGCTCAGCATGGATTATCATATTTCAATTTAAAGAAACACCCTCAGGAGAGATTATTCGAAAATGAATCCAGTTCATGACATTTACCTCCAGAAACCATCTTCATTAACTGATGGAGAGTGGATTTCAGGTTTCCCTTTGGTTACATTTTGCCTGAAACTAATACCACCAAACAGTCTGAAGATGTCCTCACAAGTTGGTTTTCTGCTATTCTGAATCACGGCCGGTATGATTGGAATTTGATCACCATTACTTCAAGCAGGTTGCTAATATATTTTATTCTGCCAAATCTCCATTTCCTCTTTCAAATGATAACTGATCTCCTTTTATTGAACATAAGCCTGCTCTCATGGTTCCTCCAGACCTGAAACTCAGTAAAGAACAATAATACAAGTCAAATTATTTCAGGATTTAAGTATGTGAAATTCCAAGGGTACCAACTAGGAGACTCTTTGGAAGACAGAATATAAATAAACAAAACACAGAAATGTTAATGCTACTTTTTATGACTGTGTAACTTTCTTTGATTTGGCCTCTGTAGAGTGTATTTTAAAACATATTGTAAATATCTCCCAGACATTTTCTGTTCTCCCAGAAGTACAGTGCAGGTCTGATCACAGTAATAGAGTCTGGAGCGCACTGTGTTTGCTACTGTCCTGGGTGGGCTGAATGCAACCAAGACAGTTGAGTGTACAAGAGAAATAAATCGCCCATGCAGTTGGTTTGAAAGCAGAGGATGTACCTGTTCTAATGTGTGTGTCCATTTCAATCAAGGAAACAAGAGATTGCTCTGTAGTCATGTGAGCAATACATCACTCAACTAATAAATCTCCACACTGTCTTTAGAGAAGGAAAAAGGAAACACGAGGAAAAGCTGTACTTTTTTACACCTTGAGAGGACTCAGACACTATTACTTACTTAATTTTCTTCCCCACTTCCTTACAAAGAAATTCACAGTGAAATACATACTTTTAAACACAAAGGCACAATTAAGTCCAGCTGATACGTACAGGCGCTTTCCCTTCTGTATAAATGACATGCCAACACCAGTCCTTAGACGATGTGCTCCAAAATAGGTTTTATATTAATTTTTCTAGTATGCCCTATGTGATTTTCCCTGTCAGGGTATATAAATACGCCTAAAACTTCAAATATTGCCTCTGGCAGTTTAACTTTTAAAAACAGTTTAATAGACAGATGTACTTTAATTATGAGTCATAGGCTTTCATTGTTCTGTTCTTATCTAAGAAGTAATCTTTAGGATAAAAAAAATCAAGTTCTTAAAGTAAGAAGAAAAATAAAGAAAATCACCTCTGGTTCTTATGTGTAAGACTGATTCAAAGAGAGTGCTCTCAGGAAGAAAAAAAAAAAGAAAAGAAAACATAAAATCAAAAAAGACAGAAGAAACATGCCCAGCTTGTTAATAGCAACTGAGAGTTTCCTTCATACTGTTAATTTTTAAAAGTAACTCCAATATGAAGAAATTTGCAAGATAGAGTCCAAGATGTCATTTTTCCTTATATAGGTTTTTTTCAAAACCTTATCATCCCAAGCCAAATCCTCAGCAGTCTGTGAAATGTAGATAAACAAAAGATATTTCAAACTGTGATCTAATTCAGACTTTCATGATGCTCATTTTTTTAAGGAGGATGGAAAGTAGAAATTCATTGTTTCATTTATTTTTTTTGTTTTTTCTTTTTCTTTTTCTTTATTTGTTTTTTAATTATGTTTCATTTAAAGGACCAGACACAGCAGAATGGGAACTAGCCAGGGTTAACGGGCCACAATCTGAAGGAAAGCCTTGAGAAAATTAGATCTAGGTGATAATATAACGTACAGAAGGAAGGAGAAAAGATAAGTAGAATCAGGTACAGGCTTCCCTTTCAGGAGATTGAGGAGAATAAACCTAAGGAAAAGAGGAAGCTTCCTGAATGTCATTTTACAGAGAGAAAATAGTTACCCTTGAGAAGTTTTCCAAAACCTAGCAAGGGGTACAATAAAGCTGGTGACAGAAACCCACCTGGGGAGAAGTCTGGTACATCTGGGTGAAGTGTCAAGGCTAAATTTTAACCCTATTCCCTCTTAACCATTGCTTCAATTGTTTCATTAAATTGCTTTGTTGTTAGTCTGTGGCAAGACTCACCAATCCTGATAGTGACAAGAGATCTTCTCTTATGGTTTTAGAAACCTGTTGGTTTATTTCTTTTCTTTAAACATATATATCAAAAACATAAGTTTGAAAGTTGATGACGCTATTGGAAAATTGGCTCTGTAGATTCTGGATTTGCCAATCTCCAAAATCAGATGAGCTAATTCCCTATAATAGATATTATATTTAATATATACAAAATAATAAGGTATAATATGGTATATGTGTTTTAAAAAAAGAAAGTTGGGGATGCTGTATCCAATGCATTCAGCCCTAAATGTATACTCTGTGTATTCAGGAATGATGCCTTAATTTAGAAAGGTAGACTTCTCCCTGGAGAAAATAAGTTGTTTGACAATGCTGTAAAAATTCACATGTAAAAAGTGAACATTCGTTGTTTGGGGACATAATGAGGAAGGGAATAAAATGAGGAGAAAACTAAAGGTGCTTGGAAGGAAAAATCAGCAGGTTAAAATAGCAGAACATAATCTGGTATAATACCTGGGAACGTATCAGGCGACTTCGTTAGTATCTTTCAGACTAATGAGAAAATCAACAGTTAGATTTCCACAAGGTGGAGTCAAGTTGCCTTCCCTAAAAGGGTGAGTTAGCAGACCTCCGATTGCATACCTAAGCACAATGGCTGTCTTGTCAAATTGATGTTTTACACAAATCCGCTACATTCATTTGTCCACACCCTCCTGGGCCCATCCTCCTAATAGTGACTCTGACCCTGCATGTCTCCATCCATTCTCATCAGCCAATGCTTTTTATATTAGAGAAGTGTAAAGTACCAGCTTTGACATATCCAAGCTTTATCATTCAAAATTCTCTCAAAATTTCCACCTGGTCTGAAGTGTTATGAAAGCCTTTACAATCCTGATGTCCAGACCATTTTGCATGAACTACCTTTAAGAGACAAGGGTAGGAATATGGAGCAGTGCAGGGGGAGGTGGATTTGGAAATGGCAAGAAGGAAAAATAAATCAATTTATGCTGTTACAATTGCCCCTGGGTTAGAGTGAACTCATTCATTTCTTTAACCAACAAATATATTTAAGCCTCTTCTATCTAAAGTTAGTGTATTAAGGTTTTAGGGATGTGATGGTAGATACGACCCATCTCCTGTTCTTCCATGAAGGGTAGGGCCTAAGGTTGGGGGGTACCATGGGGGTGGGAATGGCAAGTCGATAGAAAGGCAATTCCAATTCAGTTTTGTAAATGTCACTTTCTCCCTCCTTTTGATGAAGAAGAAGACAGTGGAAACAGAAGGTGATAAACACTACTAGAATGTAGGAAACCAAAGTTTGGAAGAATCTGTTATTCATATGGAGAGGATAAAAAAATAAATGTGTGAAGATTTCTCATACATGCTGCCCTGGGCGCAACCAACTTTTGAAAGCAAACTTTTATTACTGTTCCCACCCAACCCTGAAACCTTTTCATGGACTCCACGCCTGGACTCAGAACACTCAATTCCTAAGACTATAAAGAACTAAGAGATGATGAAGAAAAATGCCTATGTCCTAGAACTCTAAAGTAGAACCTTCAACTCTCTTAGAATCATCATTTCTGCCCCAAACCAGTGACTCTCTGTGCATGCATCCTTTTGAACATTAGAGTCTTTGGGACCATATTCAAATATATTAAATGGTACCAGTAGTGGTAGGAGTATGCTCTTGGTTGCCCTTGAGTACTATGTCATTGGGAGGAAGAGTTCCTCATCCTGCAAGGGTCTCCTGTGTTCCTAAGAAAATGTGTTCTAATCTTGGCAGTGACTTTACCTTATGCCACCCCTTTAACATCTTATAGCCGGTCAACTTGACAAGGCCACGGAATGACCTACTCAGTTCAAATTCTCATCAAACACACTGGACTAACTACGTATTCCGAAGGGCCCAGTGCAAGAATGAAAACGCAGGCCTCTTGTTCAAAAATTAGTAATAATTTCAAGACTGCAATAGCAGGTCATTAAATGAAGTGTGGGGCCCTGTTCAGCACAGGACTCTGTGCAACTGTGTAGATCATGTGCCCATGAAGCCAGTCATGGTTATTCATGCTCCAGAGTCTATCTCCTCAGCTGTGGCAAAATAAAAGTAATGAATTGATAAAAAATACGATGGCCTGTCAGTGTGCTTTTTGATCACCATTTGAGAACTACGGCTCTAGATTAACATTTTTGGCTTCAGAGCACTTGAAAGAAGCAACGTACTATAAATTCAAGATGTCCTCATTTTCTGCCTATTCACCTTTCTTTATGCCTTCATTTTGTTCTTTTCTCCCTGAAATTTCTTTCTTTCTTTGGTTTCAGATTCACCCAAGAACCTAATGGAAGCATTTGTTATAGTAGCAAAGGAAAATCACCTCTGCGGAAAATACATTTTAAGAATTTAAAACATCTTACACATTACAAGCCAAATGGATTTCTTATTTGCACTTTGACTGGTTACCAGATAATCACAGTGCTTTTACTGTGTGTCACAAAGTATCCTATAGTGAGAAGACCCCGCGCTTTTGGCAGCACCATGGAAAGTGGGTTTAAAAAAAAAAAAAAAAACGGTTTTCTCAATGAAAATTTTTGGGATTACGAAGAACGATCAACTATCTTCTAATTTGGATCTATAGTTACTTTGTACCATTTTAAATATATGTATATATATAATATTTTGAAATATTATATATTCTCTTCAAGAAATGAACAATGCCACAGGTTGAGACGGCTGGTGTACCTCTTTGAGTTTGGATGTTTTGTTTTGTTTTGTCGCAGTTTCTTTTTTTACTGGCAAGGAAGAAGACATGTGCCCCTTTTGAAATTTCACCATGGCACTCACACTGGAAGGCCAGCTACAGGTGGACTCCTGGAATCTGAGGCATCATAACCATACTGAATCGAGAGCTTCCTTCTGTTTCTACCGGATGGCCCAAGGAAGCACATCGTCCTGTTTTATTGCTTTCTACCCGTGCAATATTAGCATGCAAGCCTGGCTTACATAACCATACTTTATATTCAATTGATATATAATAACCATTCTAACCTCTTCCAGGAAAATATTTTTAGAACTACTAGCTTTTCCACAGATAAGACAATGAGGATTCTTGAGGGAGCGACTCCACCATGCTATTAAGACTCTGGCAAAATTATGGTAGAATATGGATCCCTGTGTTAATAAGTTCTGTAAATACAATGTCTTAAGGCTTGGTATAGCTGTCCTAGACTGAAGAAATATCCTCCGATTAAATCCAAAGCCTGGCATCATTAAGTACATAGTGCTGTAGCCACAAGTCTTATCACGGCACCTCTTTCTATGTTTGATTTGCTTTTTCCAAGAGTATTCAGATCTCTTCTGAATCTGAAGATTCAGGAAGACCATTAAAGCAATTAGGTTTCAGAATGATCTATGTGACCAAATGCTGGACAGCCCTATTAAAGTGGTAAATAACTTCTTTCTAAACCTACTTGTCCTCTTTATTTGCCATGTATTTGTCCTGAGTCAGCTTTAGCCAAATCCAGAGAACACCCTGCTTAGAGACTTGTAGTCAGCCAGCATTTTTTTCCATGAGGTCTTTGCTGCCATCCCAGCCAGTATTTCTAATCCCAGTATTTTGAAAATCAGAAATTCATTACTATAACTGCTGTGTTCTTAGCCCACAAAATGAAATGTCAAATCCCATTATTGGGTTTCTGTACTGGCCACTTAGATGAGACATATGGGGCTCACTTCTAAAAAAGAAACTTCTGTCCATCTTCTCTTTTTAAAAGTTACTCAGATGATGATTATAGAAAAGAAATATCTATTTATTATCTACCTGGGATAGCATAATAGTACTATACATTCCTGTTACTTAACCTAGCATATTTCAAGTATATCTGTTTTTTCTCCAAAGCCTTCTCTCTAGAATACATGTTGTTAGGGCCTCTTATTACATCACCAGCACAAGTGGTCCCCTAGTGTGGATTTTTAAAGCTAAACCTCAGGTAAAATCTAGAGGTTCCTTCATGTCTACCAATATAGCTTGAAGTCTGATTGAATATGTAAATACTCTAATCAGATAGATTGATTCTGTATCTCAAATGCCTATAAAGAGCATCCAGAAATGGAAATGGAATCCTAATTGCAAAATCTAGGCTTTCCAAATACTTTCACAAATATTTGCCAGAAGATAGCATAAAATTCATATAACCAAATCAGAATCCCTTGAATTTATGGTCCATATTCATGTACCAAGTAATATATTAGCAATTGACTTTCACCTGTAAACTTCAGAGTAAAACCTGAAATCATGAATGCAAAGAATTATCTGGAATAGTACTTCCCCAAATGGGGAGGAAAAAAGCTTCCATAATCAAATACATTGGGAAAAAGTTTTTAAATAAAATAAAACAGAAATATTTACTGAGGAGACTTTCAGAGCCTTTAATACACCAGAAGTGATGTATGTCTTCAAGAAAGACTAAAACATGGGTTGCCAAGTCAAGAACTTCCAGAATCCAGACATGTAAGGTGGTTACTTGACAAATGGACAGTACATCCCTGCCTAATGAGAAACAGCAAGAAATTATTTCTGTGTGAGGACATATTCACTGCCTTGTCACATCTTCAGTTTTTTTCAATAGAACCAGAAATCTGGATTTTTATATAAAATCTCCTAACATTCTTAAATAAGATTAACTAATATGAGATGTTTGTCATTAAAAATTCTACAAGCATTATTATTGCCCCCAAATTCCCTGATCATGTGGCTTTTTCTAGGAGATGAATGTTTCCTGGAATACCCTTTTAAAAAAAGCATTAGTCCTAAATGAAAATCCAATGGGAAGAAAAAAGAATATTCTCTTTTCTATGGACTCATGCATACAGACCCTTCTCACAATTTATGATATGTGGGGCTCACAGCTTCTCCTGTTCTGTAACCAGAGCCTGTAAGTCAATGAAAGAGTCTAGAGGCCCAGGTCTGTCAGTTCATTTCCTAGTGATCACTTCATGCAATAACCTCCCTTGGAAAGACCTAGAAGAAGAGAGAAGGGGGGAAAAGACCACATCAGAATCAGGCAACCATCCAATAAAACAGTGCAAATATTTGTAAATGTCATCAAATTCAATCTGGATTCATCAAGGTCCTTATACAAATGTGTGAACCATCAAGTTGTACTTAAATTGGACCCACCCCAGTTAGGGGGATTCAGTAGCTATCCCGTGCCTACATCTATTGTTTAAAAACTTTTATCATGTATTGCTGGTAATAAAGAGCTTGGTGTGGTATGACTAATAATGATTTTTGAGCTTGTACATCAGGTGTGATAAATAATGTTCTAACATAATTAGAGCAAATGGAAAGGGCTTTATCCAGAACCCATCTCTGGGTAAAAAGGAAAATATGGCTCATTTCATAAGACAGATTTTTTAGTTAGGTAAAGCTTATTTCTTGACTTTTTTGTATGTGTGATTAGATTTATCTCTTAATGGATTTGGCAAGCACACTGAGAAGTTTTACTACTAGGCTTTTTTCCGTTGTCGAATGATGAAGAATGTTTTCACCAACACACAATTCGACATCATTTTCTGATCAAATCCAGTGTAACTTTCACAAAGCAATGGTTTTATATAGGGCAGTATATTATGCCACCTTGACATTGTCACTGATGTAAGTTATGAAGGGTATAAAAATTGTTTATATGAGGAGATCCACACATTCCTCACCTCCATAGGATACGCACTCCATCCTGGAAGCTTAAATGGCATATCATAATATGAGTTTTTCTTTTAATTAAGCTTGACACTTCCATTTCAAAATCTATTAAGGTTTACCTGAAAAAGAAGTGAACCATTTTCCTTTTCATGAGCTGTCTGCTTTCCAAATAAAAGATTTAGTGTCTAGTAAATTCTAGGGCTCAAGCCACCTCCATCTAGTGGATAAATATAAGAAAACAAGATATAAGACGTACTAAAAAAAGTGAGGGCTCAGGACTAGTGACAGCAGTGGTAGAATCGGATGACCTAGTGCCCACGGGCATCATGCAAAGTGATAAAGCAGAATCATGTTCACACTTCAAAGTAAATTAAATAGAAAACCATTAATTGCATGCGCACATACACACACACACGTATCTACTGTTAAAGATTTAAAATGTTTAGGTTGAATAGGCGGGGGTTTTTTCCTCGTAAAGCTCTTAGGGACGTATCAGGAGATGTGGTGGCATGCTCTCACATCATTGGTCTGCGAGTGGCTCTCATTTATTTATTTATTCATTATTTAGTTTGCTTCACTTTTTCCCAGGTGTTAAGCTCTCATTTATTCGTTTTGGCAGCTAGATGCATTATTTAAAAAAATAATAATTATCAAACATGAAAGCCAGGACCCCAGCCATAAGTGACTGTGTTTATAGACCAGGCAGTGTATATGCAGCCCTAATTCCCACCTGTTCAGAGAGTAGACTCATATGCACGTGCCGAGGAAAATCTGGGACCAGACTTGCCTTAAGATAGTGGCTGTCGGGAGCCTGAGTGGCTCAGTCTGTTAAACGTCTGCTTTCAGCTCACGTCTGCCTTCAGCTGAGGTCATGATTCCAGGATCCTAGGATCGAGTCCCATATCGGGCCCCCAGTGGGTAACCTGCTTCTCCCTCTCCCTCCTCCCCTCCCCCCCTGCTCCCCCATTCTTATGTGCTCTCTCTCAAATACATAAATAAAATCTAAAAAAAAAAAAAAGACAGTGGTTGTCAACCATTTAGCCACGGTACATGGATGTGTGGCCATACATCATGGAGTGGGCTGGAAGTGACTCCTTATTATTAATCAAGTCTGCAAATACATCTTAAAAGGAATTATAATTGGCTTAAGGGTAGTTCTCAAACAAGGCCCAAGAGGCCTATGTGCCTATAGGCACTAGCCAGGTAACACTAGTTAGTTAACCAGGGTCACATGTGAAAGCCTAGGCACACAGTGATGAGGCTGGAGACCTGATACGACAGGGTTCTAGCAGCCAGCATTTGGTCCCAGACTTAGGGAGCCAGGGTGGCCCAGTTCTTCTGTTTTATTTGTTGTTGTTGTTGTTATTCTTGTTGTTGTTTGGGGAAAATCCAGAAACTTAGAGGCTTGTATGAATTCTCCAACCCATTGAATTTTCATTAAAAGAAAAGGACTAAAGACTCTGTTCTGTCCATGAAATATCAGTTTACAAGTCTGGCCTAAAATTACATTATTCTCATGGATTTGCATCCTTGTGCCCATCTTCCGGTGGTAGAGAAAGCAATGGAGTTAGAGCTTGTTTGAAGTTCATTGCACTTAACCTGCAGATTGTCTTACTTTTCCACTGAGAATACTGTGGGTGCAGCAACAGACCTCAACTGTCCTTGACTGGGGACACTTGCCACGGTTGCAAAAAGGGGTCAGCCACTGGCTAGAATGGAGTTGATTGATTGAAGTTCTGTAAATTCCAACCTGGGGGTCACAAGCTGGTGTGGGAGCAAAATTTAGGGACTGGAAGGGGGCAGTATAAAGTCAGCAGAACCCATCAGTTGGTGCTAATAGATATGAGAAGCTTGTACATTTATTTTAAAGAATGTTACGAACTGGCTGTCCGATCAGGATGGCCTCCTCTCTGCTTCCATGTTCCACACATACCCTCCCATACATGCAGATTCTTGATTTCCTTGTTCCCTGATCTGGATCTTCCTCCAGATTTAGAAGCTCTTAAAGTTTCTCACCCCTCCCCCATCCCTGCCATTCACCTCCGCACTGACACATTTCTTCTTCTCTCTTTCACACTGTATCCATTGAAAAGAACCCTAAGACTGTAAGCCAGAAAAGCTCCCCCCCCCAAAGATTCAAGTCCTTGTTCTCCACTTATAACCGAGAAAAGCCTGTACCCTCTGAGTTTTCATGTCTATAAAATGGAGATCATGCACAAAGTTTAAAGGTTATGGGAGGATGAGGGAAATAGAGAAAATGGAAATATTTTATAAATGCAAAGCAGCAGGTGACCTGTGGTTGTTGTGCTCTTCTTCTCAGATTCCTATGATTGTGTGTCACCTAGATGCTCCCTGTGTCAATGCTAGCCCCATTCAAAGCAAAACAAAACAAAACAAAATCAAACTTAGGTAACTAACAGCCAAAATATGATTTCATATTCTCTTTCTAGAAAGCTCTAGGACTAGACTGATCTTGCTCAACTTTGTAGGATTTGCCATTTGCCATTACCACTGCTAATGTTTTTAAGCCAGTATAACTTACATTCAAGCATTGGTGTTGGCACAAGCAAGTAATTGCATGTTGGAGAAGGCACCTTGCTGGTGTCCAGAATGTTCATCCAGAACTTGAATCACTGATGACCTGATCTATCTGCTGTGTAAGACAATTTTCAGCAACTGCACACAGTGTCATTACCTGGCTACTTTTTTCCCACATCCAGCCTGTCATTCAGGCTATTGTCCTAGCAGATTCTTATGTGACTCTTGTTACGACAGAGGTATGACCTTTCATTGTCCACTCTTATAGCTACCACACTGGTAGATACTGCTTTCATTCATTCATTCACTCGTTCATTCAATTACCAAGTACCTGTTGAGTAGTTACTACATGTCAGGCACAGTACTAGATACTGAAGATAATTTCAGATTTTACATTATTCTAGGGGAAACAGACAAAAAACAGTGAATAAGTAATTATAAATCATGATAAAAGAAATACAAAAGGAGCCACAAAAGTAAATAATGGGAGAGAAACATGAGCTTGTGGAAGGATAAGAGGGGAGTGTCTCTTGGAGGAGGTGGAATTTAGTCTAAGAACTAGAGGGTAGCAGGAAACAGCCATGCAGAGAGCCAAACGGGGAGTGAGGGTGAGCAGGGTGGGTGTTGCAGGTGGACAGATTAGTATAGGTGAAGGCCTTAGCCACGGGGGACTTCTGTGTGTTTGTAAGCCTGAGAGAAAGTCTCTTTTAGTTTGTTGTCAAAGCAGAGTAGTTAGAGCAAAGTGGCATGAGTTTGGGGAAGTAAACTTGGAGTCAGATCATGGGGCTACACAAAGAGTTTGAGTTGTATCTAAATGTGGCAGGAAGAGATGAAAAAAGGTTTTTAACCAAGGAGTGAAACAGAGTAATTTATACTTATACCAGACACTATTGGTGTCCATCTGGATCCTTCCCTTTGGTCCTATACATGTACAGGGAAGACCAGACATCTCAGGGAGTCAGGAGAGCAAGCATTAACCACTGGCAGATGGAACTTGATGTACAAATTTCCCAGCTTCCTCATTCCCAGGTGGGACAACTCTGAAGCATGTTGAAGCATCTATATCATGACTGTTGAGTAGAACTTTCTATAGTGTGAAAATGTTCTTTATCTGAGCTGTCCAATATGGTAGCCACTAGCTACCTCTGGCTATTGAGCACTTGAAATGTGTCACCTGTGACAAAGGAAATGATTTTTATTTTTATTTAATTTTATTAACTTAATAGATAGCCACATGTGGCTAGTGGCTACCTTATTGGACAGCACAGTTCTAGTCTCTGAGAGATTCCAAGTGGGATTGAGGCCCAGCTGCCCAAAACCTCCTCATAAACACACATTTTATTGGCTTCCCTTCATTCCTGTCTCATGTCCTCATTTCCTTACCAGTGCTGCCTAGATTTATCTCTCAAATAAACTACTTGCATTGAAATCTCTGTCTCAGGGCCTTCCTATGGAGAGACCCACCTAAGGCAATGTTAAGGTGACTACTCTATTCCAAAAAAAGAAATCAGTGGGAAGGGCACACAAGTGGAACTGAAGGGGCCAGTAAGGAGGTTTTTATACCAGTTAGTAAACATAGATGGAACACTTTCCTGTCGAAACCTGGGCACAGATCAGTGAATTCTGCTTTTCCTTTTATGGAGAAGCTGGGAGCTTACATTCAGGTCTCAACTACATCCACAGATTCCATTTCATAGGCTTAGTTATCCAAGGCCGTCTTGATGAGCTAAGAGTAAGGCTGCGCCACGTCTCATAAAAGTAAGTCATAATGAGAAAGCTTTTAGTCCCTTCTGATTTGACCTACCTCATTGTCAATGAGCAAAGTTTAAATTGAATTACTAATGAGAAAATTTCAAATTTGTCTCTAATCCTAGTATTTTCTTTCACCAAATGGTAAAACTAGTATGGCATTCTAGAAAATGTAGCAAAGAACCCTAATCTCTAGCCCTCATTTAGGGAATCATTAACACTCTTGAAGCGGTTCTCAGAAATGACATTCTGTGTAGACAATACCAAATCATCCCAATAGGAGAAAATGGTGGCCTAAAGGGCCAGTGTGGAAATTTAAAGGGCATAACTGAAAGATCTAGGAAAGTCACATAATCAGGAAAGACTGTATAAGAATGACAGAGACCTCTAACAATATCATTATGAAGGCTAAATGAATTAAAGACTAAAATTGACTTCCAGAAATAGTAAGGTCATCCTAAAAAGCATCTATGTTCAAAGCAAGTAGGACAAATCTGCCTAAAGCCAGGAATGTATAGGTGATAGAGAATTCAGGTTTTTCCCAAGCAACTATTTTATTTCTCTTTTCTTTTTCCTATGTTAATGAAAACTATCTCCTGCCTAAAACATCTGAAAGGAATATTGTTCAGAAAGAAGTAAACTCAAGATAGCCTCTAGCTCTCCTCAGTGGTTCAAGTGGTTCAAGCAGTGATCAGGGGAGGGGGATAGCTCTGCTTTGTACAATTTATTGATTTCTTTAGTGTAAATACTCCCACCACAGCTGATTTCAAGCTGCCAATGTGAAGTAGGGAAGAGATGTGCACCATTGACTCCCACAGCCAATGAGAGCTGACTCCAGCATATTACCACCTCTGTGAAAGAAATCACAAAGCTTTCAAATCACCAAACTATCAAAAAATGACCACACTACTGACAGGGAATTTTGAGGTATCTGAGAGAGGCACCCGAAGTCTAGTATTGGTTAAGTATAGCTACAATTGTTGAAAAGAAGAAGTGAATTCTTAAAAGTATAGACCAGTGACCCTGAGGCTAGCCCAGGGCAAGATTTTGCAGTAGATGATTTAAGGGATTTCTGTGAATAATTAGGCAAGCAGTGATCACCAGGAGCCAACTTGCATTCACCAGGAAAAAAGTCATGCCAGGCACCTTTATCACTGGCCTGTTTTCTTTAACTAGTCTGAAAGATTTTAAGACATTGATGAACATAGTATGTCCAGACTTCAACAAGGTATGAGTTCTTGGCCAAGAATTGGCAAACTATGGCCCTTAGAGTAAATCTGTCCCACTGTCTGTTTTTGTAAATAAAGTTTTATTGTAACACAGCCACATTTACATATTGGCTGTAGCTGCACTTGAGCTACAACAGCAGTTGAATAGTTGCTGCAGCAGAGATCTTATGGATCAGCAAGTCTAAAATATTTACTACTGGGCCCTTTATAAACTTTGCTGAATCTTAGTCTATTATGGAAAAGGCTGGATGATAGGAAAAATTCACATGGGCTCATAACCACAATGAATAGCCATATTCAAATGTTTCTAATTCATGGAATGATTGTATCCTGGAGAAATATTCCTAGTAGCAGAAAAGTGAGTTCTGTCCTGGCTGTGTCCTGTGCCTTGTTTTACTATGAACCACGTGGAAAAGGGTATTGACACAGCATGCAGGCCGATCTTGCAGATGGTCTGCAGTCGAAGTGGTCATCGAGAATGTAGGATGGTTAAATCAAGTTCAAGCAAAGAGGCAGGCAGAGGAAAGCAGTTTTGATGGTTAGAAACGGTTGAAGGACATGCTATTTAGATTTGTGAGAAAGAATAAGCAGATCAAGAATGAAAGGTGTATTTAAATAGTGGAAGTTCTGTCATTTAGAAAAGGGATAAAATTAGTTTCTAAAGAGTGCGTGGAATTTATTTTTTTTAAAGATTTTACTTATTTATTTGAGAGAGAGAACCCATGAGTTGGGGGGGAGAGCAGAAGGAGAAGGATAATCGGACTCCCTGCCGAGCAGGGCTGATCCCAGGACCTTGAGATCATGACCTGAGCCAAAGTCAGATGCTTAACCGACTGAGCCACCCAGGTGTCCCAGAGTGTGTGGATATATAACTAAATATATTTCAGTTAAAATAAGAACAATTTACCCAACAGGTTTTTCACATAAGTAGTGATTTGCTTGTTGTGAAGGGTGTTCAAACAGACGAGAACTCTTGGGAGTTCTGTAGGAGGATTCATGCCTAAACAATCTTATACTTCTCAGAATTTGTGACAATCTGAGTCTGCTTTCTTATCAGTAGAGTAAAAATGGAATTAGAGATCACTGGTAATATCAGATTCTTATGATGCAAGAAATTCTTAAGTTCTCAAGAACAACTCACACTGCCTATATCCAGATTGCTTGGTTTGGTTGTACTGATGTCCCTTAACTGCCCCCGAGGTATTGCTCACCAGCAAAAACAGATCCTCCTTCCCAGTTTCATAGGCATCATTTTCTTCAAAGCAATCGGTTAGCAAGCAAGTCTGTTCCATCGCTAACCAGCCGGTTACAGCAATAATGAGGTGATGATGGAAATGACTTGGAGACAGAGGAATTTTCTAAGAAACCAGCAGCCGTTTGTTAGGGAGCTGGGCCAAAAGTTCAGTCAGGTATAACCTCAACTGCAAGGGTGAACCAGGCAGAAGTTTGATAGTGGGGAAGCAGACCAAAAACAAATCCGCCAAAACCCAAAATGGTTAAAGGCAGGAATTGGTGCAAAGATGTGAAACTGAGCAAGTCACTCAATATTTTAGCCACGGATGTCTCCACTACCTTTACAATGGTTTGGCAGATTATAGTTATCATCTCATTATATACCATAATTTCAGAGGCAATAACACATATGAGTAGTGGGATATTCAATACATGAAAATTTATCTGGACAAAAATCTCTCAACTCTATTTCACTTTCCCATTCTAACATGCTGCTTATGATCTCAGCGCTCTTTCCAGGAATGTCTAAATAAAAGACCATCAGATATTCCTTTGCTCTGGGAGGAAGTGTTTTTTTGGAAGAAAATTGCTAAATGGGAAAGGTCAGTGCTAACTCAGAGGTGCCACATCCATTGTTAATTAATTTTTCATTGTGGCACATTTACCCAGGGTCCAACAACCCCAAATACCCCAAAGTGCTGAATAATACTGCATGCATGCAAATGCCATCAAAGAATTGTGGGGCCTATGCCAGAGGGACATCACCCTACAAAATAATCTCTTTATAATCTTGCCCTAATACAATGATTGTCAACCCTGCAAGATCCAATGCCCCCTTCAGACATCATCTAAGCCTCCTGAAATGAAATTCATGGATAATATAACTTCCCTATACATGTAATTCCAAAAAATTAATGTAATTCACAAGTATAATATAAAAGAGAACTACAAGAAAATTGACTTATAATAAAATAATATTTATTTTAATCTGTAAGTGCTCTGATACATAATGTTAGAAGACATAATGAAATTCTAAAGATTTGAACACATTTATAATGACTAAATTTGGATTTAAGAGAAGTAAAGTTTATTCAGATACTGTTGATGTATTATATTTTAAAGTACAGACTAAGCAAAAGTGTGTGTGTACAAATATTTTAAAATACAGACGAAATAATAGAAAAGGTGTATTTACATAAAGCCAAGAATGTGACATCTGTAAATAAAAACTGAAACAAATGGGTTTATTGCTGATTCAAATCCATGATCCATGTTCCTATTGCTAATATGATTTTTCTAAAATGGTAACTAATTCTTGGTCAAGTTCAGAACAAACCAGGACAATCTTTCCCCATGTACATGTCAGTTACACTCCTGAGTAATTTTAGTGTATATCAAAATCATGCCCGCACAGATGTCCATCACTTGATGAATGGATAAAACAAAACGTGGCTCATCTATACAACAGAATATCATTGAACCATAAAAAGGAATGTAGTGCTGATACATGCTCCAACATGGGTGAACTTTGAAAACACTGTGCTAAATCAAAGAAACCAGACACCAAAGGTCACGTATCCTATGATTCTATTTATATGAAATGTCCGGAGTAGACAAGTCTCTAGAGACAGAAAGGAGGTTGGTTGGTTTCCAGGGGCTGGAGGGAAGGGGGAGGGGAGAGTGATGGCTAGTTGGTTGTTTGGGGCTGATGAAAATTGTCTGGAACTAGATAGTGCAATACACAACCTTTCTCTTTTCTTTCTTCCTTTTTTTTTTAGCATAGTGGACACACAATGTTACATTAGTTTCACGTATACAACATAGTGATTCAACATCTCTAAATATTATGCTCCAATCACCACAAGTGTAACTGTCATCTAGATACAGTTGACTTGTACACTGCTTTAAAAGGGTGAATTTTGGGCCTCCTCAGTGACTCAGTCAGTTAAGCATCTTGCCTTTGGCTCAGGTCGTGATCCAGGGGTCCTGGGATCGAGCCCCACATTGGGCTCCCTGCTCAGTGGGGACCTGCTTCTCCCTCTCCCTCTGCCGCTCCCCCTGCTTGTGCTTTCTCTCTCTCTCTCAAAATAAATAAATAAATTTTTTAAAAATCTTTAAAAGGGTGAATTTTATGGAATGTTAATTATGCCTCAGGTTTCGGAAGCATGCAAAAATTTCTCTTTTTGTATCTGAGTTTACTTCCGGGCTCAGATCACTTAAAACAGAATTTTCACTTACACTAATGTTCACTGCGACATTAATAACTCTTTGAGACAATAATTCTGCCTTGAGCAGAAACATCTCGTGCATGTCAGGCTTCTAGCGTCTGTCCCTGCTCACCACATAGGAGTAGCAGCCCACAACCCCTATAGCAATCAAGAAATCACTGCACAAATTTCCACATGGCCTGTGAGGGTAAGGTATGGCTCTTGCTGAGAATGACAGCTGTAAAAGCATGCAAAAATAATTATGACGTATAAATACTTGGCAACACGCTTTGCCGGATTTCCATCTGACTGGTAGCACTTACCGCCACTTAGGGACCACTTCAATGCCTGTTCAAGCTGCATCTGTTGGTCCTTTCACCTGCTTCTCCTTCCTATTCCACCCAGCTTTTAAGATAGCAGGGCAGAATATACTCCTGTCCAGTGACCCGGGAAATGTGTGCAGGTTTCTGTTTGGATTTTTTTCCTAAATACAAATTATTCAGATGTGCGGTATTTCTCAGAATTTGCAGCATCTCTTAAGATTCAGTAATGATATGTTTCTTAGGAGGAGTTTAACAACTGTATAGTTCTGTGGTGCTTTGAGGTGGAGGGTGAAAAGCAAAAACAAAACAAAACAAAAAAAGCTTCCAAGCTATTTAGGATTTTTTTCATGTTTCTCAAAGATTTTTTATTCTTGCTTGTTTTTCTCCATTTAACACAGCAGTTAAAAGAGCCTCAAGGCATGGGAAGGGCTTCAACTGTGCAACTGAGTAGCTGACTGCTTGCAGGGGTGAAGCAGCATCATGGGCTGCTGGCATCACAAAAAGCAGCCAAGAATCTTTTCAGTTTTTCTATTCTTGAATTGGCCCCTTCCAAGTGCTAGAGGCTGAAAACCGGGATCTAAGTCGGTGATTCCTAAACCAAGTTTTGGTACACACAAGGACGTCTCTAATGATTTTGAGGAGAGTCAAAAATTCTCAAAATACTTTATTTTTATTTATAGTCTTTTTCAAAATAAAATATGCCCCCAGGGTAACATAGAAAAGGTGGGCAATGCAACCAGACTTTCTCAAAAATAATACCCAGCCTGCTGGTCACTGGCCGATATCACTGGGAGCGTGCCTTCTGCAGACTCCCATGAACCATTGCCTCTTATGAGGTGGGATTTTTGATGAAATAATTATTCGGCTCACACATTGACTGTAGTCTCAAAGAGATGAGAAATGAAGGCATTTTATTCAAAAATGTCCTAAATGCCAAAGAGGATTTTGAAATGCCAGAGTAGGATTAGAGACATACCTTGTATTTTTTAGGCTCATTCCATTTGGCCTCCTAACATGAGCTCGGCAAATTCTACCACTGGAAATAAAAACTCTTTTTGTCAAATGTTTTAATCTGAACATAAAATTAATTATCTCCTTGAATAAAGTGAAATCTAGCTTTATGTTCACATTTATTTAAGGTTGTATCTAAGAAGCATAATAGGTTTGGGTCAGATCCAACATATTTTTAGAAAAACTCAAGTCAGGCTAAAAGTCTATTGGAGATCGCCTTCCAATTAGAAAGGAAACAGTGGTCATTATGTTGGTTGTATAACTTCTGAGATATTTAACAGATTTCGGTGACATTTGAGACATGTGTAAGTGTAAGACATGGATTTTACAGAGGGGGCTTTGAAGTTCTATGGGTTTCAGCGTTGGCAACTCAAAACCTAATCTAAGCATTTGATAGAAAAGTGAGTCTTTGAGGCCCTCCCCCTACTCTGTCTGCTCTGAGAACTGCCAGCTCTAAGGCCACAGTCCCTGAACATGCATGAGGATGTGGAGGTCCATTACTTGTTGCATGCCGGAGCAATTTTTTTTTCTTTTTTAACTTTTTATTATAGAAAATTTCAAGCATAAGCAAAAATAGATAGAACAGTATAGTGAAAACTTGTTTTCCCATAAGCTAGCTTAAACAAATACTAGTACATAGCCCATCTTTTTTTTTAGCCACATGCCCACCAACACCCCCCACCCCAGATTATTTTGAAGCAACTCATTATTATCTCATCCGTAAATATATCAGACTGTAAAAGATAAGGCATCTTTTAAAAAACATAATCACAATATGATTATCAAAACTAATAAACAATTAACAATGAATCATTAATATCACCAAATGCCAAATCAGTGTTACCTGTGCTTTCCTGACTGTCTTATAATTTTTTAGAAAATTGCTTGAGTCAGGATCCAAATATGGATGTGAGTTCCATAAATAACAACAGATTGGTATCTTTCCTGAGTCTTGCAGTTTTCCCTTCTGTCTTGCTTTTTTTTTCCTGAAAAAAAATTTGAACAGTGGATTGCCTCTGTCCTGTAGAATCTTCCCAAATCTTCTTCACTTTGTGGACTACATCTCCATGGTATTGTTTAAAATGACCATGTCCCTTGAATTTCCTATAAGTTAGAAATTACATCAAGAGGCTGGATCCGATTCACATTGTATTTTTTTATTCTTTCTTTGTTCAGGTAAGACTTCTTCAGCAAGGATGTCTACTTTCATCAGGAGGCACATAATGTCTGGTTGCCTCTTTTTGTGATGTCATTGATCATCAATGATTGATTACTAGCCATTGATGATCACTACTCATTCCTTAATTTCTTAGCAGTTACAAATAGTGATATTTTTAATTCTATTATTCCTTCTTTATTAACTAGAATACTTGTCTAAAAAGGAATTTTTCCTCGTCACTATCTAGAGGTACAGATTTCATAAGAAGGCATGATAAATGGTTGATTCTCTTTGTTTGTCAGCTTTCAAATATCGAGATGTTTTGCCAGCATCCTCCAAAGTGACCAGTGCATTTTTTGGTATCATTATGACTTTGTGGAAGTCAAATATTTGATGTGTTTTAATTCTTTGCATGTATTATCCTTACTGAAGCTCAAATTGCCCCCTCTTTGGCCATTTGAAACTTACCGATGTCTTTGTAGGGACTTGTAAAGGCAAACAAGAAAGGAGTTTCGGTAGGAATTCCAAGAGCTTCCGGAGCAGCAGATTAAGAGCTCCTTCCCTTTGAGTGCTTTACAAAGCGCTACACTCTTTCTCTCATTTCTCTCATTTAGACTCATCCACAGTCATAGTAATATTGGGGTGGACTCTCAGACAGCACCTGGTGGTAACCATGTTGAATAGTAGAAGACACACAGCCCAGGTAAATGAAATTCTGCTAAGGTCACCAGGGCTTCTTGATGGTAGAGCTATGATGATATATCAGATCTGATTTCAGGGCTCTTAACACATATCTTAATAAAGCTAACCATATTATCCTTGTTAGGATTGTTCCCATCACAGTCTTGAGAATAATCTTAGACACCTTCTAAGATACTTGGAGACATAAATGTGTGATTAAACCAACAGTTACCTCTTCCCACAGAACATTTTCATGCTATGGGCCAACATGGTAGATGATAGCATGTTATATTTTCTCTTGATGAGAATCACAGTCCATGAGATACATCAGAAAGTCCACTTCCCAGGATGGAGGAAGATTGAGAAATTATTGCCACATAAGCACTTTGTAGAGAACGAGTTTTATTTTAACAAGTCTTTCTTGGTCAAGCAGGGGTAGGGAGAAGCTGGAGTTAAAAGAATAAACTTAAAAAAAAAAAAAAGAATTTCAGGTTGTACTAGCTTTTCCTGGGAAAAGATGAAGTCCTGTGATAGGTATCTTGCTACGTCAAGCACTGTGCTCTCACCCCGTAAACTGGATCATTTTCCTGCTGACTGGAGACCCAACATAAGCATAGTATCTTAAACATGTGTCAAGTAAATTAGCTGCAATTGTAGTGTTTAAAATGGTCTAATGGTCTAAGGGTACCCAGCCAGTAGTGTTTTCCTCCATCACAGGTTGGGAGTAAATGGGAATTTGCTGAAAAGTCAGGCAATGATTTTGTTCTCCTAGATAATAAGATGAAATAAAATTTTCTTAATGACTCTTTCAACAGTTGACTGAAAAACAAGTGAGTGTGACTTAAATTAATTTGAAAGCAAAGTTTTTCAGTGAAAGAACAACCACAGATGCTAGTAACATCTCTCCATGTTCGTTCTATGTTACTCAAATTGCTACGTTCTAATAGAAAGGCAAGGCCCTCCAAGTTGCTTAGTGGGCTACGTGGAAGTAAGTAGATGCCACAATAATATGAAACCTCTGGATGAAAAGCTAAAAATGAAATCAGTCTGGTTTTAACAGATGTCTAGATATACAAGTTTCTTATACCAAGTAGCTAAATCACGGGTTAGCAAACTTTTTTTCTGTAGAGGGTCAAACAGTAATTGTTCTAGACTTTGTAGGCAACTACCGAACTCTGCCATCACCATTTGAAAGAAAACACAAACAATACATAAACAAATCGACAGGGCTGTATTCTGTTATAATTTATTTATGAAGTTATATACAAAAATAAGCAACAGGCTAGATTTGGTATATGACCCATAGGTTGCAGACCTCTGATATAGATGAGGTCAGAATATTTTGTTTTCATGTGAGAATTTAATACTTAGTGGCAGGTGTGAGAAAAAGGTGAGGTTATAGAATATTTTTCTAAAACAGTGGCTCCAGTAGGAGATCATAGCTCAAATGCCTACAGGGTGAAAACTCTCAGTTACATGAGAGACATATGAGTGTTACAAGACATTTGGAAGTGGTGAGATTATAGTTCAGCAGGAAGGGCCTGGCCCCCTCTCACCCCACCAATGTAAAGGGACCCCTGTACTAAGCCATACCTAACTGTCACCACATGGAAATGTCCAGTGTCTCTATCTTCTCTAATGATCTGGTGAAATCTCCCTATTTTTAAATGTTGGAAAATAATTGGAAAATTTCAGGACAATGCAGAGGAAAACCAAAACAAATCTCATGGCATCCAGAAAAGTATCCAACAAGTACATAGTAGGTTCTCAATAAATATATGTTAGAAGGGAAGAAGAATAGGAATGAGGGAAAGAGAGAGGGATGGAGGCAGAGAGGCTGAGAGGAAACAAAAACGAAGAAAGGTAAAAGTCAGAAAAAATGAATAAGAACCAAATGGCCAAAACCATTCCTTAAACTACCAGTTTTAAAACTCCAGGCAAAAGGCTGTGCCCATTCAATCATATTTGGAACCAACACTGCTCTGATGACATGGTATGTACTAAAAGACAGGAGATGTTGTATATTTATGTGGCCAAAATGATATGTGCCATTTTCAACCTAACAAAAATGAAACAAAGTGAAGACCAAGACCCTGAAGAAGGAAATGTTATATGCAAACAATGAATCATGGAACACTACATCAAACACTAATGATGTAATGTATGGTGATTAACATAACATAATAAAAAATAAGTCAGTAAAATAAACAGTTGATTACCACACACACAAAAGAAGAAATCTTGATTTTCATTCAAGCCCCCCATCGTGGAAGGCAGGAAATGCTCATCTCCAACTTCACTGCACGTAGCAAGGTTCCCTCCCTCACTGTGCATGACATCATCTGGGAGCTTTGTGAGAATGCTGGTGCACACTCTCAGAACCCAGAGATTCTGACTTAATGGGTCCAGTGTGACCCTGAGGCCTTGATGTTTTTTGTTTTTTAATTCTCTCCATGTTATTCTAAAGCACAGCCAGGCTGAGGAACCACTAATCTTGACATTAAGGACATACGTGTTACTAGAATGATACTTAGATTTACAAAGAATAAACAATGAAGAATTGCTTCAGCTGGCCATTCAGTGATATGTCCAATAAGGGATACAATGTTGCATTGAGTCATCCAGCAAGTTGAACAGTTAACACAATTACCCTCCCTGATCCTTGCAGAAGTACCACCTAATGGATATCTTAGATCAGGGGGTGGCAAACTTAGTTCAATGTCTGCTTTTGTATAGCCTGTGAACTAAAAATAGTTTTTACATATTTAAATGGCTGAAAAGAATTTTAAAGAATAATATTAATGAGGGGCGCCTGGGTGGCTCAGTCGTTAAGTGTCTGCCTTTGGCTCAGGTCATGATCCCGGGGTCCTGGGATCGAGGCCTGCGTCGGGCTCCCTGCTCCACGGGAAGCCTGCTTCTCCCTCTCCCTCTCCCCCTGCTTGTGTTCCCTCTCTTGCTGTGTCTCTCTCTGTCAAATAAATAAATAAAATCTTAAAAAGAAAAAAAAAGAATAATATTAATGACATATCAAAATGATAAGAAATTCAAATTCCAGGGCCTATAAATAAAGTTTTATGGGAATCTACCCATGACTGTTCATTCATATATAGTCTGTGGTAACTTTTACGCTACAATGGCCTACAGAGTCCAAAATATTTACTATCTGGCCCTTTACAGAAAACCTTTGCTGACCCATGTCTTGGAGGGTGTAGACTCTTTTATTTGCAAAGATTAACAAATATAACAAGCAATTTCAAAGTCTCAGTGAGTTAACACAACAAATACTTATTCCCTCTTCGTGTCACAGGTTCCTTCCATGGGGTACTGAGATTCTTAACCTTTTTGTGCCCTGGATCCTTTGGGCAGTCTGGCGAAGTCTGTCAACCCTTTTTCAGGATAATAGTTTTCAAATGCATAAAATACAACATATAGGATTTAAAGAAAATTATATTGAAATTCAGTAATCAAAATATTCTTCAATGTGATGTAGTAGTATATGTGCTTTATTAAGGCATTAAATAATGAAATCTAGCAGCTGGTTTAATAATTATCTTAATTTTAAAACAGTGTTAAATGTAAAATATTTTGAAATATCTGCAACTATAATGTGACATGAAATATCTATGATTTCCCTAGGTGACAAAGTTATAGGAAGTACTTCAACCACTATAGTTATTTGCCTACATTCATAACAGAAGAAAATGCTAAATTTAAGTGAAAATAGAGATGTAATCTTTCTCTAACCAAGCAGAGGTTCATGGAAATAGAGAACAGTGTTTTTCTAACCAAACTCGTGGACTCCTTGAATTTTATCCATAGGCCAGGGTTCATGGACTCAAGGCTGAAAATACCTGAGAGTCTTTGCATTTCTGGGCCCATGGGAAATTCCATTTGAGCCTCTGCTTCCCATCAGCAGAGACGGAAGAGAGCAAGCACAGAGGACCATTCTAGTATTGTTAAGGGACAACCCTGAAAGTGGTATAAAATAAAACAGCCCAGGTTCCATTAAGTAGAAATCCAGTTTATGGCCCCACCTACCTGCAAGGGACGCTGGGAAATGTAGTCCAGCCAGGCGTGCCTGGGAAGGAGAAGAGAACCATGTGGTGAACCCCCAGGTGGTCTTTACCATAGTCTCCTCTCCAGACTGCTACACAGAATATCTGTGGAAGCTGGTTGCTCTGCTTTGGCTGCCATAACAAAACCCCACAGACCAAGTGGCCTAAATAAAAGAAATGTATTTTCTTACAGTTCTGGAGGCTGGAAGTCCAAGATCAAGCTACTACCAATTGGATTTCTGGCAAGAGTCCACCTCATAGCTAGTAGATGGCCACCTTCTCATGGTGTTCTCTCGCTGTAAAGAAAGAGAGTGAGCTTGCCGGTGTCTCTTCTTATAAGGATGCTAATCCCATGAGATCAGGGCCCAACTCTCACTCCTTATAGGCCCTGTCTGCAAGTGCAGTCACACTGGGGCTAGTCCTTTAACAGATGAATTGGGGGAGAACACGTTTCAGTCCATGGCAGAAGCCATGTGTCAAGCTCTTCTTTAAGACTTGGAGAGAGGAGGATGTTTTTTTCAGAGCCTTCCTGGTTGCTTGATCCTAATATGGTAAACAGCTTCCCATTTTTCCAGTATCGTGTTTTATCCCAAAGCAACAGAGCATTACATTAATTGACTTGTCTTATTAATTCAATAAGCCGCTTCCAGGATGAAACGCTTAGCTATGCTTGTTTGTTTTGGGTCCTTTTTTGGTAGTTGGGAGAAAGCTTCAAGGCTCGAATCATTCCACTGTTTTTCACAGTCACTGAAAATTTTTACGCACTGGTGAAGATTTGCTGCATTTGGAATTACTACAAACCGCTAGTTTCTCATTATATTATAATTTAATTTGCACTTTTTTAGGACGATAAGAAAATATTAGGTAGTTCACATATTGTAGTAGGGTATTTGCTCACAGACAGTTAATATTGTATTTTAGCATTTATTTAAAATGGCATTGAGTGCAGTAAATTTGACAGCATCAGTTATAGCTGAAGGAAACTCTTGTATGACAATGGTAACTCTAAGCCTAAAACAGTGAAATGTGGACCTCAGTCAAATATTTTTTTGAAAATAAAATTAGGAAATCAACTGAATAATGAAAACTTCCTACAAACAAAGGGGGAAAATCTAGATACTTATTTATCAAATCCTCACATTGTACACTTTAAAGTGACATAATGTTTATCTCAATAACACTGGGGGGAAATCTAGACATTTAAGAGATGGAATTCTTGCAGGATTAAAATCAATCTTGGTAGTGACTTCTAAAGGACTCCCCAGACTTACACTGTTGGTTTCCTTTTTCCCAAAATCCTTTGATATGGAGGCTATGATAAAGACCACCTGGGGGTTCACCACATGGTTCTCTCCTTCCCAGGCACGCCTGGCTGGACTACATTTCCCAGGACAGTACAGATGGGTGCCTAATGTGTGTTTTTAATGAGATTTATGTTGATGATGATAAATGTGCTATTTTGTGAAACCAAATGGGATAGGTACTAAAGCATGGTGAGATGTTTTAAACAATTGTTAGCAATTTAGACCCTAATTTCAAGGACAATTTGAAATTTACATTATTATTATAAAAATAGCATTTTAAAGAAAAGTAAAGACAGTTTCCTTTCTCCACAAGGACACAGACGTGCACGTTTCATTTTGCTTCTTTGCAAAGAGGCTGTTGAACAACAGGTTTTTGCAAAAATCCAAGAAGGTTTAAAGTGCTTTTTCTAAAAAACTGTTTGATATGTTGAGCCTGCAAAGCAGCTCATACCTAGACAAGTGGGTTTAATATGAATAAATATTCATGGCCCAATGCCCACTTAAGCCTGGAATAAAATGTGAAGTAACCAAATATTATTTTAAGCTTTCCTCTGGTGTATTGTAGCAGAACCTGATACAAATCAAAGATGAATGCATTAGGTAAAAGGGTTTTTATTGCAAAGAATTGACTTTTTAACAGGTTTTCCTGTACTAATATTATGAAACCGATAATGATAGAAAACATAAAATTAGTAGCTTATGTGATCTTTGGTAGCACATGCTCTGTAAGCCTTAGGACTTCACAAGCAATGTCCTTGCTTCCACGCAAGATACAGCAAAAGGGCTGGAAGCACGTGAATCTATGCGTTCATTTGTTCATTTGAATATTTAGTTATTCATTCATTCTTGTGTTCCCTCTCTCACTGTGTCTCTCTCTGTCAAATAAATAAAATCTTTAAAAAAAAAATAGAAATTGTTTAAATTACATTCATTTATTCAGCAAATAATCTTGAATACCTACTACGCACCAAGTTTTTTCCCATTCCTTTTTTTATCACACCTTATTTTTTGCCCATACATTTCAGGACTACATTTCCAGAAAAAAAAAAAAATTTTTTTTTCAAACAATAGAGAGCATATAAAGGAAAAAAAAAAAAAAGAAAGAAACCTAAAATCTCACTTCACTCTTCCTAAGGCCACTTCCTTCACCATAACTAACCAAGCCCCAAATTAGGAGTCAACAGCCAGTGAGCCCACAGGCTAGATTTTATTTTTGTACATTCCATGAGCTAAGAATCTTTTTACATTTTGAAAGGGTTATTTAAAAGTAAAAACATGAATAATATGCAGCAGCAACTGTTATAGGGCCTGCAAAGCCTAAAATATTTCCGGTCTGGTCCTATACAGAAAAAAAATACTTCACTGCTGGCATAAACTGCAGACCTTTTTCTAGGTATGTATCTATGTGTGTGCATATATAAACACACAAATAGACATATAGAAATCCGTAGTTTTGCGTATTTCTATTTCTTCACTGCTCTGCAACTTGCTTTTTTTGCTTAATAGTATAGCTTGACGATTGTTCTGTGTCAATATATTTATCTCAACTTCTTTTTTTTTTTATAACTCCTAATAGCATTTCATACACGTTGTATGTTCCCTGCCTCTATAACCATTGTCACCACTTCAATCGGGAGCAACGCTTCTCTGAAAAATCTCCCCCATGTGTCCTCACTTTAGCCCTCAACCATGTGTCCCCGGCTTCCATTTTAAATATCCGTCCATTTATTTGTTTATTCTACAAATCTTTTTTGACATATATCATGTGCTGGGTACTCGTCCGGCCCTTGAGGATTCAGTATAGTGAAATAAACAGACCAAACTTCCTGCCTCACAGAGCTTGCGTTCTCCTAGAAGGAACGGAACCAATTAGTAAGATATAATACAAAACAAGGAAGGACAATATGAAATGCTAGAGGGTAGGGCTTGAAATTGAGATCAAGTGGTTCTAGATGGCCTCAGTGAGAAGGTGACTCTTGAGAACAGACCCTTAGGAAATGAGGGTGCTAGCCATAAGAATATGTGAAGGGAAGCATTCTGGACAGAAGAAGCAGCATGTGGAAAGACCCTGAGGTGGGCACAGGCCTGATGAACCCTAGGAAGATCAGTATGGCAGAAGCAAAGTGAATGAGGAAGACAGTAGTGGGAATGAGGTCAGAAAGGTAAGAAGGACCTATATTATGTGGGACCCATGGGCTCTCATGAGGACTTCAGCTTTTAATCTAAGTGAGATGGGAGCCATGGTAGGGTATTGAGCACAAGAGTGACGTGCCGAATTTGCTTTTAATAAAATAATTCTGGTTGCTGCTTTGAAAACAGATTATAGAGGCGGAAGTAAGACCAGTTCTAGGGGACTGTGATCACAATCTAGGTAAGATAGGATAGCAGCCCAGAATTGGGGATGGAAGCGTGGGTGTGCTGTGGAGTGAATGTTCACGTCCTCCCAAATTCATATGTTGAAATCTTAGCCCCCAATGTGATGGTATTTGGTGGTAGGGCCTTTAGGAGGTAATTAGGGTTAGATGAGATCATGAGGGTAAGGGGCTTATGATGGGATTAATGTCCTTGAAGAATGAGGAGATTCAGGATCTCTCTCTCTCTCTCTCTCTCTCTTTCTCTCTCTCTCTGCTCTCCACCATCTGAGATTCAAGGAAAAGATAGCCATCTGCAAATTAGGAAAAGGACCTTCCCTAAGCACCAGATCGTCTCACACCTTGATCTTGGACTTCACAGCTTCCAGGACTGTGAGAAATAAATGAGTGTTGTTTAAGCCCCCTAGTCTATGACAATTTGTTATAGCAGTCTGAACTGATTAAGACAGGGTAGTAAGAAATGGATGTTATAGAAAGCCAGAGTAAAGGAAAACTAGCTTGGAGACTCCAGTACATTGATCAGTAGGTAACCCCCCTCATTCCAAAAATGATGACATTGCATTACAGGACAGATCTTCAGACCTCAGGGAAAGGCCAGGGTCAGCCTAGAAAGTAAATCTTAACATCTGAGAACACATCTTATGTGGACTAAACACCCTTAAGGTAAGGGTTTATTAGTTATTTTAAGATCAAGGCCATGTTCTCGTTAAGTGTCACCTTAGAAGGTTAGTTGTTGGCCCTGTTGTGAAACCAGTCAAACTGAGAGAAGGAAACAAGGTTTGTCTTTGCAATTATTCCAAGAGAGACTGTAATAACATGGGCAATTTCTTTAAAACAGAAATATAAAAAGAGTCTGACTGTAAGCCAAAGCACAAGGAACTTCCCAGAAAGTAGGAGGATGAGTGCATAGCTAAGGAAACAATCAGCTGTGGTCCTGCTAGGCTCTTGGCCAGATTCCAGGGGTCAGTTTACAGCAGGCTGGGACAGCTCTGCTGGTCACTCAAGTTTCTTTTCTTGGGGGCTTGTTTATCTCAAGCTCTTGGTGGAGGCCACACACCAGTGTTCCTCTGCTTTTCCAACCAAAGCGGTGTTGCCTTTCTCTTTCTCCCTAAAAATCCCAATAAGTTGAGGTGAGTTCTTTCTCAGAAATGTAGTCTCAGGGGCAAATTCCAAGTCAAGAATCTCAAGACCACTGTGTGGGAGGAATCTAAAATGCAGAAGGTTCTATGATTTTGTTAGGGCTTTATCTACCTTTTAAACAATAATGATCCTTGGATATGGAAACTGCGCTTAGTGTTTGCTGATGCATACAAGATCATTTCTCCTTTAATGTGAGGCTCAATGAGATTGGAAAATATTGGGACAATTATTTAATTTGTTTCGAAGGGAGAAGCCCATAATATTTCAACCTTAGGAGAAAAGAAACCTAATAATAATTTTAAATATAACAACACTACTAGTATCATATTGATTGAATTCTTTTGTTTACAAATGGCAGAAACATGGTGTGCCTGGGTGGCTCCATGGGTTAAGTGTCTAACTTCGGCTCAGGTCATGATCTCAGGGTCCTGGGATCGAGTCCTGCATCAGGCTCCGTGCTCAGTGCAGAGTCTGCGAGTCCCTCTCCCTCTGTCCCTCCCTCTGCTTGTGCTCTCTCTCTCTCTTTCAAATAAATAAAAAAAAAAATCTTTTTAATAAATAAATAGATAAAAGAAATGGCAGAAACATGACCCAAACTAACAAAAAGAGAATATATTGGCTCATTGAGCTGTGAAGTCCGGGAGTGGAGTCAAGCTTAGAAGATATTGACATGCCAGGCATAGCGGGTTCCAGGGGCTCAGATGACATCTGGCTGCCTTTCTTCCTCCATCTCTAGTTTCACTTCCAATAATGCATTGACCTCATTTTCATTCTTCTGTCATGCAATTGGATAGACGACAGCCAGGAGTCCCATGTATAGTCAGTCTTTCTGATGATTTATTATCTAAGCAAAGGGGATGCATCTTCTTCAGATTTCCAGCAGAGATGTCCAAGAAAGACTGTGATTGGCCTCCTTGAGTTGAGTATCCATCCTCACATCAGTCACTGCAGCAAGAAGAAGGGAGAACATTGGCCAGAACTGGATTACATGATCATCTGTAGGCTCAGGGAGCAGGGGCAGCCATACACAAAGTCAGAGAGACAGTGGGAGAAATGATCCCCCAAAGAAAGTGGAATAGAGAAGACAAAGATCTATGTGTCCACTAAAACCACACTTTTTTTATTCTAACGGAAAGATACTTTCCGATTAACTATATTAAAATAACCACATTTGAATGTTTGAAAACAACAGATGCATGTATTTTATGTGGAGACATACCTTTTTCCGAGCTAACAAATTTTAACTTTTTATTGAAGTGTAATATGTATACACATATATAGAAAAGTAAGCCTTTCATGAGTGTCCAGCTTACTGAATTATGTGGTAGTTCTCATAAGGTTGAGGAGTGTTTCCCATGTTCAAAAGCAGCTATCCAGCTTAGCCTAAGGAGTGAATTCTATGGTAGAAATGTGCTGGGGAAATATTAAAGAAGGTAGGGCAGAGAGGAGACAGGAGTGAGAACTGCCAACTGTTGAAGGCAAGTGGGCCCTATAACTTATTCAGCATGCTTTTCTACCATCTGCGTCTGACTTTGGGTCTAGCTCATGCACAACAGTAAAATCTTTATCACCAAGTATTTATTCGGATGAACTATTGGCTTAATAAGAGAGAAGAAAGACTTATTATGTCTTTTAATAAGAGACCACTGCCTGATTCTCTACAAGTAGAGGGAGATACGACCAAGGAGCTAAGTATCTGTCCTAGTGTGATACACAGGTCATCAGATGGCTTCATGTAGCACTGTTACTACACTAGGGATTTGAGAGTCCTTTCTAATTGTTAGACTAAGATTAACTTTTCCCCACAGTGTTGTAGATGTCTCACTTTTGCCCTTCTTTTTATTTTTTTTTTTTAAAGATTTTATTTATTTATTAGAGAGAGAGAGCATGCACAAGCAGGGGGGAAGGGTAGAGGTAGGAAGAAGCAGACTCCCTGCTGAGCAGGGAGCCCGACATGCGGGGCTCCATCCCAGGACCCTGGGATCATGAGCTGAGCCAAAGGCAGCTGTTTAACAGACTGACCCACCCAAGAGCCCATTCTTTATCTACTTTTCACCATATCTCTGCCTCCAGGCTGACCCGTATGTATAACATTACAGGTTTCCGTATTTCCTGGCTGTCATTTTGGTTCAACCAACAGAGAACACAAGCAGGGAATTGGAAGGAGGGAGAAAATTGAGGTCAGGGATTAACCCCCAGATCCTTCCCTGCAGGGTTACATGGGATGTAATGGACCAAATGTCACCTGTTTGCTAACCCCAAACTAGATAAGCTACAACTTCCTATCTCTTAAAGTCCATAATTCCGTATTTTCTCTTTTCCTTTTTCTTTTTCCATTTCTCCTTTTTCAGCTTACCTTACTTATCTTGGTATAGGAACCACAAGTGTTTTTCTTTGCCTTTGAAGCTGCTCTTCCATTTCTTTTGGCCTTAAGTTTGCAATCAGATTCCATACTGTCCTTTCTTGATCTTGCTATTTGGGGGCTTGGGAGCTCTCAGTGTTTAAGGGTATATGACTGAAGTTGGGCAAGTTCTCCCTTATAATCCCTAATAAAGGACATGTCATACAAGTCCCATAACCTGAGCTCCTTCCATCAATCTCCTTCTCACCCATTCCACATAAGGAAAGATACCAAGTTGCTATCAGACCATCTTTCTGCACCCAGAAAGGCAGATACTGTCTCTGATGCACTCTCAGAAAGCAAAAGCTAATTAGGTTTATTTCCTCTACCAAGACAAACAGCAGTCTCTGTCACCAGCAACAGTTATGATAGGGTTCATTTCTGCCCAGTGAATTTAATTGGCTATATTTCTAGGGTGCCAGCATCAGCAGTGCTTCATTAGTTCATCAATGGCTGTTATTTCATCTGCTGAACACAGAGAAGGGCATAAAACCACAGCCAGAAAGATGTGCAGTGGTTAAACAGTCCCTAGCACATAAGAGTGCTAGATTGAAGCATAAGCTCATAGAGAAACTATTATACTGGAAACTGGCTCTTGTATGGATTGCAAAAAATGGAGACTGGATAGATAGAGTGAGGGTCCTTCATGGAGCCCTAATTTGGCTTTTAAGGACCCAAGGATTTCATCAAAAGATAGTTTCACTTATGAGATGGCCCCAGAAAGATAGAAGTGAAAAACTATGCAGCAGGTAAAACAATAACCTTTGGCAGCTGAGTAGCTTGGACTTGAATCCTCTTTGTCCACCTTACTTCTTGGGCAACCTTGGGCAAGTCACTTAACTTCCTAAGTATACATGGTTCCTTCAGTATACTGAGGTTAATGATGTACTAAGTTATAGGGTTGTTGGGATCATTAAATTAGATAACCTTTGGAAAGTAATTAGCATAGTACTTGGCGTAACATAAGTACTCAAGAAATACTTGCATTTTGATGATGATGATGATGATGATGACAGTAATCATCATCATTATTTGTAAGACTGCAGGGCACTTTATGTTATTTCCCACAAACAAATCTTTCCTATTTCTATATTTTTTTTTTTTTTTTACCAGCAAAAGAGCTACCTCTCTGAATACCCAAGCTCATAATGACCCTCCCTCTCTTAAAGATCGCTCCTAGTTAACCAGATAAAGCTGAAACTCTTTAAGATACCATACAAGGCAATCACAATCTGTTTCTCTCCTACCCCTTCTGCCTCATATCTGACTTCTTCCGAGCCTGCATGTTTTACTGCAGCCAGAGTAGAGTTTTCACTGTACCCCAACTGCTCATGATGTGATGTCTTGCATATTCTCTTCCCTTTGCCTGGAATGTTTCTGTGGAGGTCTCAAGGCTTTAATCCAGGATCACCTTAGAAGCTCGTATTTGTTCAGTGCATGTTGCATGCCCAGCACTGTGATGATCAACACCCTATGATGTTAAGCATAGGGTGTTGATCATCTTATTAGGCATAAGAAGGAATATGGGGAACGAAGTGGAGCTCAACAAAGTGACACCATTCCAAGGATGTATGTCCACCAGCAAAGTGACACCCATCCAAGGACACGTGTCTCAGAAATGGCAGAGGGAGAATTCTAGTCAGGACATTCTGACTCCAGAGTAGCTTTATCAGTCTTCTACTGCTGCTATAACAGACCAATACAAATGTATTATCGTATAGTTCTAGAGGTTAGAAATTTAAAATGAATTTTACTGGGTTAAAAATAAGGTGTCAGCAGGCTACATTCCTCTGGAAGCTCTAGGAAAGAATCTGCTTCCTTGACATTTCCAGCTTCTAGAGGCTGCCTGCATTCCTTGGTTCATGGCCCTTCCTCTATCTTCCAAGCCAACAGTGTTGTACCTTGAAATTGCTCTCTGTCTCTCTGTCTTCCTGTCTCTGTATATCTGTGTGTGTGTCTCTCTCTCCCCTCTCTCCTTCCCTCCCTCCTTCTTTCTCTCTCTGTCTCTCTCTTCCCCTCTCATTGAGGGGACTCTGCTTCCCCATTCACATCTCCTCTAACTTTTACCTTTTTGCCTTTCTCTTAAAAGGACTCTTTTGTTATTACATTGGGGCCACCAGGATAATCTATCTCAGTTCTTAATTTATCACATCCTCAAAGTCCCCCCTTCCCACACCCCCACCATGTAAGGAAACATATTCACTGGTTCTGGTGCTTAGAAATGGATATCTTTGTGAAGCCTATCACAGTAGTGCTCTTAATTTCTATATTATTTTGTCAACTCTTTCTGGAAAGTTGCTGTCTTTAACTTTTCCATGAACATTTCCATGGGCCAGATGCTACTCCTTTCTTGGGTTCCCACAGCCTTCTATTCATACTTCTCATTTTGCACTTATCATATTACATTGAAATTAGCTCTTTACCTTTCTGGCTCCCCCAGTTGAATGACAGCTGCTCAAGGTCAAGGTTTATGTCCCCAGAACGTGGCCCAGAATCATGTATATAGCAGGCATTACTGAAAGTTGGGTGGATGGATGAAGGTGAAATGTTTGAAAATCATCGATATCCTTATTCAAAGATGATGGCATCCATGGTCATTTTAAACAAATACATTAATATGGCTAAAAGTATGTGTCCAATGTTTATATATACCAAAATGAACACTATTCTGCGAGAGTTGAGGATGCCTTTGGTTCATAGAACCTCTTCCTATTGACGCTTGATTTCTTCAGTCATGCAGCACTTGAGTGCTACCTACCTACTAAATGCCAGGCCCCAGGGACATGAAGGTAACTTACATTCTTGCCATTAAGGAACTAACAGTTTTAAGGGCAGACATATATGAACCCAACAATGGATCAGTGCTGATAGGTGTTCTTCTCACATATGAACAGATCATTTGCCAAGTCTTACTGGAATCCATAAAGACTCCTTGCAAAGCCATGCTTCTATAAAAAAAAAATAGAAATATGGGTTGTTAACATCACGGGGGAGGTAGTATCATTTAAGAGTTAAGGACACTTGTTAGAAAGCCAGAGACTTGGGATTAAGCCCTATCTCTGCCACATAGTGGTCATGTGATTTTGTTTAAATGATCTAATTTAATTTTCTCAAATTTCTCCCCCCTTATCCAAAGCAAATGAAATCAGTATCTAAATGAGATATGAACATGCACTCCCATGAGGATTATTCACAATAGCTAAGATATGGAAACAACATATCAATAAATGTTCATCATCAGATGAATGGATAAAATAAGTGTGAGATATAGAAACATACACACACACTGGAACGTTATTCAGCCTTGCAAAAGGAGGAAATTCTGATATTGTAACAACATGGATGCACCTGGAAAACATCATGCCAAGTGAAATAAGCCAGAGACAGAAAGACAAATACTATATGATCTCACTTATATGTGAAATCTAAAATAGTCAAACTCATAGAAACAGAGTAGAATGGTGTTTCCCAGGGACTGGGAGAGGAAATGAGGACACATTCGTTAAGAGTACGAGGTTTCATTTATACAGAATGAATCAATTCTGGAGATCTAATACACAGCATTGTGACTATAGCTAATAATACTGTATTGTATACTTGCAATTTACTAAAAGAGTGGATCTTATGTGCTCTCACTGGAAGGAAAGGAAGGGAGGGAGGGAGGGAGGGAGGAAGGAAGGAAGGAAGGAAGGAAGGAAGGAAGGAAGGAAGGAAGGAAGGAAGGGAGGAAGGAAAGAAGAGTGGGAGAAAGAGTGCAACGGAGGGAGGAAAAAAAAGAAAATACCAAGAGATAGGCGTGTTAATTAGCTAGATTGTGGTGAATGTTTCACAATGTATACATACATCAAAACATCAAGTTGCATACCTTAAATATATACAATTTTTATCAATTATACCTTGTTAAAGCTGGAGAAGAAAGAAAATTTTAACTTTATAAACAAGCACTGATTATTTCTGTGATGGGGAGGAAAACAAAAATCATATCAATATAGATTTTTTTTGTCTGCATTATATCTGTCTATGAATAATCTATTTTAGCTATTAAGCTACAAATATATTTTTCTAAGTCTGGTTGACATTTACATATTTTATTAAATGCCATAAATTCCAGAGAAAATTGAATTTTAAAAAAGTCATCTCCCCCTAAAAATGGGGATTGTGAGACATCTATTTCATAGGGATTTTTGAGAATTAGATGAGGTTTATGAATTGCTTTGCTTAAGGTCTAGCATATTCTTCGCAGACAAGAAATGCTAACTTTAATTATCATTTGGGATAATCCTTTGTCTTTTTTTGGATGTCAAAAACAACCTATTATTCAGTGTAGCAAAATAAAATTTCCAAGTATTAACTGAAGTACTACTTACTACCTCCCAGTCTAGCAGCTGACCATTTGTTGTAGCAACCAAATGGATGAACTCCAATTGCAGAGGACAATCCACTGCTGAGAACAGAGGTGACATCCTTAGCCTCCAAGTGGAAGAGTGAGCAGGAAAAGATGTTTTCTCTCTGTCCCCAGATTCTAAGCTATAGTTGGAGTAAAGAATTTGGATGAGAAGAGAGAAGACACATTGCAGGAGCCATTTACTCGGTCTCATTTTCCTGGAACCAATCCTGGTGATGGAGAAAAGAAACCACCTCAAAACTGATTTTAATTTGAGGATCTAGGACTAGAGAGGATTGACACCCTGACAATTCATTCTCAAACTCTAGTCATTAGTAGTCTCAAAGAGTTGAAAATAAGGTGTTAAGGAAAAGATTAATTCTTTATTTCCTGTGGACCCTGAAAAGATGAGGGACAACAATCAGACCTATAGGAGAGACCTGAAGGACCCAGGTTAGTCCCAAAAATCTGAATGAAATTGTGGGCAAGAACATGAAGGATGGAGAATGACCTGAAGGCCTCAGGATCAGAGCTAAAGCAAAACTTTGATCAGGTCAAGGGATAGGGTAGCTTGGAGCCAATGACACTAAGCCATGAAGGGTAAAGTGCCACATTATACAAGATAACACACTCAAGACTCAGGCAAGACAAGTTGTGCAGATATTAAAAAATGCGCCCCCCACTCCAAAAAAAATTCCAGATATGAAGATATAATAAGACCAAAATCTATACTTTTCTCCCCAGTGGCATCTTGCAAAAATTGTCTTAACCCTGGAGCATTTAAAATCAGGAGTGAATTAGGTGGAAGAAGAGAACCTCAAGATGATTCTGTGAGATCTTCTGAATGAGCCTGACTTTTAACCTAGAAGTAACAAGTAAAAATCTCTGGACTGGACTGAGACAATCCTAGAAAGGGCTAGGTTAATTTTTCTCTCTGGGGGATTCTTGAGTCATAAAATCAAAAGTTTTCATAGGAATAAAGTTAATTTTTACACACCTGAGATTGTTACCTTAGGTTCATAACCCACCAACATTTGCCTTAGAGTAACTCATTCTCTCGGGCTGAATATGGGGAATGTCACTGAATTAATCATACTCATGACAACTGTGTTTAGAAGAGCTCAGGTTGCATTTTATATGAAGTGTATTCCATTAGCAGTACCATGGGCACAGAGCTACTGACAAGATTCGCTGGAGGGTTGTGTGATTTAATACAAAGTTCTTGCTTAGGGAAGTATGACAAGTTGAATCTGCAAGTTAATCGCCATTTGTTCGGGTGTTCCTCCTCACATGGAGGTCTCTGTGAGAGAACAGAAAAGGAGACAGAAGGGTTGAGAATAAGATTTCTTCACATGCTGCCTTGGCACTTAAGAGACAACATCTTGAAGCCCAAGTGGTTGCTGTGTTACTCAGGGGTCGGCAAATTCTTTTCTGCAAAGGTCATGTCTTCATTAGTTTGGGCTGCTAGAACAAAATACCATAGACTGGTGGCTCGTAAACAACAGAGATTTATTTGTCACAGTCTTGAAGGCAGGAAATCTGAGAGCAGGGTGCCAGGCTGGTAGAAGGAGGACTCTGTTCAAGGTGGCAGATGTCTTCTTTTATCTAGTCTGGCAGAAGGGGCTGTGGAGCACTCTGGGACATCTTTTATAAGGGAGTTAAGATGTCAACATGTGAGTTTTGAGAAAACACAAACGTTCAGACCATAGCAAGCCAGATAGTAAATGTTGTAGGCTTTGTGAGCGTAAGATCTCTGTTGCAACTACTCAACACCACTGTTACAGCAGGAAAACAGCCAAAGGCAATACATAAGTAAAGGAGTGTAGCTAGGTTCCAATAAAACTTTATCTGTATACAACAGTGAGCAGCTGGAGTTAGCCTAACCTCTAATCTAGCTTATCTGCGTCAAAGAAAGTTGATCTGGCCACAAGATATGATGTCTGGGGCCTAAAACCTGAACATACTAATGGATTTGCCTGTTGTATATAGCAGACAGAGGTAATAGTGGTCATTGTTGATTTTATTTTCTGGGTTACTTAGGATTTATTTCCCTTGGTGTCATTTGGGAACCACCCTAACCCCACTCTCAGTCCACATGCATTTGCTTTGGCTGCGTTGGCTGCTTTGGCTCCTGGCTCCAGGAGTAGAGAATATGATCCAAATCTAACCAATGAGTACACCATTCCCCCAAGCCACAGTGACTGATACAGGGATGGAGTGTGGTCCCAACTTGTCTAATCAGGATAAGGTTTGTGATATGTTCAATCAGAAGGAACCCCCCGAAGAAGATCTAGAGATAAAGATTTGAGTGTAAATGGTTTATTTGAGAAGTGATCTCAAGAAATATTGGTTGAGGTATCAAGCAAGATACAATGGAGGGGAATTGGAGCTTCATCTTGGGGGGGCACAGAGTCAGTGTTGAACAAATTAGTCCACCAGAGGGGTACATATCAATCCCTATCAGTCACTAGTAGAGGACTACTCCTTGGCATGTTCAACCCTGTTACCTCTGTCCTGCCCTGAGCACCAGCAGAGTAGATGTTCAGTCACAAAAGAATGACGTCAAGCAAAGAGGTACAGATGCTAGAATTTGGAAGTCTGATTCTGCTGGTCTGAAATAAGACCTGAGGAGGATCTGGGTAAGGTACCTATAGCTTTTGCTACCGCAGAATTGGGTTAGTCTCCATATTAGGATTCCGGAGAAAGTGGGAGCTTATTTGACTCAGTTTGAGCTCTTGAATCATACTGTGCCTGAAATCATCCCACGGACATTTTAGTTATGTGAGCCAATGAATTTCCTTTTTGCTTAAACCAGTTTGAGTCAAGTTTCTTACCATATGAATCAACAAGGACTAAATAAAGCACATGAGAAGTTGGAATTTATTTTCTTTTTTTTTTTAAGATTTTATTTATTTATTTGACAGATAGACAGAAGAGCACAAGCAGAGGGAGTGGCAGAGGGAGAGGGAGAAGCAGGCTCTGCACTGAGCAGGGAGCCCGATGCAGGACTCGATCCCAGGACCCTGAGATCATGACCTGAGCCGAAGGCAGACGCTCAACCATCTGAGCCACCCAGGCGCCCCTGGAATTTATTTTCTACTGATACTGATTCATCACAAACTCTGAAAAATATTTTGAGGTATAGAGAATTCTAAAAAGATGATAGGTATAGATATATGGATATAAATCCTATATATCATCTCTATTGTAGATACAGATCACATCTATCGTTTGATAATATCTATATCTGTGTCTATACTCTATACAGGGGGGTGGTACTGCATTCAGGAAAGAGGTACATAAATACGTTGGTTTTTAAATGGTACCCAAAAGGTTAAATAAGAATATCATGAAGGCTCTCAGAGAAAAGTCACCAGATCTTCACAACCCTCCCATCCATCCACAGCATGTAAGCCCAGGAATATCTGCTTCCATGAAGGGAAGCGAGTGTGCAAAATTGCCCAGCAGACTCTCAGGAGTTACACCATAAGAGACGAATATCTATTTCTCATCATAACTTACTTTTGTCGACAATCTCTGGGCTGGAGGTTTATCTCTTTTTCATTCTTTCCACTCATATTTGCTAAATGGAATTAAAGGATTAAAATTGAGATGGCCTGGACAAATAGAAGAGGATCAGAAGATAATAAGACCAGGAAAACCAAATGTAGTCATTTCCAGGAAAGTCAGAGAGTCAAGGGAGTAAGCAAAGGACAGCACATGCTTATAAGTGCAAGAGAGGATCAGGAAAAAAGATTAAAAGAAATTATTTGTAAAGCATACACTCTGCATTTGTGTGTGTGTTCTCGAAGGAAATGGAATCTATTTCTATTATATTTTTGTTCAGATTGCTATTTCATTCAATATGATTTGGGGCTGATCCACACTTACACAAGCTAAATAAGTGTGTGAAACCCTATTGAATCTGTGACCCATGTGATCAATCTATGGTATCTTATTCAGGAGGCACAGTTCAACAGTCCAGAAATAAATTAAGATGTATTTCATTTGTTTATTTACCATTTCTGTGGGGTATGTTCTATGCCAGCCATATTCATGCCACTAGTGATTTAATAGTGAACAAACTAAACAAAAAGTGTCCTCTCATTGATTTTACAATGAGTGGAAAAAGACAGATGATAACCCAAATAACATGTGTAACCTGTTAGATGATGACAAGTGATATGCAGAAAACACAACAAAAGAGGATTGGGAGCACTGGGAGGGGAGGGCCACTTTGAGATGATGACTCTTGTCCAAAAGTGTGAAGGAGGTGAAGAGAGAGGCAATTGTCTGAAGGAAGAGCATTCCAGGCAGAGAGAACAGCAAGGGCAAAGGTGGGAGAGCACTGAGCCTTTCTTAGAACTATAAGGAAGCCAGTATGAGACTAGAGCAAAGGTCGGCCAACTTTTTCTGTGAAGGACAAGATAGTAAAAGATTTCAATTTTGAGAGCCATACAGCATCCACAACAAGCCCTCAGCTCTGTCATTGTGGTATGAAAGCTGCCACAGAAAACAGGCCATAATTTGCTGGCCCCGGGTCTAAAAGAATGAGCAAGTGTAGTGATATCTGAATGTGTATGACCTTATACATCATTGCAACAACTTGGGATATTACTTTGTATACTAGTCAGGGTGCCCCAGAGAAACAGAACCAATAAGTTGTGTGTGTGTGTGTACATGCATGTGGGGAGGGGGTGCAGAGAGAGAGAGAGAGATTATAAGGAATTGACTCATAAGATTCTAGAGGCGGACAAGTACTGAGATGCACAGTTCCCAAGCTGGAGACCCAGAAGAGCTGATGGTATAGTTCCACTCTGAAGACCAGCAGGCTCAAAACCCAAGAAAAGCCAATATCTTAGTTTGAATCTGGAGGCAGGAAACAACCCGATGCCTCACCCAATTTGAAGGCAGTCAGGCAGGAGGTATTCCCTCCTATCCAGAGGAGGGTCAGCCCTTTTGGTCTATTCAGGCCTTCAACTGATTAAATGATGCTCACCCCTACTGGGAAAGGAGATCTGCTTTACCCAGTCTACCAATTTAAACGTTAAACCCGTCCACAAATACCCTCCCAGAAACACCCAGAATTATGTCTGACCAGATATCTCAGTACCCTGTGGCCCAGTCAAGTTGGCACATAGAATGAACCATCACCATCACATTTTATATGGGTAAGAGAGCCACTAAAGGATTTGGGGCAGTCACATGGCATGACCTGATTACACGTTAGCTGTATGACGCTAGCTGGTGTGTTGGGCAGATGTAGGGTGACCAATTATGAGGCTATTTCAATATTCTAGGCCAGAGATAATAGTGGTTTAAACAAGGTGGTAGCAATGTAGGTGGGGAGAAATAATCAGATAGGCTTTTGTCGGTGGCACTGACTGAATTTTCTCATCATGTGTTATTAGTGTGGGAGAAAGACTACAGTAGGGTGGACTCTAAGATTTTGTCCTGAGCAATTTAAAGGATCACATGGTCCCCGACTGAGATAGGAAAGATGATAAGAAAACCTGGTTTAGGGAAAAGATTAGGAACTCAGTTCTGAACAGGTGATGTTTAAACCCTTATTAGATATCCAAGTGCCAAAGTAAATGCAATGGTCTGAACATGTGTCCCCCCACTCCTGCCCCTGCCAAACTCCTATGTTGAAATTCTAACCCCAAATTTGATGGTATTAGGAGGGAGGGTTTCTGAGAGGTGCTTAGGTCATGAGGGTGAAGCCCTCATGAATGGGATTAGTGCTTTTATAGAAGAGACCCACACAGACCCCTCACTCCTTCCACCATGTGAGGATTCAGCAAGAATATACCAGCTATGAACCAGGAAGAGGGATCTCAGGAGAAAGCAACCATGTTGGCACCTTGATCTTCAACTTCTAGCCTCCAGAACTGTAAGAACTGATGCTTTTATAAGCACCCGGTCTGTAGTGTCTTGTTAGAGCAGTCCCAATGGACAATGACAGAGCAGGAAGCTATATGTACATGTTTGAAGTTCAAAGGGAAAAGTCCATCAGGTAAGGAATTCATGAGATAATTCAAGAGGTTCTATTCAAAAGTTTCACCATTTACTATATCTCCTTTCCTCTTTTCTCTACATGCTTGAAACTCTTTGGAACTCTCATTTGCCCACTGCCCCCCACCCCACCCCGCCCTACACATGCCCATGCCCAGCCTTCTCTGTTCTCCTTGGCTTCACTGTGGAGATTTCCTGAATCTCTCACCAACTCTCACTCCACCAATGCCCCTCAGAGGGGTCTGCTTCCTCTGCCCTTTACCAGATCTGCATCCCCAGGTCTCCCAGCTGGGGAAAGGCAAGGGATGGATTACAAAGTAGGGGGATAAAGAGCGAATTTGGGTTGGAAATGATCCATTCTTTTCGGGGTCTATGAAAATAGGATCTATGGACATCCTATGATAAATAATAGCAATAACAACTATGTATGTGTGTATATCAGCCGTAAATGGCTACTGTTCATTATCTCAATGCTAATTTAATAGAATCATAGAATTTTGGAATTTTATCAGCTCTGGAGATTCAAACATCATTTTGTCCCACCCTGTCTCTTATAAATGAAGAAACCGAGATCAATAGCAGTGAACTAATTTGTCCGAGCTTCACTTTTTCTCAGAAAGCTATTCCTCTATTACTCACCATATCAGTATAATGTGTATATGGAGGTATGTCTAATTAGCATAACTTATAGAACATCTGCAACATGTAGCTTTATGAAAAAAACATCATGAAAAGTGCTTTATATTCACCATTTCATTGAATCTTCACAACTCTATGAAGTAGTTAAATGAGCCCAGTTTTACAAATGAGTATCCAGTAAGGCTCAAAGAGGTTCAATGACTAGCTCTTCACCCAGCTGGGTAGTGAGGGAGCCAGGGCCAGAAACTTAGGTCTGAGTCCAGTGCCTTTGCCTGCACAAAGCTGCCTTTCAATCATGAATCATTGTATGTGTTGGGGTGAGGGTGAGGGGTAAGGATGTTCCACAATAAATGGTGATTTGTTCTCTCTCAATATGTTTCAATCTGCTAAGGACACATTTGGGTGTCCCAGAGATTGACCTGGCATGCTTCATAAGCTCTGACTTTCTCTCGATGACCCGGCTTTGTCTTCATTCATAGTGTTGTTCTTTTACCGGTTTGTCTGCAAGAATTTGTACATCCTATAAGCGGGAATGGTGGTAAGAGGAAGATAAACAAAATAACTGTCTTGTTCTAAAGAAAGAGAGGAAGTGTGCGCATAAGAGAGAACATGCAAGCCCTGTTAGCCCAGGATTACAATCTGAAAATCAATTACAGGCATGAATTTGACACAAACAAGTGTTAGGAACTGCTGACAACCAAGCATAAGGCAGTAATTGTTGCCCACACTAAACTAACTCCTTAAATCAAGAGATAACTACTAAAATCAAGCTACAGGTCTGCTCCTCTTACTATGTACTGTGTTATATTTTCCAACCATATAATTTCCCCCAGGGTGAATTCTAAAATATCCTCCTATAGAAGAGGCTAGGAAAGAAGTCTTCATTCTTCTTACTAAGGAGAATTTGCTAGAAGGGAAGAGGGAAAGTTAACAGAGCTTTCTCCAGGGACACAAACTTTTATTTTTAATTTAGCAGATGCTAAATTCATGTTTCATTTATTGCTCCTTCTGTTTTATGTGTTCTACTTTAAAAATCCTTCCTTTTGTCAAACATATCTCATTCTTCGAGGCAAGCATAAAGGCAAGGAAAAATTGGGCAAATACAAAAAAAATCTTTGAATCAGCCGGATGGTTTCATTTCAGTTGGAAAAGTGTATGGCATCCACAGATTGTATCCCCACCTTTCCTACATTTTCCCTCAGAAGGTTTGGATAAAGAGAAGACAATAATTGTCAAGATAATACATTTTTACTTCCAGAAATAGACCAGAGTTCCTCAGTCTTGACACCGCTGCCATTTTCAACCAGATAATTCTTTGCTGTGGAGGTTGTCCTTTGTATTGCAAGGTGTTTAGCAGCGTCCCTGGCCTCTACTTACTAGATCCCAGTAGAACCCTCCGCCTAAATGTTTCTAGAGAAATGACCGATTCTGCAGCTGAGGAAAGAATAGATGAGTCTAGTGTGTCTCGTAGTATCAGAAAAAAAAAGGGAAGTTATAACAACATACACATACAAAGTCAGTGACGGGGTTATGTCAGATGGACACGATAAGCAAACAAAGGGCCCTCAACAGCCAAAGCTGGAACAATTTGAGCAACAAAATAAAGTGACGCTGGATTATTACCTAAAGTATAAAATATATATTCATGAGTTTGTGTTGATACAAATAAATTATTGAACAATTAAATAAATGGACATAATAAAGTCTCCTCTACAGAAGAATTTGAAGTGATTTATGTAGATACTCAGCCTCCAAGTAGGTGGTGTGTAGCTGCATGTAGTGACTTCCTTCTGAAGATTACAGTACGGAAAGGGTGATTTAAAAAGTAACTTTACAGGGAAGAAATCTGACAGATACTACTCAGCCAGGTGATCAAGGTGATCATCCACAGTGATAAGTCATGTTGTCACTATGTACCTTGATATGATGTGATGAAAATCACCCTTTACTTCTGTGTTCTTCCTTCCAAATCCTATAACCCTGCTCCAATCATGAGACAAACATAGACTAATCCAAACAGAGGGATGTTCCACAAAATATCTAACCAGCCCTCCTCAAAATTGTCAAGGTCATCCAAAACAAGGAAAGTCCAAGAAATTGTCACAGCCCAGAGGAGCCCAAGGAATCAGATGACTAAACATGGTATGGTATCCTGGATGAACCCTGGAACAGGAAAGGGACATCGGGTAAAAGCACATGAAATCTGAATAAGGTATAGGCTTTATTTAATAGTGATGTATTGATATTGGTTATTAATTGTTACAATGTACCATATAAATTATTAGCATGAGAGATGTTTTTAATAGGAGAAACTGGATGTAAGGTATGTGGAAACTCCCTTACTACCTTCAAATCTTTTCTGTAAACCTAAAACTATTGTAAAATAAAAAGCTAATCTGAAACAGTGTCTCCTGATCTTGGCAAATGTCCCCTTGGAAGCAAAATCACCTTCAACTGAGAGCCATTGCTGTAGAGTATCTGGGTTCAAGTCCCACCTCCACCACTTTCTAGCTGTGTGGCCTGGGGAAAATTCCTTAGCATCTCTGAGTGTGTAGAAAATAGGGATAATCATAATACACACTTCAGAAGACTGATAATGAGGATCAAGTGCGGTAATGTAACACGCAGACTGACACTTAATAAACACTTGATAAATGTTGGCAATCATAACACTAAGGACGATCATTATTATCAATTCACCTTGTTTGAATGATGCACGACTAACATGTTCCTATTTGTTTCTAGCCCATCAGCCTCCAGAAAAAAAAAAAAAAATTTTTTTTTGAGGGCAATTTGGGTTTAGACAAATCTCCTTTCTTGCCTTGAGGAACAGAATGTGCCTTTTGGAAAATGATGGACTTCCCTGGACCTACAGGCTTTCTCAGGAAAAGCCCAAATGATGATGGACAGCAGCGTTTCCTGCCCTAATATCGAAGCAGCCCACGCAGCCTGCATGAGATTTACTTTGGTTAGACTCATTTATTGAATCCCAGGGTGAGAAACGCAGCACGATGGCAGGAAGATGAAGCCATCTGTCTGGCTGGAGACCAAGGGTAGGGGAAGTGAGAAGAGAAGGCACCACTGCATAAGGAGCCAGCCCCTGATGCTGGATCTGTTTAGGTGAATCATCCCTGGGGAATGTTTCCAAACTACCCTTTGACTGCTCATCTAAGCCTTACTTTACGTGTCCTGGCCTTAAAACCAGTTAGATGTCATGACTTCTGCTGTTAGGGAGCTTAAAGCTAAAGAAAAAGGAGAAATACATACAATTACATTTTCCATAGGACACAGATGGAAGGAGGCTGAAGGCTACCCCTCCAGCCCCTTGTTGTAACTGGGGCTAAAATGGAAAGTTCAGCATCAGGCAGCCATGCAGATTTACATTTACATGTTGATGTAGAAAAGTACAATCCTTGAAGTCAGATTAACTTATATTCAAATTTCTCCAGCATCACTTTCCAGCTGGGTGACTATGGACCAGGCTACCCTACCTCTCTGAGCCTCCATTTCTTCCTCTATAAAGTGGGGATAATGGTGAGGCATAAATGAGAGGATTTTTATAAAAGAAAACCAAGAGGTCCAAAAGGTAACAATGGTCATAGAGAAGCTGAAAATGCTGGATGGGCTGATCCTGGAGAATGCTAGCTTCCTGGAGTTCAGGGACACAGGGACAACATACTATACCTCCTAGGAGATTCTTAGTTCTCTCCAGCCAGGCGCCAGTTGGACCCCTTATGCCCTTTGAAATGAGGGCAGGAAATGTTGATGTCATAGAATGGAACGTGTTCTATCACTAAGCCCCTGTGTTCAGTAACGAGGAATAATTTTTGAAATGCCAAGGGATGGAAACAGTTCAGTCCAAGCGGTCTTTGTGGGGAGGACGTCCTGGAGAGCAGGGGACAGTATGTAGAGCTTTGGCGAATCAGCTATGTGCTGTTGGGTTAACTAATACCAGCTTCTTGGACCTTGACCCTTCTCTTGGACTTTGACTTCTGAGATCCTGATTTGAGCCCATTTTCCAGGATTTGGCTTCATTCTTTCAAGAAATAAAGGGCCTGCTGTGTGCCTAGGCACTGGGGATAAAGTGGTGAAAACAAGCATGATGCCAGCTAGCACTGGAAAGGTGGGAAGCAGACAATACATGAGGAAACAAACAAACAAATGAATAATGAAGACAGCCTCCCTCATGAGTTCTATAAAGAGAATAAATCAGGGTCAAGGTATAAGAAGTGACTAGATTTGAGGTAAACTCCAACCATTGTTGAGGAAAGTATCTCCAAGGAGATGACACTGGAGATGAGCTCTAAAGGGAAAGAATGAACTAAATGCACAAAGATTTGTAGACTTACTCAGGCAGAGATGATAGCCTGAACTAAGGGTATTCTTCAGTGCTTCTGGCTTTTGTTTTTTTGTTTTAGCATGCAACACTTTCCAAGTTTAACCATAGAACACTTTATTCAAAAGGCATCTGTTGGGATTACTGCTTCACAGAACCAGTGTAGGAAACATTAGCTTCCATTATTTAATCAAAATTCCTTAGCCTGATAGTCAAGTCCTCAAGGATCTGGCTTCAGCCTCTCCTTCTGGCTTTTTTTTATTATTATTATGTTATGTTAATCACCATATATTACATCATTAGTTTTTGATGTAGTGTTCCATGATTGATTATTTGCATATAACACCCAGGGCTCCATGCAGTGCTTCTTGCTTTTGACTTACATGTCTTATTACCCAGATCTGATAATCTAACTTCTTTCTACTTAAGAAAGTATTTTAGATTTTTCTTGTGCATGCCATTTGTTTGCTTCATTCATTCCCTTGTGCATCTAATTACTTATTAAGCACCTACTACTTGCCAGACACGAGGAATAACTAATGAATGCAACAAACATGAATTTCCATCCTCATGGAAATTGAATGCTCAGATACAATCCTCAAAGTATTTTGGTGCCTAAAACTCCAGATAGTAGTATTATCTCAGAAGGATCCTTCAGAGCCCCTACCTCAGAAATAGCTTATCTCTTTAGGGAGTCAGCCCATTGCTGGTAGAACCTCAAAACTTGATTGCAGATGGATTGGGGAAACACTGGACTTTAGAGTCGGAAAGAACTTGGTTACAAATCCTAGGGCTGTCTCTAACCAGCTGTGGGACCTTGGCAAAATCACTTCACCTCTCTGAGTCTTAATTTTCTCATCTCTAAAATGACTTCATTTTATGAAATTCAGCAGTAATATCTAGCACATAGTAGATTCTTCATAAATGACCAAGGTGATATTTTGACCCATTTTTGTTGTCTTTTTGAGTATATAAACTGTAGTTGTTTTCCTGAGAGCATAAAACTCTGTAATCTACACCAAGGAGAAATAGATGTGTTTAAAATTTACCCAGTTTAATCTGATTTGTACAAAGAGACTAAATATCATACTCCCTTACCGATGCCATTTTCTAGACGAACACATTCATTCTCAACAGAGCATACATAAGCAGCCCCTTTCCTGAGACCTGCATTCTCCTGTTGCCTATACAATGTTAGTTAAATAATTATCGATTATTTGCTTGGATGGGGTGTAGAAAAAGGTTTTTCTCCCTGCTCTTTAGATGGGAACTATAATGGGTTATTGAAGTAGAATCCCTGCAAATACCCTGAAAACATAAAATGCCTTTGGCAGTAACCAGCTCATGCAGGAAAATGGAACTGATCAGTGTTGAATTATGCCAACCTCACTGTTCTCTACCAAATATGGAAACTAGCAGCCACTGCATAATATTACCCCACAGCCTCAAACTACTTCTCAAAGAAGTTTAGCTCTAATTATGAAAAACAAAACAAAACAAAACACAAAACAAAAAACCAGATGTTCCCATCTTTCATACATCCTGCATCTGCCAGGGCTCTCCAAGAGCTAGTCAGGGGAGACCCTCAGGGAAGAATGAGCCAGCCAATGTGTTTCGCAGTCACCTCCTGGAATCAGGATCAGTGGTGGAAATAGAGAGGTGTTGTATGAAGGTCAATTTCTAGCTACGTCATGCACCAGCCCATAACTGGCAGCAGGAGCAACTGCTGATTTGTACCGAGGCCCCAGGAGTTACTCAGCTGTATTAAACTATTAGGGGGAAGAATGAAAATCGAAATAGATCACATCCATTTGACATGGGCTGCTCGAAATGCGTTCACTGGGAGTGTTAAATTCAATATAGATGACAAGGTCAGATGAGATCCACTGCCTTATTCCAAGTAGATTAACGTTCAAGTGCTCACCACAGGATATTACTGCACACTTCATTAGATTATACTTCTAACCTGAAACAATAACTGTTAAATTCCAAACTCCATCTGAGTCTCGGTGATCAGCCCTCAGAGATACCTTAACCTTGGGAAGGGTAGCTGAATGGGAATTGATTTGTCACCTTCTAAAACTTGCTATAGCTAAGAGTTCACAAATTGATGCTCAGACGACATACTCTGAATTCTGCAGTGCTTTAAACTTAGCTAGAGACTTGTTATCGTTCAGTGCCTGGCCAAAATTGCTGCGGCCCTTTATAATATCACACTGGAATCACGCTCACAAATAGGACACTGCTCTCGCGACAGAAGGTGGTTTATGTTAAAATTATGTCTGCTTTGTGACCCTGAGGCCAAATTTGTCATCAACTCACTTTGGCCAAAATTCATTTTTACCCGCACCATTTTGAGGTCATAAGGTTTCACCTGACCAGTGAGACTATAACCACAAATTTTCAACCCTTGCAATTCTGTGTTTCACCTTCACCTTTTTGCTCCTTTGTTCTTACAGGCTGGGGGGTTATATCCCTTGATCAATCTTGTGCTTTCTTAAAGTGAAAACATTTTACCCAGGCATTATTTTTCACCTCCCTAATCCTACAAGATGTTATCTGTCTTCCAGACAAGGGAAATGTTTTCATGATTGCAAGCAGCACTCAATCTTTGCTTTGGAGAATGAATTCATGCATTTACTTAATAAACATTAGTTGAGTATCTGCTGTTCTCAGGCATTAATTTAGGGCCTAGGGCTACCCTGAAGGGACCTTTGCAGCTCACATACTACTGGGAATGAGAGACAATAAGGAAACAAAACACCTAATTTCAGATAGTGATTTAAACAGGAAGGTCAAGAAATAGAGCCTCCAAGTAGACAGGGTGACCACTGAATGACTTTCTAAGAGGTGGCATTTGTGCAGAGATCTAAAAAAATTGAGGAGAAGAATATTCCAGACAGATGAGACAGTAAGGAGGCAAGAACAAGTTGGGCTGATTAGAACAACAAGAAGAACTCAGTGCAAAAAAGATGAGGGCCCATAGGTGGGCAGGGGCCAGATGATGTGGGACTTTCTTGGCCTGGGTCAGGAATTTGGGTTTTATTCTCTGAGTGATGGAGAACCATCATAGGATTTTAATAGGAGAAGCATATGATCACGTTTAACCTTTATATGATTACATTTGGGTGGATCTGTAGTGAATAGAGCTACACCTTTTTGTTTAATAATAATAGCTTGATAGAATAGGTTTTGGTAGGGGCACCTGGATGGCTCAGTTGGTCAAGCATCTGACTCTTGATTTCAGCTCAGGTCATGATCTCAGGGTCGTGAAATCGAGCGCTGCGTCGAGCTCCGTGCTCAGTGCCGGATTCTGCTTGGGATTCTCTCTCTCCCTCTCCCTCTGCCTCCCCCACCCGTGCCACTCTAAATAAATAAATAAGTGAAATCTTTAAAAAAAAGAATAGGTTTTGGTAATTAGATAGTTCTGAGGTCAAATCCCAACTCTACCATTTACCAGCTCATCTGATCTCAGAAGTTATTTAATTTCTTGCATTAAACCCTTAAAGGCAAAATAGGCATAATAATACCTGCCTTCTTATATAAGATCATATACATGTATAATACATAGAAAATCTGGTAAAGGTTATTTATTCGTTGACTGATTTATTCATTTGTTTGTGTAGTCAACCAATATGTACTCAATCACTAGGGTTCTGCTCCTTCAAATTTCTGCATGTAGCAATTTTTTTACTAGCTGCATTTTATTATTATTTTTAGAGCATTTTTTAAAATTCAGTTAACATTCGGTGTATTATTAGTTTCAGAAATAGAGTTCAGTGATTCATCAGTTGCCTGTAACGGGCAGTGCTCATCACATCATGTACCCTCCTTAATGTCTGTCACCCAGTTACCCCATCCCCGTACCCCCCCTCCCCTCCAGCAACCCTCAGTTTGTTTCCTATGGTTAAGAGTCGCTTATGGTTTGTCTCCCTCTCTGATTACGTCTTGTTTTATTTTTCCCTCCCTTCCTCTGTGCTCTGTTTTGTTTCTTAAATTCCACATATGAGTGAAATCGTATGATAACTGTCTTTCTTTTTACACCATTTGATTCCCCATCATCACTCCCTCTAACTTTTCTTTCTTAAGATTTTATTCATTTATTTGACAGAGAGAGACAGTGAGAGAGGGAACACAGGCAGGGGGAGTGGGAGAGGGAGAAGCAGGCTTGGATCATGACCCAAGCCAAAGGCAGATGCCTAACCATCTGAGCCACCCAGGTGCCCCTCCAGCTAACTTTTAATACTAGGATGTTCCAAACTTGCCATTCCTCAGATATTTTTGTGCTTCCTCAAATCCCAAAGCTGTCCTGAGAACCTGGAACATTAGATCCCAGATTCCCATTCACTGGGTAAATACTGAGCTTCTCTCCCTACTGCATTTAAAGGATACAGTTTTCTGGTGATAAATTAGTCATTCTCTACCTTTATAATAACAGAAATTCTGGCCACACATTAAAGCACTTAAGAGATTGAAAGCAACGATAAATCAGTCTGTAATAATTACAGTAAAGTTCTATGACAACGGGGTGATACTACACAGTGCTTATGAAAATAACCATTGTTTCATCCTCTTTGTTGATTGTCCTTCAACTCAATGCAGACTATTTTAGAAGAACAGTGTACTTCCCTGACTAAGTTCCCCTACTATACCTACAAGGCAGAGTTCTTGAGTATTCCAAGAAACCCAAGACTTTCTTCACGCTGACTTGATATCATGATTAGCGTCTTCTTAAAGTCAGCATTTCTCGATTCTACGAGGCTTCCTAAGTCTCACTCAGCACAACCTTGTATCTGACAGAAGTGATAATAATATATGCCCTCAGTTGAAACAAAAATTAATTGGACACATTGATCAAAATGAGAAGACAAACATGCAAAGGATTCATGGCACACTAGTAATATTGTGAATTCTTTTCAAGAACTGCTAAAATAAGGATTGTCACTGGACTCCTGATTTTTATTTTAAACAGCAATAACCGCTCCTAGGATAAAATCACACAGACTATGATATTGTCAGTACACAAAACTTCCAGCCTAGCGTTTGATCAAAATTTTGCCAAGTCAAATAAAGCTCTGTGATTTCCTGAAAGCTGTCTGGGTCCTAAGTCATTGTATCTAGACAAGTTTGTGAGTTATGAAAAGATTTCTCAGAATGATACTTCTTACAAATTCAGACTAATGAACACATTCCAAAGTCCTAATGCTCAGAGCAGGGCAAAATAAGGTATGAGGTTGAGAGGTCCAATGAACAGTGCTTCCAGACACCTCTTTGTTCTTCCAGTGAAAATCCTGACAGTATGTTCAGCAAATGTTTCCCAAAGTGACCGCGAAACCAGCCTGTGAGATAACAGGGCAGTGCAGAAATGAGGAGCTGCTGATGTTTAGCAGTCACACTGATCAGAGCTCTTGTATTCAGATACCCATTTTTGTTCTCTTGTCAGACAATGTCTCTTAAAAGTGCCATTAAAGTATTCTTCCTTCTGCAGTCATCTCAAGAAGAACTTAATATAACATGTTCCGAGACATCCTTCTTTGTCCATCAGTAGGATGTGCCTCCTGAGAGTTGTTTTCATATAAGGAGCAAGGAGAGCATTTATTGAGAAGTTATTGTAACAAATACTTCATCTGCATTGTCTTATATTTCTTCTCAATGGTCCAATGAAGTAGATACCGTTATTGAGTCTGTTTTATCAACAAAGAAACTGAGGCTGGGAGAGGTTAATTAACTTGTCTCACTCAGGTTACCACTGTTGTATGTTGATCTAGGAATTAGATCACAGAAACCAATGTTTGGGTTTTCCACAGTTTGGTGAACCTTTATTCCATGTTTACTGATGTGCCATATACTAGAACTGGGGAAATCAATCATAGCCATCAGAGCCTGGATCTGGCAAAAAAAATACAACCTAATAGAAAAAAAAATCTTGTCACTGCCTTGAGAAAGTGTGCTTACTTAGCAGACTGAAGGAGAACTTAACTCACCAAGCAAGGTTTGGTCCTTTTAGCCTCCCAAACCCTTCCTTCCATGGGATAGGTGGACTGCTTCACTTGGAGTAGCCTTAATTACTGACTGCAAATCATGTGACCTGTTTTGATACTAGGCAGTTAGTGATGACACAAGCAAACAGTTGAACTATACTTTCAAGGTTGAAAAGAGCATGCTCTAGTAGCTCCTGCCCTTTCTGCCTGGACCACGAAACAAACTGAGCCCAACTCCAAGACCAGAGCCAGGTCCAGCTGACCCACAGCTGAAGGCAGAGCTGCCCAGATGAACACAGCCTGGAGCCTGAGGCCCTGACCCAAGGGCACAGGAATACTTAATTGTGATTTTCAATTACTGAGCTCGGGAGTAATTTCTTACATGACATTATTGTGGGCATAGCTGACTAATAGAACATCACAAACGCAAGCCAGAGGTTCTTTTTCAGTTTCCATGCAAATTCTTTGGCAGCGTCTCAGTATTCTCCTTCCGAACTTGTTGGGTTACTTAACCACAGAGCTAACAGTTCTTGTACTTGCCATAAAGGTCCAAATTCTGTGCTGGGTAGCCCAGTGATTCATGGTATGGACCCATTGTTTGGTTCAAAGGGGAAGGCCTCCCATCCGAGTACTAACCAGGCCCAACCCTGCTTAGCTTCCGAGATCAGACGAGATTGGGCGCGTCCAGGGTGGTATGGCTGTATTAAAGAGGGCACGTTCTGCATGGAGCACTGGGTGTTATACGCAAACAATGAATCATGGAACACTACATCAAAAACTAATGATGTAATGTATGGTGAGTAACATAACATAGTAAAATAAAATTAAAAATAAAAAGCAAAGGGAAAGGCAAAATGTTAAAGTCATTGCGTTAAGGTAGAAATTGTGACTGATCAAAAATAACCTTGAATATGTTACAGATTATCCCCCAAAGTTCAGGTCCATGATTTGTGTACACTTCCATAATATTATGCCTACCAAAGTTTGAGAAGCCCTGAAGGAAGAAACAAAAGAGAAGTCTCTATGTGGATACTGGGACATTTAAACATTTCAGCATTTGACAAAAAGAGAAAATCTTTAGCAGTAAATGAGATATGTGGAAAAAACTATAAAATGCTCCTACTTGTTCAGAGTTGATGCCACTTACCCATGAAGACTGCCTAACATTAAGCTATTTGAGGAGATGATAGAGTAGAATCTGTGGGGGGCAGGTGAGGCTGGGAAACTGTTAGGTCTATATTCAGTTTGTAGATTAAATGCTCCATCTCCAGCATAATTTCTGTTTTACCTGATAAACCCATAGAAACTTCATTCTCTTTCATATTCCCTATGGCCCTGTACTGTCTTCAGTGCCATCTCAGGTATTGTGCTGGGGCTAGGAATGTAGATACCCTAAAAGGATACTTTGAGAGCCTTAAACTTCATCTCAACCTACAGAAAACAATACCTAGAAATCCTATCCTCAAGCCTATGGAATGGCCATCAAAAAAAAAAAATTAATCAATAAATAAAATAAACTGTCCCTAGCAAACATCTGGCAAATTGGAAATGGGTCCCAATCTGGCTTGATGTCATCACAATATGACACTTTTACCTTCTGCAGCAGAGGGACATTGCAGTGAATTTCTCATAAAGCCACACTTATTCCATTTAAAGGGCATTTTACTGAGGTTCCCTCCTTCCTACTTTTTTGGCATCCAAATGTCGTAGATGGTAGTATGTGCATGCATATATGGGCTTTGTGTGCGTATGTGGTGGATTTCTTTATGACCTACTTTGACGTGTAGGAAGTTGTGTCAAAAATGTATCTTGATCATTTATTTCTTTGAGACAATCAAACACCTTGTGAGCTTTGACATAGATGATTAAATGGTGTGGGCAAGTCATTTAGCCAGTGGAACTTGAAGGAAATTTCCAATGGAAGCCACTATCCCCAGAAATATCCAGAATGTACTAGGGAAAAAAATGTTCCAAAGGGAATGATAATTCTTTTCACTTGCAACACTTTCATCTACTTTATCATATTTGAACCTTTCCAAAAGCTGAGAGGAAGGTAAGCAGAGGCTATTAGAGTTTTCCAGCTGAAGGAACTGAGTCTCAGAGTGGTTACCTCTTACCTCAGTGCCAGAATTAGAATTTGAAAGCAGACTTCTATCCAAGTAAATGTTCTTTCTACTTGAGTGTACTCACATCCACTCTAGCAAACTGCTGGGGTCAACATTTTTATTGGCCGGAAGATGCTTGCCTTCAGGGTAAGTTTCTCCTACCTAAAATCAGGTTTTTGTCTGGGATGCAATAAACAAGGATTCGATTTTTGACTTTGGAATATACCCATTTCTGCCTGCTGTCATTTTTGCTCTCTTTCAAAGCACAGCTCAGAAGTCACCTCCTCCATGAAGCCTCTTGGAAGTCTATCACTCCCACCCAACTAGATTTACTTTATCTCTCCTTTCATGCCCATGTTTCCCCTTTGGGCATATATGCCCCTGAACTATATGCACCTGCTACTTACTATCTTGTGAACATCACCAGGATGCCCTTTACCTTTTGTACCACCCCTCTTTCCTTTTGCCAACACGTCACATTTCGGATTTTTTTTTTTTTTTTTTTTTTTTGCTTTAAATGGCGGCAAGCGGGGGCGGGGGGGACAAAGCTCTCATTCTCTCAGCAGAAAGGAATCACTCGGTTAGCCCTGAGCCAACTCCATCTCCCCTGTATAAGCCCTGGGAATTAGGAGAGCCAGAAAGAAAAGGCCACCATTCCAACATCCTGAAGACCCTCTTTGGCGCTCCATAGTGTGACAGTACACAGACCCTGGGCTCCAGACTGTGTGACAGAACTGGCTCGGAATCTCAGCTCTGTGTCACCCAAATGACGTAACTTTGCATAAATCACTTAATCTCTCTTTGCCTCCGTTTTCTCACGTGTGAAAATCTCAGACGGTTTTCGTGAGGACGAAACAAGCCAGCATGTATGACGGACTTGGTAATGCTACCTGACACACAGGAGGCAGTCAGTGAGAGGGTAGCTGGTTTGTCACTCGTGTTGCTTCTCTTTTTGCTACGGTTCTTTTTTTTTTTTTTTTTTAAGATTTTTATTTATTTATTTGACAGAGAGAGAGACAGCGAGAGAGGGAACACAAGCAGGGGGAGTGGGAGAGGGAGAAGCAGGCTTCCCGCGGAGCAGGGAGCCCCATGTGGGGCCCGATCCCAGGACCCTGGGATCATGACCTGAGCCGAAGGCAGACGCTTAACGACTGAGCCACCCAGGTGTCCCTTTTGCTACGGTTCTTACCAGTAAGATAGCCGGCCCCTACTACCCCCGAGGAAACATTAGCTCTTCTCTCTCATGCCTTTTATGCTCACAGCCATCCCTGCCTTCTCTCCTTCCCAGCCCACTCATGGTGGCCACCAGCAGGCTTCCCGGTGCAATGTATCATGAGTGAGTGTTGGAACCAGAATGTTAATTCATTCAGCCTTGCCTTTGTTCCAACCTTCCCACTGGCCCGCCTTCTAGATGGATGAACTGGAGCAGAAATAAGGAGGCAATGTCTTTTCTTTACAACACATACCAAAGGGAATTTTTTTAGTCTTTTGTGAACATTGAACTCTACCTCAAACTCAAAATGAGTCTCAATGAGAGAAATCATTCATGGGGAAGATGGGAAGGCTCCTGAACATCAAAGCTAGACCAAACTACAGCCGGTTGCCCTACAATTCTTTCCCGAATGAGAAAGCAGCAGTAGACAAACTGGAGTGGTGGGAGACGGGGTGGGGACCAGCAGGGGACAACCACCCTGGCATTTAAATAACATCGGCAGGTTGAAATCAAAGAAATTCCAACCTAAGACAAACACTATGCTGTGGAGGTGACTTTTCACACTTTAAACTCCTTGTCATTCTCATATGAAACCTGCAAGCCCAGATTAAGAGACAGTTGCCTGGAAATTGGAAGTGTTAAAGATTATGAATAAAGTTACCTTACAGCAAAGTCTCTGAGCCAAAGCTGGCTTTTTTTTTTTTTTTTTTTTTTTTTCCTGTTTAGTTTATCTTGTAGGCGTGTTAAGAATGAATTGCTGGCTCTTAAATGTAGCTTATTATTTGGCTGGTTATGTAGAGTTGCTATTTTGGACTGCCTCTGAGTTTCTGGCTTTCTGATGGGAATTTAATAGCTCATTAAATGGCATACCTACTCATTTTTCCCAGCCTTACTTTCCGCTGTTTTAATGCACACTGAAGAATTTGGAGATGTATTCTCAATTTAATAAATAATACTGGATAAAGAGTCATGCTCCACTCAAACCACAGCGAAGGGTTTTTAAAAAATACACAAGTCGAGTTCATAATAAGTATATGAACTCTTATGGAAACAGTGCCAAGTAGTTTCCAAACTTCTTTTGTATGCCTGATCTCATTTAACTTTTGCAAGGTAGAAAGTATACATCATCCACTGAAAAATAGGTATTTAGTTTCTACTAAGTGCCAGGTATTGTGTTAAAATGCTGGGTTGAAATTTGAAGTAGCATCATTTCTCTCTTCATTTCAGATGAGGACTCTGGCTTCAGGAATATCAAATGACTTTGCCAAGGTCACAAGTTAACGAGCAGAAGTATTAGGTCCTCTGATTCCAAATCCCATGTTGATTTCCACAGAAGAAACTTATAGCTGAGTGGGACCTTGAGATTATAAAATTCAACGTTTTTACTTTGTACATGAGAAAAATAAGCATTCTGCCCAAGGTTACAATTTACAAATAGTTGAATGGGAATGGGAACTCAGGTCCCCCAGCACCTAGTACATTGGTCTTACCCAAAAGGATAATTTAAGATTTACTATGTATTTTTACGTCATGTCTAAAACCCACGCTCTTCACTGGAGGACATGCTCTAAAATTTCTTCTCCAATTCATATCCCCTTCAAAGGGCCTGATCTTAGAATATAGAAGAAAACAAGGGAATAGATGATCATTAATAGTAATGATAAACATTTTTAGGAAGTATCTTCTTATTATATCCCAATGTAGATATTAATAACTAATGGGTTTGATCCACCCAAGGGTATAAGTAGTTAAAGGATCTCCATGCAAAGAATTATTCACAAGCTCATTATAGAGGGCCTGGCACACAGAATCCGCTTAATCGACATTTTAAGAAGAGAGGGAAAGAAGGAAGGAGGGGGGAAGGAAGGAAGGGAGAGAAGAAAGGACAGAGGTAGGGAGGAGGAAGGGGAGAAGCAAGCAATTTTTTTTTCTGTTTCACTAACTTCTTTTCCCCCAGCTCCCAGCATATAAGAGATACTTAGTAAATAATTATCAAATGGATGGATGAAACACTGTGACCAAACTTGCGTCCAAGTTGACTTCAGGTACTCCAGGCAGCGTTGAAGCTTTTGAAGAAGATGATGAGCATGACCCAGCGGGGCAACTCCCGCCGGTCCCTCAGCATTGCCTTTTCCTCTCTGCTGTCTGCAGGCAGAGTCAGCTTCCCAAAGAGCAGACTGGATGACAAGGTGTCCCAGTGCATAGAGAAGAAAATGCGGACTATGGGAAAGGTCCTGCAGGTGCCGTAATGGGCTCCTCCTCTGCTTATTGGTCCTGCATCATCTTACTCCCCCCTTTCTCTCTACCACAGCCATCTGGCCACACTGGCCTGCTTTTAGTTCTGGAATGCATCAGCTCTTTCCTGCCTTGGGGCCTCAGAACACACCTTTCTTTCTTCTTGGACTGGTCTTGCTATCTTTTTACCTAGCAGACACCTCCTCATCCTTCAGAGTCTCGGGGAGGTGAGCAGAGCAGCTAGTTTTCCTCAGAGTAGGCCTCTGATTCTGTTCTCCACCAGATCCCTGTTTTTTTCTTCCTTGGGGCCCATCCTGACACTTCTATCGATTTGCCATCACATATTTGTTTGTGTGATTGGCCATTTCATTAGCTCCACTGTATGAGGGACTATATGTATTCTCACCACTATGTCCTGGCACACGGTAGTGGCCCAATAAATATCTATCAGATGCATACATTAATGGTCTGCTAAATCCTTTAAAATCTCATGCTATGAATATGTTAGTTCTAGCCTGCATGCAGATCTCTGAAGAGTAGGCGTTTGTCTTGTTTATCTTTGTTTCTCCCACAGTACCTCACATGCCCCTGACACAAAGCAAATGTTCAGTAATGTTTATAGAAGAACCATCCCATAAAGGAATAGAATTCGGTATTATTACTAATGCCAAGGAACAGCTAGTCTACAGGGGCTGCTAACGTCCTCGATCCAACGAGAATCATTGTCTTTCTCCCTGCCTGCCTCGTTAAGCAGGCTAATGTGCCTCTGTAGCTTTGCTGAGTCTTCATTTATGTTTAAAGCTGTGTTTGTGGATGTTATTTTAATTCAGGTGTCATTAGTTTAGAAAAGCTCTTACTAGCCCCTATGCAGGAGTCTCCAAAAATATCAGCCATCAAACAGATGACAGCTTCCATGGAAACTGGATGTCTTAAGAAACTTAAACATAAATTGAGGCCAAAAGATAAAAGTGACAATGACATTCTTCTGGCCACCAGCCATCATCCTCCGGATTGCAAGTACTTCACTACTGCAGTTTCAAATCTAGACTTTTCAATGGAATGGTGGAATACAGGAATAGTGGTGATATCCTGGAGGTTATCAGTGCAGTATTTGCTCCAGGAGACCCTACCTACCTTTCCAATCATCCCTCCACAAAAAAAGTTTAAGGGAATTGCACCTACAAGGGAGAGAAGGAGGAGAAAGCAAAATACCAGATGACTGTTAGGTGGATCTGAGCCTGCTCCCCGACCCTGACCATGCTCTGGCAAGCTGAGCTGAAACTTAGGGATGTCCTTGTGTGTGGTCTGCAGACCAGCAGCATCTGCCTCCCTGGAGAGCCTGTTAGAAATGCAGAATCTCTGTCCTCCCCCCAAAATTACTGAATCAGAATCAGAATTTTAGCTAGGTCCCTCCAGGGACTATGTGCACCTTTATCTTAGAAGTAAGCTACAGAAGAGAGAAAAGCAGAGAGAGAGAGAGAACTACATCCAACTGATGTATCTAATATGTGTGCATTTGCCATGGTCTCCTGTCCAGCCAACGTCCCTGAGAAAGAGACAATTAGGTTGGCAAAACTTGGAATTTGTTCTTCCAGTGTGGTATATCATATGTCCTAAGAGTCAAACAAAGTCCTGATTCAGGACTGACTCAAAAAGACAGGCTTTCACAAGGATTTTATGAACTCCAAATGATAACCACTGACAAACTTGCTCCCATTAATTCCTTCAGCCAAAGACTGTAAATGCCCATGTCCCTGAGACAGAAAGAGGAGAGGTAGAAATGTGAGGAAGCTTGTCACTTAATATTTCAAAGATACAAGAATAAACTCCTTGGAACCCAATAATAGAACTGCAGAAATATAAATCTCTAGGCAGGAAAACTTACTTTTATTCAGCTTTCACACTTCTACCCTTGCTTACACTGGGCTGTAACTGGTTCTCAGAACTGAAAGTATGGGTGAAGAAGAAACTCACACTGACTTATCTGGGAGGACAAAAGAGACAAGAAAACTCATTATGTTTTTGTCTGACTATCCACAGGAATCTAGTTTTGTAGATGCAAGACAGACATTAGGGGAAAAATTCTAGATATAAAATGTGTTTTAGTTCATTCAAGTCTATTTTAACATTGAACTTTCTTAAGAATTTAATTCTATTCCTAAATACCATAGGTATAACCTCTTAATTTGCAGTGACTCCATCCACTAGTAAATTTTCCCTAAAGTACCCAGAATCTGACCAATAAAAATAGTATTCCCTTCTCCTGGGAGAGGCAACATAAAGGATGATAAAGAGAGCTAATAAGCTCTGGATGCCATGCTGGTGTATCGTCATAAAGGCAGGCCTAAAGGGGAAAATGAGTTCCAAAAGGCACTGCAGATGTGTGTGTGTGTGTGTGTGTGTAAAGGAAGAATTACACAAGAGACTGAGGGACAGAGAAGTATCTATTGATCTCAGATACTGGAGAATTCCTTCTGAGTTCTTGTCACAGCATTAAATCTTCCCCAAGCAGAGAGAAAGATGGTATCTTCCAAATATATTTTCATAGGGTAGTAAATATTTATCACTTTCCCAATGTATTTTCTTCACTCCCACCTGAGTGAGGAGCTGCCTCAAAGGAAGCGGACACTTAGATACATAAATTCCCATTATCCTGATTAGCATGGTTTCACCTTCAATTAAGGTTTTCAAGACGGGGTCTTAAGTGCTGACTTGGAACCTTGAGGAGCAGTAACCACATTAAACATGGAGTTGTTTTTCATCTCAATTAACCTGTAAGATATTTAAACCCTAAAAAAGAAAAAAAAAAAAAAAGAAAGAAACTTTGTGAATTTCAATCTCATAGTATTGCTAGTACAGGGGTGACCTAAGAAATAAGAAAATAACTTATTTAAAAGAAATATGATTGGCAGTAGATTTAAATATCCTCTGCCTTCACATTCCTAGTTATCCAATGGCCTGGCTAGTCAGTCCATATGGTGGGGGCCTATGGAGTCAAGATTATCTTAACAAGAGCTGCGGGTTGTTGTAACTTAGAAAAAATATAATTATTCTTACATAGTGATCAGACAAAATATTTTCTTATTTGATTGCCAGAATCTCCCTTCAAAGTAGGCAGAGAAAAAATGATGAATGTTGTTTGCAAATGAAGAAATTGAGCTTAGTGAGATAAGTGATTGCCCAAAGTAGCATATCTGAGATTATAACCCAGATCTCGTGACTCTTATGCCTGTGTTATTTTCCTTCTACAAAATTGCCTCATCTGCTTCCAGAAGAGCATTTCTCTGAATTCCCTATCCCATGTTAATGTGAACCATGATGGCCAACACATTGCTCAATGCATGGGAGGTTTTGCAATGGGAAAAAAATTCGGTTTATCTTCTGTATTTTACCCGTACCTCCTTAATAACAAGTGGAGCATTTTTAGAAGGGCATGTGCAGATGTCAAAAGGGACGAGGTCAGTGGATCCCATGTGGCCAGATTTTCAGTAGGCCTGGCTGCTCCTCAGGGGGCTAATCTGTGATGCTTGGTGCTGTCTGCCAAAGGAGCTCTGACTTATGTTTCTTATAGACTATGGAGATTTAATCTATTTTCATTTCATCTATTCATTTTGTAACCATGCTCTGAGTGTCTACTATGCATCATAGCAATAAGTCAGGAACAAACCTGGCTCCCAATGAGATGTATAAAGAAAGAGGCAGGTACCTAAGTTCCAAAGATGGAGGTTCCAAAGAAAGGAGGCATCATATGTAGGTTTTAGAAAATATGTGGCATTTGTATCAAAGGTCAAAGCATCCTGTGTGAAAGAACAATGTTCATGTAAAGATATGGAGATGAGAAATCTTGTGCGGAGTCATGTTCAGCTGAAGAGTTTAAATAAAATCTGATAAATAATCAAAGATGGGGTAAGAGTTGAATTTATCCAGAGCCCCTTTGAAATTTTGAGCTTTCTAAGAATGCCATTTTTGGAAATCTAGTTTTATACTGCTATTTTCTATGTAATACTGTACTTCTTTGAGGTGCTGTCAGTCCAATCTTCTCATGCTTCTGGTGAAATAGTGGGGTATACACCTCACACCTGTCAGAATGGCTAAAACTAACAACACAGGAAAAAACAGATATTGGTGAGGATGCAGAGAAAGGGGAACCCTCTTGTACTGTTGGTGGGAATGCAAGCTGGGGCAGCCACTCTGGAGAACAGTATGGACGTTCCTCAAAAAGTTAAAAATAGAGCTACCCTACGACCCAGCAATAGCACTATTAGGTATTTACCCAAAAGATACAAAAATACAGATTTGAAGGGGTACATGCACCCTGATGTTCATAGCAGCATTATCAACAATAACCAAAACTATGGAAAGAGCCCAAATGTCCAACAACTGATGAATGGATAAAGAAGATGTGTTATGTATCCACAATAGAATATTACTCAGCCATCAAAAAGAATGAAATCTGGCCATTTGCAATGACATGGTTAGAACTAGAGGGTATTATGCTAAGTGAAATAAGTCAGTCAGAGAAAAATGAATGCCATATGATTTCACTGATATGTGGAATTTAAGAAACAAAACAGAGGAACATATGGGGGGGAAGAATAAAGAGAGAGGGAAACAAGCCATAAGAGACTCTTAAAATTAACAAACTGAGGGGTGATGGAGGGAGGTGGGCAGGGGATGGGCTAGATGGGGGATGGGCATTAAGAAGGGCACTTAATATGATGAAGTGATGAATCACTGAATTCTACTCCTGAAACCAACATTACACTGTACATTAACTAACTAGAATTTAAATAAAAATCTGAAAGAAAAAAGAAAGAAATAGTGGGGTATAGTGACGAGGACTTGGGAAGAGACATACCCAGCTTCATATCATTACTGCTGCTTCTAACTGTTTGATTTCGGGCAAGTCACCTAACTTTTATTAGGTGGTAATAAAGTCGCCTAACTTTTATTATTGGTAAAGAAGAAGAAAGAAGAAGGAGAAGGAGAAGAGGGGGAGGGGAAGGATGATATTATCAGCTTAGCAAGGTTATGATGAGAATTCTAGTAGATAATGTGGCTAATATACCTTGCCCATACATTCCCAATATTCAAGATATTCACTTCCCTGGATTCCAGAACAGCCTTCTGTCTATGCCCTAGGATTTGACAAGATTGGAATTTTCCCTTTGCATAGTACAACACTATTCATTTACACACCATCATTCAGATTATTTAAAAAGTAGGTTAGAGTGCGTTCGAGTTCTCTTTAGCCTATCAGTTTGGTTTACCGGATTTAAACATTCTTTAATCCCATATTCAAGAAAGCCTACTCAAGAGATGTGTGCATGTGTGTAGAGCAGGATAAGATAAAGCTGAAATGGGTATTTCAGTTCCCTCCTCGCTTCTCCTACCCTGACTCCAAGATAGAACACACTCAAGGTAAACAAGGTCTGGGGTTCCTTCCCCCAAGAATTGGTTTGACTTATGGAAAATGCTGTGTTAATGACATTTTCTGAACCATTGACTCGGGCCCCAATCTTTTCCCCCCAGGGAGAGCCAGAGAGGTAGCATTGGTTCTTAGAGCTCCCACCTTAATGACTGGTTATAATGGCAAAGATGCAGCCACAATCTGTTCCAGAGCTCACAACTTTTAGGGTGCCTCTCCTTATTTCTTTCCATCAGAAAAAAAGACAGCTTTTCACAAGTCCCACCCCCTGCCCAAGGCAATTCATCAGAATCGGAGGGGCTTATCTCTTACTGGATTTCTTCCTGCTACGACTCAGACAGCAGACAAGGAAAATACTAATGCATCAACTATTTTAGCTTAATTAGGGAGACACATTTAATAAATGACAACACTCATCGGGCTGTTTCTTGTTGACTGGCACAAAGCTGTAGACTGATCTGTAATATTGAACTGAAGCACCCTTGCTGCCACAACATGGCACATTAGCACCAATTTGCCTTATTGTTCCAGCTGTCAAGGTTAGATAATCACAAGCAGCTTGAAGAATTATCTCCTACAGGCCTTCTACTTATCTGAAGACTAGCATTCCCTTCGAGTGAGTTCTGCAGAGACAGTTATGGTCCTAAGCTGGGGCAACATCATTCATTGCCAAGGGTGGAATCACCCACTGTGGAGCACAACTGCCACCCTCTTGCTCATTTAACAAATTATATTGCATGACTACTCTGGGCCAAGCACTACTGTAGGATATAGCAATAAACAAAAAATACATAAAAATCTCTTCATTTGGGAGAGCTTAGAGCCTAGCTAGAGAGGGAAATAAATATATCAGTATCCATTGTTATAGTGGGTTAAGAAAAAAGAAAAAATTAAATGAATAAAGCAGTGAGTGGAAGCAGGAAGTGTCGAGGAGTAAGGCTGAGAGGTGCAGTTATATATGTGGTAGTCATAGAAGGCCAGTCGGAGCGGGAAACATTTGAATAATGGCTTCAAGGGAGTGGGGGAGGTGAGCCATGCAGACATCCAAGGAAGAACAACACAGGTAGAGGAGTTGGGAAATGTGAAGGTCATGAAACAGGAGCATGCTTGTTGAGTTCAAGAAATGGGGAGGATTGTTTTGCTGGGGAAGAATGAGTACGAGTTGTAGAGAACGAGAAGGCACATGAGGTTAGACTGGGCATTCAGGTCAGACTATGTAGGGCTTTGAGAGTCATCAAGGGATCTTCGAGGTTATCTCTGGGTGAGAGAGAAACCACTGAAAGGTTTTGAGCAGAGGAGTGACATGATGGGTCTTACATTTCAAGAAGTTCACTCTGGCTCCTGCATGTTCATTTAACAAATACTTAGTGAGCATATACTAAGTATCAAGCTTGAAGCCAGGTATTGGGGACACACAACTGAGCAAAATCTGCTCCCTTCTATCAATTCACAGACTCTGCAGTAAATGTCTTATTTAATTCAGTCCATGGACAAGGACCATGGGTTGTAAGTGAGGCTGTAATTTTATTCCACTGCTGAGTGCCTCCACCATTACTATATATTGCTTTCTGTTTCCTTGGTGGCAAACACATTTTTCACAGTCTCATCCATTACTTTCTCTAATCGGACTAATAACTCCTTTCTTAAAGCTGAACAAGGACTGGTATATATTCAGCTAAAAGTGTGCGATAGCAAGATACATTTAATCAGATTCCAAAAAGCTAGTTTCTCTCTGTAAGGAAAAATGCAAATTACCCAAAGGAGCCTTATCACTATTTGCAACTGTGGGTTGCCTTATTGAGAAAGAAGCATGTAAGAAGTACTAAAATTATTTCCTCTCCCCACCCGCCATATTGGCAGTTATATCATTATATGTGAGTCCCAAAGCAGAGTGAATATTTCCAGTCCAACATGGGGGTAAGTTTTCTGGTACAAGATCCCCATACCAACTTCTCTAATAACTTGTCACAAAGTCACTTCTTACTGTTGCTTACTATTGCTGTGTCTCTGACATAGTTTACAAATTCTCATTCACCAGGAGAGAAATAAATGTGTATGTTCTTCACACCTGGTGTATTAGTCAGCTTTTGCTGCATAACAAGCTACCAGAATGTCTCAATGGCACACTGTAATCAGCGATTATCTCTTGTTCAAATTTTGGCAGATCAGCTGGTATGCTCTGCTTCAGGCAGTGGGTTGGGTTTAATTCTGTCAAGGCCCAGACTGAAGAACTAAGGCATGTTCTCACTGTAAAAGTCAGAAGTTCCCAGAGTGTATTCTGTTGAATGGTGGCCTCTAAAATGACATATCCATGTCCTAACCCCATGAACCTATGAACGTGACCTTACTTAAAAAAGGGGTCTTTGCGGATATAATTAAGGTACTCAAGATAAGATCATGATTCATAATCCCGATGGGCCCTATCCAAAGACCAAAACATCCTTATAAGAGACAGAAGAGGAAAAGACACAGACATAGAAGGGATGGCCATGTGAGGATAACAGAGAGTGGAGTTTATTTTTGTGTATGGTGTAAGAAAGTGGTCCAGTTTCATTCTTCTGACACCATACACAAAGATAAACTCAAAATGGATGAACGACTTAAATGTGAGACAGGAATCCATCAAAATCCTAGAGGAGAACACAGGCAGAAACCTCTTTGACCTCGGCCACAGCAACTTCTTTCTAGTCACGTCTCCAGAGGCAAGAGAAACAAAAGCAAAAATGAACTATTGGGACTTCATCAAAATAAAAACCTTTTGCACAGCCAAGGGAACAGTCAACAAAACAAAGAGGCAACCCACAGAATGGGAGAAGATATTTGCATATGTCTTATCAGATAAAGGGCTAGTATCCAAAATCTATAAAGAACTTATCAAACTCAACACCCAAAGAACAAATAATCCAATCAAGAATTGGGCAGAAGACATGAAACAGACATTTCTCCAAAGAAGACATACAAATGACCAACAGACTCATGAAAAAAATGCTCCATATCACTCAGCATTAGGGAAATACAAATCAAAACCACAATGAGATACCACCTCAAATGGGTCAGAATGGCTAAAATTAACAACCCAGGAAACAAAAGATGTTGGCGAGGATACAGAGAAAGGGGAGCCTTCTTATACTGTTGGTGGGAATGCAAACTGGTGCAGCCACTCTGGACAGTATGGAGGTTCCTCGAAAAGTTAAAAATAGGGGCACCTGGGTGGCTCAGTCATTAAGCATTTGCCTTTGGCTCAGGTCATGATCCCAGGGTCCTGGGATCGAGCCCCGCATTGGGCTCCCTGCTCCGCAGGAAGCCTGCTTCTCCCTCTCCCACTCCCCCTGTTTGTGTTCCCTCTCTCTCTGTCTCTCTCTCTCTGTCAAATAAATAAGTAAAATCTTTAAAAAAAAAAAAAGTTAAAAATAGAGCTACGCTATGACCCAGCAATTGCACTACTAGGTATTTACCCCAAAGATACAAATGTAGTGATCCAAAGGGGCACCTGCACCCCACTGTTTATAGCAGCCATGTCCACAATAGCCAAACTATGGAAAGAGCCAAGATGTCCATCGACTGATGAATGGATTAAGAAGATGTGGTATATATATACAATGGAATATTATGCAGCCATCAAAATGAATGAAATCTTGCCATTTGCAATGACATGGATGGAACTAGTGGGTATTATGCTAAGCGAAATGTCAGTCCTTGGAAGACAAATACCATATGATTTCACTCATATGTGGGATTTAAGAAACAAAACAGATGAACATAGGGGAAGGAAAGGAAAAATAAAATAAGATGAAAATTGAGATGGAGGCAAACCATAAGAAACTCTTAACTCTAGGAAACAAACTGGGGGTTGCTGGAGGGGAGGGGGGTGGAGGGGATGGGGTGATGGGCATTAAGGAGGGCATTTGATGTAATGAGCACTGGGTGTTATATGCAACGGATGAATCACTAAATCCTACCCTTGAAACTAATAATACACTATATATTAACTAAATTGAATTTAAATTAAAAATTTTTTAAAAAGAGAGAGTGGAGTGATACAGGAACAGGTTAAGGAGTGCCTGGGGCCACAGGAGCTGGAAGAAGCAAGGAAGGATTTTCCCTTAGCATCTTGAGAGAGACTGTAGCCCTTCTGACAGCCTGACTGCAGACTTCTGGCCTCCAGAAGAGTGAAAGAAACAAGTCCACTCGGTTTGTGGCAATTTGTTACAGCAACCCCCGAAAACGAATACACAGAGCAATAAGTAGAAACATACAGAATCTTATGTGATGGGCTTGGAATTCACATACTGTCACAGCTCCTCACTTTCCATTAGCCAAAGCAAGTTACCATACCAAACCCAAAATTAACAGGGCTGGGAAGTATACTGCTCCCATGGAGGTCAGAGAGGAGTGAAAGCAAGTGATTTTTTTTTTTTTTTTTTGGCTGAATAATAACCTAATTTACCATACTTTGTTTTGTTTCTTTGGTAGTATTTGCACACTAGATCTTCCTTCTAAATCCAGGATTCTGGGAGACAATTGAGAACTTACCTTTGGACTCCTAGACAGACGAAAAGGTGTTCCAGGATAAAGAGGACTATGAATGAATCATGGAAAACACAGTGGAAATGAGCAAGGTCCCCAAAGAGGAGATGGTAAAGATCTCTCAGCCTCAACTAGCCCCCTATCACCGCACAGATTTCTAACACTATAGATAGAAAAGATCCTCCATACAAATGTATCCTTTTGTTGTTACCTATAGAGTTTGCCCTAAACCATTATGCTCTCTGATCCTGGGCTGGAATATGCTGGAAGTCCTTCTTGTTAACTTCTTTCATTTCAACACATCTTTTTTTAGAGTGGGCCTTGGACCACATGTATCAAAATTCCTTGGTGTGCTTATTACAAATGTACATCCTTGGGTCTCATGGCTGAGCCACTGAATCAGAATCTAGGGCATTTTAATGCATGTTGCAGAGAATTTTGATTCACAATAAAATGTGAGCACCACTGTTTCTACTCCCACTCTTGTACTAAATTGCATCTATCACTACCACCCATTAACAGCCACGAGCCCTCTACCTCAGGGGATCTGGGGGCAGCGTCCTAAGCCTCCATGGTAGGAAATGTCTTTGGACTATAGTATTTTCTCTCTAGAGTTCATGAAAATTTAGTCTTCTGTACTGCAATATATTTAACCCAATGAACACAAATATTTTCCTCTAGTATTTTAGATAAATTGACAGTCATATGCTATGAAGAGCAGGCAGCTTTGTGCATCCCTAACCATGCCATTCCTTCCAGTCCCTCTATGGTTTCACCTTGATGCTGACCCCCTCTGATTGTGTGAGGGGAAGGGTAGTGAAACAGGTCCATCATGCTCTCTTTTCTAGAGAAATCTAGATGTGTGCATGCCAAAAATATTTGGTATTTACAACCTCCTGTGAAGCCTTTTTCAGGCTCCCAGGTGAAGAAGACTTGATCTGAATCCTAAGCAGAGTAGATAGATGGTTCATTTCTATACAATAAAAGTGGCAACAACTAACCTTTCTCTGAACACTGGCCTCAGTTGGCTAGGCACTGGGGTAAACTTACCTGCCTTATCTCATTTCACTCTAGAACTTCCCTGAGGGTTAAGGAGTGTTATTATCTCCCTTTTACAGCTGAGAAACATGGATTTTGGAGAGGTTATATAGCTCTCCCCAGTTCAAGAATTTTAGGCTTCATTCTCCCAGTCCACATGCTTATTTTGCTTAGACTTCCCAGAATTCCCCTTGCTGGGGACCAAGGTAAAATTACGGGGCCTTTTGTCAAACCATGAAGACCACCTGAATTATCCCCCTGACAGGAGGAGACTCTGGAGAAATAGGGACACTCTTTGGGTTGGCCCTTGGGCATCCCGTTGCTTTGTCTCACCTGCACATTACTTACCTGTTCTTTTTCTTTAAAAAAAAAAAAAAGATTTTATTTGGGGCACCTGTATGGCTCAGTCGTTAAGTGTCTGCCTTCGGCTCAGGTCATGATCCTGGAGTCCTGGGATCGAGCCCCACGTCGGGCTCCCTGCTCAGCGGGAAGCCTGCTTCTCCCTCTCCCACTCCCCCTGCTTGTGTTCCCCATCTCGCTGTCTCTCTCTCTCTGAGGGAGAGAGAGAGCAGGGGAGGGGCAGAGGGAGAAGCAGTCTCCTCACTGAGCAGAGAGCCCAATGCGGGGCTCGATCCCAGGACCCTGGGATCATGACCTGAACTGAAGGCAGACGCTTAACCAACTGAGACACCCAGGTACCCTTATATTATTTATCTGTTCATTATTTTGACACCAACTTGAGCATCTGGTTGGGGAGAAACCAGTATGTAATATGTTGGTGGTGATAAAACAATGAGGAAAATTAGGCAGAAAGAGGAAAGAGAGTGGTGGGGTTGAGGGTGCTTTAAATAAAGTAGTTAGGGAAGGTTTTTTTGATAAAGACATAGATTTGAACACAAACCTGAAGAAGTAAGGAGGGATCCATGAGGATAAGGATAAGATTTCTAGCCAGAGGGATGAGCAAGTACAAAAGAAGAACAAAGGCAGGGTAGAGATCTCAAGTAGAGTGATTTGTGAGGGCAAGAGACAGAGAAGATGGGATCTGAGAAGATGGGGAAGGTGGTGGGTAGGTGACATAGGGTTCTATATAGACGGTGGCGGGGATTCTAGATTTCATCCTGTATTGGGAAGCCACTGGAGGGTAGAAGAAGGTCAGAGACGTGATAGTGCTAACCTTTGACAGGAATCACTGAGATTGCAGCATTGACAATCAACTACAAATGAAAACAGAGAAACCAGTAAGAATGAGGGTTTAAACTTTTTTGGGCCTTCAGTATCTCACCCCATCTCAGAAAAAATGTTTTCAAATGTTTGTAAAATACATAGGATTACAAAGGAAATAGTTCTACAAAATAAAGTTAGAAAGCATTAAAGGAAAACTGTCATTGAGGAATATATATGTCTCTTTATGAAGACATTAAATGACTGAATCTCGTGGTGAATCTACCATTACTTCAAAAATATGATAACTCAAAGCTAATTTTAAGGTATTTTCAACATGTAACATGTTGACATGTAACATGAAAATTCCTATGATTTTTATTTGTAACAAGTCACAGATTCTACCTGTCGCACTGTGATTTGCTACATATAGACATAATCGAAGGAAATGCTCAATTTCACTTAAAGGTTAGCAAAACGGATGTATTTTTTTTTCCATTGTAGTTCAAGGACAACCCCCCCCCAACTCTGTGCATGGACCCAAGTTAAGATTACGATGTTATTGCATTATCCAGATAGGAGATGATGATGGCTTAGATTATAGCAAGCTTGATGGGATTTGGGGGGAGGGAGAGTGGGAATAATGAGGGAAACCCAATTCATTCTAATGTATAGTGACTACTTTTTTTAACCAAACAACCAGGGCATGGCCTGTCTGTGCAAATCCTATTCATTCCTGTTATTCATTGAGCATCTGTGGCTTTAAAGTCATGAACTAGGCATTTTACTCTAATGAGGTAGGGAAGTTTTTACACACACACACACACACACACACACACACACACACACAGGGTGGTCTAGTGAGCTAATCTGTGCACTGGAGTAACACCTGATTCTTCTCCCATTATCTCCACAGTGCCTACAACAGTCGTTAAATTGATTTGAAATAGGATTTAGATCTTTAAAAAATGTGTTTTCTCTTTCTGTAGAATGGAAGTAGTGGAGTGCATCCTCAGTGGATACCAGTGCTTAGACAACTAGCAAAGGTTAAACACGTTTTGGCCCAGCCAGGTTCAGCAGCAAAGTGGGCTGTAATAGTGCTGCCGTTGATTAGTGATGTCTGTCATGCCCATGAGCGCCACATTACCCCCATCCTAATGACGGGCAGTTCAAGATGTTAGGAAATGCTGTCTTGAGAGAATTTAGGGGGTAGGTCTAATTGTGACAGGGGACAACGATCCCTATAAATGTGGAAACGGTAGTGTGAGTTTGCCCAGCATTTTATTTGTATATTCAACCTACCTTAAATCTTATATAAAAACATATTGTATCATTCCCCTTGATAATAAACCATCTTGGTTTTATTTTGAGAAAAATGTATGTTTATTCCAATTCCCTTACTTCAAAACTTGGTGTGCCTGGGGATTTAAATATGACCTAGGAGAAGGCAATTTTCTTTGCTATCTACCAAACCAATGGCGATTTTTGTTATAAAGTATCATTCTCTCCACCAAGTTTCCACTTGCTACAATTTAAAATGGGCAAGTGATCCACAGTCAGGGAGAAAAAAAGGCCATCAGGACTGTAGTTTATAAATAATTAATCAATCAAATGGCTTTGAATAGTTCCATCAAACTCCAGTAGAAGAAGTGGCAAATTATTCTTCAACACAATCATTTGTTTTCATCCATGAAAAATAGCATGCCTTAATACCATGGCAAACACAAAGTGAAACTCTAGCCAGGAAATCTGTTAGAAGAGTTTTGTAGATCAAAATCTGTGCAATCCTTTATGAAGTTACTACCCCCGCATGGAGTCACTGTCCTTGTTAATTTTATTAGTTTACAAACTAGCTCAGAGCAGCTAGCTCAGAAGTGGTTCTGAGATTCTTCGTCAGGCTCAATGAAATGTTCTCACAAAAGCCTAGCAAAAACATAGTTGAATCAGAGCATATAGCAAGTCAATTATTAACTCTATAAGCAGTTCTATTATCATAGTTGGTTTCACGTATGAATCTGTTTTCACATCTGGCCACTAAAGTAATAAAAATATAATGATAGACAGATAGATAGATAGATAGATAGATAGATAGATAGATAGATAGATGATAGATAGATGATACTGGACAGAGAAGTAATAAAACTTGGAGGGAGAAAATGTTCTATATATCCTTTAAAAACTATCCTTTGAAAAGATAAAGCTTGTAAAATGTCTCAAAAATTCATTTTAGTGAATCTATTGGCCTCACTTTCTAAACAAGCATGATGAGTGAAGTTAGAACAAAGTCCTAGAAAGTCCGATGAGCAGAACTGATTTCCTCCCAGCCATATCCAAAAATCCACACAGATACTCACCCAGTCAGTGAGAGCACTTTATATTGGCATCACTGAAGGGTGCCAATTTGCATGATGGGCATGAATTAAAAAGAAGGTGAAAAGTAACTGGAACTAAAGAGTCAGTACTTTCTCTCCTAGGTGCTTGCCCTTACATACCTCTATTACAATTTCAAGTCAGTTTCCTTTGAGCCAAAACCAGTGTGAGCAACCAGTCCCTTATTTCCCAGAATAGTAATCATGTTGGAGGCAGTGTACCTGGACCCTAGGATTTGAATGAAAAAGATCCAAGCTCTAATCTGGGTTAGCTGTTGTGTCATTTCAAATGAGTCACTCTACCATCCTGAAAATGAGGTGACTGGAATAGAGCATTCACTGGATGCGTGGTAGCTCCAAGCACAGGGAGCTAGGCAGAGGTTAAGAGCCTAAGTTCTGGCAGTTAGGCCAGACCTCCCTCCCACTTAAATACCTTTGTCAATGACGTTTCTTAACTTCTCTAAGTCTCACTTTTCTTATTTGGAAAATGGGCTTAATAATGTTCACTTCCAAAGGAGATAGTTTAGATGAAGCACCCTGAAACCTACAGTCAATAAATAGTAGCTGGTTTCTTTGGGTTCTTTTGTAATAATGACTGGGGTTTAAATTTTTTTTAAGCCAACTGATTTTTTTGGAGAGAAATAAAGTAGGAGGTGGGGCAGGGGTGGCCCCCCAGTCATGCCACCTGGGGGCCCACGGGGTGCTCCACATGACCTCAGGCCATCTGGGGAGATCGTGCAATAAAGTTAAACCATATTACCAAGTCCTATGTTACTCTTGAAGTTTTTAGTAATAGCAGGCAGAGTGAGGTTGGGGAAAGAGCAGGAATGAAACATAGCAAACAACAGTATCTCTTTTGATAACGAGCTTTAAAAAGCAGACAATGGCCTAGAGGTTTTTTATTTTTTGAACTTTTAAAAAAATAAAACTTATTAACCGGGAACATGTCTACTCTCCACGTCATTTCTCAATTCTGTATTCATCTGTGTCTGAGGTCTTGATAAATCATGAGGCGGCAGAATGAGGGGGCAGAAATATCCATAAATTCCTTTGGAAGACCCATGTGCTGTGCGTGGGCTTCGGGGACCTGTCCCCACAGGAACTCTCATTATTATCTCTTGACTTTAGAAGACAACCGGAATGTCCGGGATGAGGAAAGCAACCCCAGAAAAGAAGGGGACAAGCCAAGTTTGCTCAAAGCAGATTAGAAAATATGAAATTGGTTTCTTGAGCCCATGCGTTGTGGAATTCTAAAGTCTGTGCCTTGAATTAAGGGCCTGTCAGTTGCTCCATGAGGTGTTTGGGTTTTCAAGAGGAGCTCTATGTAGAAAATTAAATAGAGGTGAAACCGGATTGCAGGATTTTTTTTAAGATGCGTTGCTTTGAAGAAAAGTGGTTTTGTTGTTTGGGCCTGTGAGGAATTCACTTCAGTATATAGATTAAGGTTTACTTCAACCACTGTGCCAGATCTATCTCCCTGGTTTTTATGTAATCTTAAATAACATATGTGCCTGAATATAAGGCAAGGTATTTTCCTCAAAATTCATGGTACAGAAAAGAGGGAATCACCTTACACACAAGTCTTTACAAAGTTTCTCAATTATTTTCCATAGCCAAGTAGAATTTAGAAAAAGCCTTTCCTGAAAGTCCCTCAGTCCATTTTAGTTTAAGATACTTACAGAGACTCCTGTACCAAATTAATTTCTTACATTTAGTTTCTGCTTGTCTTTATACACAGATTAAGTATTTCTGGAGGTATGACCCTCACAATTGCAAAGCTTCATTGTCATACATGTGCCTTTTAAAAATCTCTTTAAAATGAAATAAAGTAGGGGCACCTGGGTGGCTCAGTCAGTTAAGCATCTGCTTTTGGCTCAGGTCATGATCCTGGGGTCCTGGGATCGAGCCCTGAGCCTTGCTTCTCCCAGCTCTCCCTCTGCCCTTTCCCACCCCCTCATGCTCACGCTCTCTCATGTGCTTTCTCTCTCAAATAAATAAATAAAATCTTTTAAAAATAAATAATAAAATATTGGGGAGATCACCACTGTAATCATTGTAGAATGAGTAGGGAAAACAGTGTCCTGATGTTATGCAAAGAATACTTGTAGATTGGGACAAAATATCAACAATTAGCAAAATGCCTGGATTCACAATGGGCTGCTTGTTTAAAACTCAGAGGTGATCTGCTCTAGAAAATGGTTAGGTAACCCAATGTGGTTCTAGTGATGACAAAGACTCCCAGTCAGAGATACACACCTCCAACGGTGAGTGCCTTCATGATCTGCTCAGCTGCACCGAGCTGCCCCATCCCAGAGACCACCCTTCTGAGGGCAGCCCACATTCAGTGAAGTGAAGAGTATAAAGGCCTGGCCCAACCAGGGACAACCCTAATGGGCCATATGTATTCCAGAACTCTCCATGGGGTAAGCCAAGGCTTTGTTGGGTCTGCCACACAACAAAATTTCTTTCTTTTTTCAATCTTGCTTCTCACCCCCTTTCCACCTTCCCCTCCACAGAGGTTGATCCCCACTGAATACCTGCTCACCAAACTCCATCTCAACATTTTCTTTCAGAGATCCCAACCTGCACATTTGAGGGCAAAAAGGGAAGAAAATTAGTAGTTCTGTTTTAAACAGGGTGTGTGCAAGTTATCTATTGGACAGCTGAAGGGAGATGTCAAGGAAGCCATTGTATATATGAGCCTAGAGCTCAAAGGAACTTCAGGGATGGAGATGCAAACTTGGGAGACAAACCACTCATCGATGGTATTTAAAGCCATGGGACTACATGAGAACTCTTGCTGAGCAGGTGTAGATGGAGAAGAGATCCAAGGACTGAGTCCTAACATTTAGAGGCCAGAAAGAAGAGAATCCAACAAAGAAGATTGAAAAGAAGGGGGCGGTGAAACAGAAGAAACCCCAGATGAGTTTGGTACTCTGGAAAACCAACAAAGAAAGAGTTTCAAAGAAGTGATTAGCCATGTCAATTGTGCTGAGAGGTTCAGTAAGATGAGGACAGAGAGGTAATTGTTTGATCTGGCAACAGAGAATCATTGCCAATTTAACAAAAATGATTCAGGGGAGTGGTCCAGATAAAAAGCCTGGTTGGAGTGTTTTCAAGACAGATTGGACACAAAGAGGTGGACAAGAGGAGTACAAAAAAATTTTCAGTTTTGCTATGAAGGGGAGAAGAAATGGGTTTTGGCTGGAGGAAGAAATAGGGCTGGGGGAAAGGACTTTAAGGAGGGAAATAATTTCGGTATGGCTATAAACTGATTGATTTAATCCTAGAGAGCGTGAACAAATAATGACACGAAAGGGAAAGAGGAAGATCACAGGAGAAAGTCCCAGAGTGAGGGAGAAGGATTGGCACCCAGTGCACATTGGCAGGACCAGAAGGGACAGATGATGCCATGTATCAGGAGCAAAAGAAAAGAAATGGGTAGAGATGCAGGTGGGTGGTAGATCTGGTGATGGAAACATGAGAAAATGATTTCTTGGTTGCTCCTGTATTCTCAATGAAATAAGAAGGAAGGCTGTTAACTGAGAGTGGGGAAAACACATCTTGACACCAGTAGTGTGATCTTCTACACCTTTGTAGTCATCCCCCTATTTCACTCCTCGCTCAGTGTGCACTTTGAAATGTTGTGACTGACCACTTCTCACTTTCCTTCTGTCTTCCAATAGTCATATCCCCCTGGTCCTGTGTCAGGGTCTCCCTGATTCCTTTTGTGTTGTTCATTTTTTAAAATGAGCTCACCCTCTTGGCAACATAGCATGACTCACAACCATGCCATTTCTTCACACCTGAGTCAGTTTCCCTTCAGTTCTTATGGCACCTTCTTCCATTTGCTGGTGTGGGTTTTTTCTTTTGCTTTTGTCAGCTGTATTCGTCACTAACCAAGGTGTGCCTCCCTGTCCAAATCCCAAATCCTGTGGCAGACAAAAAAGAAGTTGATTCCAAACAGGAATATTTAGATATAGAAATAATTTGTTCAGCTCTTTGAAAATGTCTGCACCACTGGAGGCCATGGATATTCACTTCAGTTAGTTTCTCAGAGATTCTAAACTGCCTGAATCCTGAGATATCACCTCAGCACTAGAACAGGCCCACCATCATTGAGCATTGAGTATTCATTCTGTGAATCCTCTGCACAAAAATAGGAACCTGCTGTCATCATGGGAGACCTTAGAGACCCCCAGTGCTCCTTACATGCCAGGGAGAGCCCAGGCTTGAGACTCAGACTTCCAGGTTTTGAATCTTGGCCCCACCCCTCCTCATCAGTTATGTAGGTCATCCTAGCATTCCGTGCCTCTGTTCCATCAACTCTAAAATGGGGATAGCGACAGTTCCCAACTTCAGAATTATTGTGTCAATCAAATACATTAATATGCCTATCGTTTTTGACACCTCTTCTGGGCAGTGTTTAGTCAATAGGCTTTGCTGATTTTATGGCAAAGGCCTGAGAAATGTTATAGAGAGTAAATCTTTAGCGTTGTTTAACTTTCTTCTTGTTAAACTTATTTGGCCACAAAAACCGTTTTTCAACATAACGAACGTATTAAAATATTTTCCCACAGCCTTCACCACTGGCTTCTGTATTTGTTTGCTAAAGCTGTGCTAACAAAATAGCTCAAACTAGGTATCAAAAAATTCAGAAATGTATGCTCCTGGAGTTCTGGAAGCTAGAAGTCCAAAATCTAGGTGTCAGCAGGGCTATCTCTCTCTGAGGGCACTGGAGAAAGAGAGTTCCCCTTGCCTCTTCCTATCCTCTGGTACTTGCCCGTGGTCTTTCGTGTCCCTTGACCTGTGGACACATAATTCGTCTCTGCCTCATTCTTCACATAGCCTTCTTCCCTGTGACTCCTCTGGCCTTCAGCTCACTCCCTCTTTATAAAGACACCAAGTCATTGGATTTTGAGCTCACCCTCATCCAGTATGACCTTATCTTAACTTGACTAGATCCACTGCAAAGACTATTTCCAAGTAAGGTCATATTCACAGGCACCTGGGGTTAGGACTTGAAAATACCTTTTCAAGAAACACAATTCTACCCACCACAGTGTATAGAAGACAAACACGTCCAACCATACTTTCCTGGCCCAAATCACCTCCCACCCACAAACAGTGATGTAGCTCAGTATTGTTTAATGTCTGGCCCAGTGACTGACCACTTTCGTGAACTGTCTGACTAGGTCTGGGATGCAATAAATATAGAAAGAGAGAGTAAGTTTTAGATACTTCCAGAGCATTTTTACCATGCTGTGACAGTCAAGTGCGTACTCACTGAACTTAGCTTGTTTGAAAGGAAATAGGCCGTTTTGAATGCTAACTCACGTGGTAAGTCACACATGGCATGGGCTAAGTATTGGTCATACCATGGACTGGAAGGTTCACTCTCTACAAATCCTTTGAGATCCACTGATGTGGTGAACAGGCTGTGAATGATCACAAATGGAAAAAAAAAAGTTTTCTACCTTTCCATAGTTATTTATGTAAACCCCATTCACCATTCCAACCCTTGGGTCCTAAACAAAAGATTGTTATTATTTCTGCCAACTTATTGTTCTACCTACCTAATTCAAAAATCTCCCTTTTCCTTTTGAAGAACACAATCTAAAATAAACTTTCTGTAAAGCCTTCCAGGGGACAGAGTTTGTCCATTGTTTGCAAATAACTTTGCAATTCTGTAGACATGGGCTGCTTTGTTTCAAGATGTAAACCATATCAATTAGGAGCGTTTTAAATGCCTTTGGTGACATAAAAGAAGTTGTTCTTCCAAAAGTGAAATACGGAGTTCATTATGTTTCTTTGTTATTTCTGCCTACTGAACACATTTGCTATTGATGATACTTTGTGTTTTCAAGCACTTCCAACTTCACCTTCCAAATATTTGTGCATTACAGCAAAGATATTAACTGCAAAAAAAAAAAAAATCACTTTGGAAAACTGCTTTTTACATAGTAAAAAAAAAAAACTTACTATTTAAGTAATATTGAGTTATTAATCTGAGGAGAAAAAAGGAACAACATCAAATTCTAACACTAGCTTGCTTTTTTAGGGATGGTTGTATATTGGACTCAAGTTTGAATAACAATTTTTTATTTGCTTTGTTTTCATTTTTTTTCAGCTTTTTAACCAAAAAGTGTTTTCACTAAACACTGCCACAAATAAATATACAGATCCAACTGGATAAATCCAACTGTACAAAAACTCATAAAAGATATTACTATGCTACTGTACACCCCTAGTCCCCTAAGTCTCAGTCCAGGAGTTAGGAGTTTATTAGGTGTCCTCTCAAAGAGTCTCTAGACACATAGGTGTATGAGTACAGGTATGATGTATCCATAAAATCAAAACAAATGGCAGCATACTTTGCCTACCTTTCATCCCCTACCAGCTAAGAGTTTATCTCGGATATAGTTTCATACCATACAGTGGAACTCTTCTAAGATGACCCTAGCGATCCCATCCTATGGTATGATCCCATCCTATGGTATAATCCCCTCCCATATTGAATAGGGCTGACATGTGCAAATACGATACTGCAGAAAGAATGAAGTATGATTTCCAAAACTAGGTCATGAAAAGCATTGTGGTTTCCTCCTTGTTCTTTCTTGGATCACTCACCCTAGAGGAAGCCTACTACCATATTGAGAGGGCACTGAAGTAGCCCTATGGAGAGGCAAATAACTGAGGCATCTTTCCAAAACAATGTGAATGAGTCATTTTTGAAGTGGATCTTCCAGTCCAAGTAAGGCTTTCATTCAACATGTTATCTACAACCTCATGAGAGACTGAGTCAGAACCATCCAGCTAACCTGCTCCAAAATTCCTGACCAATAGATACTGTGACATGATAAACACTTGTTTCTTTAAGCCACTAAGTTTGGGGGTAATTTTAGATAATATATACCACCATATGTCATTTTTGTTAGTTATTGCAAAAGCTAATAAAGAAACAACAATCCTAAAATACAATGATGTAAATAAGCATAAGACTCTTTCCTTCCCAAAAAATAGTTTGGAGATGTGAGGCCCAGGCTGGTAGAGAAATTCTGCTCCTCATAGTCTTTCAAGAACCCAGCTTCCTCCAATCTCGTTGTTCTGTTATCCCTTTGGGTACTGTCCTCATCTATAAAATTAAAGCCACGTTGCTATCCTATTTATATTCCAGCTTGCAGAAAGGAGAAAACAAGCAAAAACAATTTCCCATCAAGAAATAAAAGGAGAGCTGTATCTGTCTCATCTGGGAACCACTTAATCACATGGCCACCCCTAACCTCAAGGAAATCTGGGAAGTTGTTTCTCTACCAGACCAGCCATAGAACCAGTAAAAAGCAGAAAATAGATGTTAGGAGGACCACCATTCTTCTCCAGCTTTGCAGTATTCCTTTATTTAGATGTATTTACTTTTATTTAGTCAATCACTAAACGATGGCCACCAGACATAGGGCCGCTCAGGCCCGTGTAGCAAGTTACTCTGAGAATGAATAATCAACGGAAGGCAAGTCGAGCTCACACTACAGCTGTGGTAACTCCACACAAAGGGCTCAGGGAGTGCACAGCCTGAATGCTTGTGGTCCTGGACGTGAGAGAGGACTGACTCCTACTTGGGCATAAAAATGAGATCCCATACCAGGAACATAGAGTGAGAAAGTCCAAGCAACAGGTGCTACGATTTCTTTAACGACTGTCCTTTTCACCCCAAATTTGTGAAATGTGTAAACTCCAGAATCTGTCTCTCTAAGATCATGGTTCTCAAAATGTGGCCTTTGGAAAACACCACCAGCAGCCCCTGTGAACTTAGAAATACCCATTCCAGACCTACACCATCGGAGACTCTGCAGATGCGGTCTAGCCGCCTGTGTTTTAACAAATGCTCCAGGGGGATTTGTTGCCTACTAATATTTGAGAATCACCCATCTAAGACTGAAAGCAGCATCTGCCACTTACTAGCCACGTGACTTTAGGCAAGTAACCTAACCTCTTTGCCTTGATTTCTCTACCTGGGAAATGGTGATAGTAATAGTATTTGCATTGTTATGATGAGCACTGAAAGAGCTAAAACATATAAAGTGCTTTGGAAAAATGCCTCACATATAGTGAGCACTCAAAAATATACTAAATATTATTGTGTTATTGTTATCTTTATTTTACTGACTTGTAGTTTTACCAGTTTGTGGTCCACAATAAGGTCATGACTTTTATTTATTTATTTATTTATTTTTAAGATTTTATTTATTTATTTGACAGAGAAAGACACAGCGAAGAGAGGGAACACAAGCAGGAGGAGTGGGAGAGGGAGAAGCAGGCTTCCCACTGAGCAGGGAGCCCGATGCGGGGCTCGACCCCAGGACCCTGGGATCATGACCTGAGCCGAAGGCAGATGCTTAACGACTGAGCCACCCAGGCGCCCTGGTGATGACTTTTAATATGTGAATGAAATGACTCATATTAAAGTCATAAGACTTCCTATTGAGAAAATTTTTTCCCCCCTCCATTCTACCATCATTCCAAAGGTCCCAAGAATACTCCCTAAGATCTGGTGGTCACTGATCCCAGCAGCAACCGAACAAATGGACTGAACACTTTACAGAAATGAATAAAAAATAAGCTTTTAAGTCCAGCCAAAATGGCCAAATATTTTGAGCCTCATTTTTATCAAGCAATATGTAGGGTGCTGGGGGTCAGGGACAATGTCGAGAATTGCCAGTTCTGGGCTAGGTCAAACTAAGATACCTAGAGACTGGGTGAAGTAAGGGACAGGAACCTGACCCTCTGTAAGAAACCATACGTGTAAGACTTTTCTCCCCTGAGCTGTCTCTACCCGGACCCCCTCCCAAGAAGCTGACCTCAGGCATAATGAACAAAGACAGACTACAGCCTTTTCCTTTACCAAAACACTGTTGAAAGTGGAGCATTTTTTTCCTCATTGTTTAGACAATGGATTAGAGGTCTCTGGACCCTCCTGAGCTACATGATAGGGATGCTTTTGCCTACATAATTGCCTAGGATTAAGAAATGTGTTCTCTTGAGACCCCAGTCATCATCAGAGCTGATGGTTACAGCTTTAAGGCTTTGAGATTTTTTTTTTTTTTTGCAGACTTAAAAATTGGTCACACTGTCAGTTTTTAGGGTCTCTCTCTTTTTTTTAATACAATATAATATTGTATGTTTTAGGTGTACAACAGAATGAGTTGATACATGTGTACAGCATGAAATGATCACCACAGTAAGTGTAATTAGCATCCACCATCACACAATTTTGATTTTTTTCTTAGTTCTTGTGATAAGAACTTCCAAGATCTACTCTCTCAGTAACTTTCAAATGTACAATACAGTATTATTAAGTAGAGTCACCATGTTGTGTATTATATCCCCCAGACTTATTTATCTTATAACTGGAAGTTGGTATCTTTTGACCATAAGATCTCTTTCTTTCTTAGTGTTATGAAGCCATGTAAGCAGGAAGAGATAATATTTATCTTGAACTCATGATACCTACTTAATAAGAGAAAATGGAGCAGAACCCCACACAAGCACAGCTAAGGATTCTGAGAGGAGTCAGGCTGTCTCCTGAAGGAATTCCTATTCTGAAATAACCTGTATGGCAAGGGCTCCCTCTGACCTCAGCGCTGCCTTCATCAAAGGACCTCATCCTATTATAAAATTGTGGGAATATGTTGCTTATCTCTCCAATATCTACCCCTGCTCCACCCCACAATAAGTCAGGTCCCTGATTTTTCTTTGGGGGATTCATCCCTCAGCCCTTCTCAGCCATATGTTTCAGTTGGGGTTCATCTCCCATTTTTATTTCTAGAGTCTCTGCTTGGCCTCAGTCAACCCCCATCCCCAAGGGATTGACTCAAGGATGAGCGCCTGAACAGATCAGAGCTGATAAGACACGTGGAACATTTGGGAGAAAGAGATGGTGTTTCCAGGAATGAAACACTCTTGCTTTCTCACCCCTATAAAGCGAGGCATGGGGGAAATGAAATGCTATAGAAATCCTGCTGCCTTTACAGTGAGGAATTGCTAAAGGCAAATGCAGAGGCTAAGATGAAGGGAATTCTGCAGGTGGCAGAAGAGAGGAGAGCAGTTTGGGTGTTGGTGATAGTGTATGTGCCCTGTGAATGAAGCCTCCTGTGAAATATACTACAGTTTCTAGATCAGTGGTTTCCAGTGTGTGGCCCCAGGACCAGCAGAGCCAGCATTAGCTTGCAACTTAGAAATACAAAGTGCTGGGCCTCCTGGGTGTCTCAGTCGGTTGAGTGTCCTACTCTTGGTTTCCACTCAGGTCATCATCTCAGGGTCCTGGGGCCGCTGGTCAGGCTCCTCCAGGCTCAGTGGGAAGTCTGTTTGAGTTTCCCTCCCTCTCCTTCTACCCTTCCCCCCATGCACACTCTCTCTCTCAAATAAATAAATCTTCAGGGGCAAAAAAAAGAAAGAAAGAAATGCAAACTGCTGTGTCCCCAGTGCAGACTTGCTGAATCAGAACTGTGTGTGTGGAACCCTACAGTTTACATTTTCATAAGCCCTCTGGGTGATTCCATGCACACTAAAGTTTGAGAAGCAATGCTGTTGAGTGATCCAGAAAGCTGATGGAAAATCAGCCAGTGTACCTCAAGTACAATTATGCTAGAGTTTTCAGTACCACAAATGAATCTATACCTTTCTTTGGAAAGCCTCTATAAATCTGGCTTTTACATTCCTTATCCCAGCTTTAATCTGTTTGTTCGAATAGTGGAAAATCAGATGAGCTACCTTAATTAGAATCCTTCTTTACCTTTTTGAAACATATTGAAGTTATGATATTTGTTCTTCAGGTTATCTTTATGAAGGACAAAGAGACTCACCAAGGATGTTTTGTATACCAGCTCCTCATTGTAGGGATGAGAAAACAATGTGCTGTTCCCTTCTACCTCCCAGCTAACTAAAATTCTTCTGATCTGGTTCTTCCCACCATCTTTAGCCACCTGTGTGGCTGAGTAACTAGACCAGTAGGTGATGGAGTCGGTCCAACCTGGGTTTGAATTCTGACTCTGTCACATGGGAGCCTTCAAGCTTTTGTGTCTCAGTTTCCTCATCTGTGAAATGGTAAAAACAGTTCTACTTTCTTTAGATGGCTGGTATGAGGATACAGTGAGAATTAGTAGGGGAAGGGTCAAGCCCTTGGAAAATGCTCAATAAACGGTGTCCACTAAGAACAATATTGTCAAATCCTTCATTGCCACTGCACTGTAAAATGCAGTGTCTACGTGCACAGCAGATTGCCCTGAGCCAAGGAATGTTCTCTGGGAGAAGCAGCATCACTGTTGTGCACTGAGTAACCCAACCCACTGATTTCCCAGAACCCTCTGAGTTCTCTCAGCCAATTGCCCTAACTAAATTGGCTCTAATCAGCATTATAATGCAATCTCCCCCTTCAGCTTCATATTCATGTTAGACGCAGTGTTCCTAAACCCCATCCCCTTGAAGACCTTCTTCCTTCTTAAGGGAGTAAAGCAGCTGCTGATTAGTTGTTTCAATTGCCATCAAAACAATGAAAAAGTTTAGTCATTCTTACTGAAGAACCAGTCTGCTTGAATCAGCGCGTGTCTATCGTCACGGATGCTGAATTCATGGCCATTCCATACTGAGGGAGCGAGTTTATTAATGATGTTGACTTCCTACCTTCTCTGCACCAGCCAGATGGTGTCCTGCCCTGGAAAGGAAGGGACCACACTAAACCCAGTAATATTTTTATAATCTTATTTATCTTGCCTAGCTCTAGATAATTTAACTGGCCTTTCAGGATGGCCATGACTTTAATGACATACAAGGGGCATTTTGGTGACAGATTTTAGATGGAGCAGAATCTTACAGCCAAACAAATAAAATGGAGCTCTGTTGAATAATTGCCTGGGTTCAAATCTCACCTTTACCACTTAATGTCTATGTGACTTTGGAGCAAGATTGTTAGCCATTTGATACAGATCAGTTTATCTGTCTTTGAAATGGGCATAACAGAAATTGCACAAAGGATAATGATTAAGTAAGTTATTGTTTATAAAATCCTTCCATAAGTAAAAATAAATAATAAATAATATTTGCCTTTTACTAAGAACTTACTGTGTGTCAGACTTTATGCTAAGTACTTTACATTTAACATCTAAATTTATCCTAACCATAAATCAATGAAGTATAGTAGGGTAATGGTAATAAGAATTCATAAATAATAGTAACAGTAATAGCAGCAATAATAATAATAATGTATGCATTAGGCTCTATAGTACCCTGTCTAATCTCATCAAACCTTTCTAGTGAGATTCTTTTATAGTCTCTATTCTGTAGATGGGTAAACTGACACAGAAAGGTAAGTATCTTGCCCAAGCCATATAACTAGTAAGTAGCAGAGTTGGAATTGAAATTACATCCTCCCTGACTCCAGAACCCAAGCTCTCAATTGCTCACCAATTCAAAACCACAAAAATAATGCATCATAAAAATGAAGATGTCAATGTTCAAATTTTCTAGAAAGCATGGGATGGATGGATCAAAAATGTCAATACCACTTTTTTCTCTGGGCAGAATTATACCAAATGGGAGATGGATGAATGGAATGGAGAGTTGTAAAGGCTCCCAGTTGGCTGCGTGGCCAGCCCTGTGTGCTCTGTGAAAATGAGGGATTGTTTCCGAAGTGAAAAATGACTCCATCAGTAACCGGTTTTAAAAAATGTAAAGTCAGCACCTTCTAGAAGATACTCAGTTGTGTAATTAAAAAAAAAAAAAAGTGCAGGCTTTTATAGCATCCAGTTATGTGACAAGTGAGTTACACTTAAAGATATAGAAAAAATGTGAACTGAGGAGTGTGAGCAATTGTAACTGATCTGCATATTAAGCTCTTTCCAAGCCCTTGGGGGAAGTTAAAGAGCCATAAAGGATGAGCGTGCAACCTGACTTAAACTTGGTAAGGTTGCACATAAGCAGTGGGTCCAGGGACCAGAGACAGAAAGGGAGAGTGAGGATGGTAGCCATTGCTCATCCACCACCCACTATACTCCTGTGTAAAGTCCTTCCACCATTTTTTGTGGTCCTTCCTACTGTGTTTTAGTTGGAACCCTTATTAGAGCCATTTTGCAAATGAAGAAACTGAAGCTGAGACATAATAAGTGCCTTGCTGAAGGTCCTACTGCCTGGTAAGGGACCAACCTGAGGTTCATACTGACATCTGTGTACTTGAGAACTAGCATGCTTTCTACCATGTCATGTTGCCTTTCTAAAAAGAGACCCCGAGAGAAATTCTAGGGTTTGATAGTTTAGTTATGGGAGGAAATGATTTGATTTTCTTTGCACAGTGTCACATTTATTTAGAGATTTTTTTTTTTTTTTAGAGGTGGGGACAAATTGAAGCCTTGCTATTATAGAAATATCTTTGATAACATAGCCTAATGAGAAAGATTAGGGTAAATTCCTTCTGGGTCCTAAATTCAAGAGCAGCATTTGTGTATTTATCTTTATATCTTAGCATTTTATGCCAAGCTAGTGTAGAGTACATGTTCCATAAATGTTTACTCAGTTGGCTTGACTTTTGTTCTTCTAGTTCCCAAACCGTTTAAGTGGAGCCAAAAAAGTTTTAAGTTCCTTGAACACTTGGAGGATATCTGGCATTTCTCCAGTCCCATTTTTGCCCTCTAAAGTACAATGGTAAGCATGTAGGTGCTCAAACTGATGCAATTAATACAAACCCCACAATTCTGTTATGGTGAGTTTCAAGTTCAGAATCTGCATTTTGGGAGGCCAAGAAGGACTGAGTTGAACATTGACACCCACCTGGATCAAAATAGTAGCTCTGTTCTTGGAAATTTTGATTAGGCAAGACTGAGAGAATAAAGACTACTAGAGATTCAAATTTTTTAAAAAAGAGACTCTCTTTACTGCAAATCTCTATTCAGAAAGAAGAAATGATTGAAGACCAAAAGAATGGTTCAACTCTCCCATTTTCTTGAAATTATAATCATTGTTGTATTCAACCTTATGTGGAATTAGCTTCATAGCTTGAACAAGTGGCCAGACACTTCTTTAAAAGAATTGTCTTTTAGGGGGTGCCTGGGTGGCTCAGTCTGTTAAGCGACTCTTGAGCTCAGCTCAGGTCTTGATCTCAAGGTCATGAGTTTAAGCCCCACATTGGGTTCCAGAAGAAGAAGAAGAAGAAGAAGTGTCCTTTTTTGTATGGTTAGGGATGTTGTTGTTTTGATTTGTTTGTCTAGAACTGCTTTTTATTTTTCCGTAGTCTCAGGATTCTAGTAATGTATGGGAGTTTGGGGCAGAGATGTCTCAGAAAGCACGGGTAGTCTACAGATTCTTATAGCAGAGGAAGGGGGCCATGATAGACAAAATAATGGTTCCCCAAAGATATCCATGTCCTAATCCCCAAAACCTGTGAATATGCTACCTTTATATGGCAAAGGGGACTTTGCAGATGTGGTTAAGTGAAGGGTCTTGAGATGGGAACATTTTCCTGGATTAGCCGGTGAGCCCAATGGCATCACAAGGATCCTTCCAAGATAGAGGCAGGGTGTTATAGGGAGTCAGAGAAGGAGATTTGGTGATGGAGCCGAGTGATGAGATTGCTCACCTTGAAGATGGAAGAGAGCCACAAACCAAGGAATGCGGGCATCCTTAAAAGATGAGACAGGCAAGGAATTAATTCTCCCCTAGAGCCTCCAGAAGGGACTTAGTGAGACTGCTGACCTCCCAAGGTGTAACATAATAAATTTGTATTGTTCAAGCCATCTCCCTTGTGGTCATTTGTTACATTAGCCATTGGACAGTAATACAAGGACTAAGTTCCTTATCAGCCATGTCTGCCAAAAAGAAAGGTGTTTCCTCTTTGAGCTTAAGAAAGTATTCTATCCAACATGAAATCCAAGTATCATCTTTGGCTACATATGATTTAACTTAATGTTTCTCAACCTTAGCACTATTAACGTTTTGGCTGGATAATCCCTTGTTGCGGGGGATGTCCTGAGTATTCTAGGATACTTAGCAGAATCTCTGGCTTCTACCTATAAGCTGCCAGTAGTACCTCTTCTCCTCAATTGTGACAATCAAAAATATCTCCATAAATTACCAAATGTCTGCTGGGGGACAAGAAGTGCGGCAAAATTGCCCCCAGGCTGAGAACTACTGTTGTAGCTTAATTGTATGCTCTTTGACCATAAAATTTCTGATGACAGTGAGCAAACCATCTTTCTCCCATGATCCTAGCTCATAAATTAGCCGAACCCTGAGACACACAAAATATGCTTTAGTCAGAGTCATTTTGCTGCTCAATTACAAGGCAAAAAAATCCTTGCCTCTGGACTAGACGGAATAATCTCATGGCTTGTACCAAGAGATCAGACAGGATTTATTTGTGGATAAAACTCAGTTGATAACCCAAAGCAAGTTATTAATCTACTCAGCCCAGCCAGCTAACACCTTAAGGCTGTTACTCTCAGTAGATGCCAAATAAAGTGTTTTGTCAAAATGAGTTGGGTGGCACTGTGCCCCTCCTTTTTGTTTGGGAAAGTTAATTGGGAATCCAACTCATAACTATTACTGGTTCAAAAATCCCAAGATATTGGGATGAAATACGGTAAAGCCTGTGTGAAAGAGTAAAAGTGATTCCTCTGGCTCTAAGATGTGGGCATTATTGAACACAGAAGCAAAAGTGACCTCTACAAAGCCAGTTCTCCCTTCTCTGAGTTCACATGCCTGCCAAGGGCTGCCTGATAGCAGACGAGTGAGAGAGAGAGAGAGAGACTCCAGCTCGTTTTCCAAAAGAAATTCCTATTGTGGCATAGATAGGTTTAGGAGGGAGATACAGCAGGCAGTCAGAACTGGGGCAAGGATTACCAGAATAAATGACTCTGAGTTAAGTTCAGCTAGGATGGAAGGTAGGACAATGTTATAGACTGAATATCTGTGTCCCCCCAAAATTCCTATGTTGAAGCCCTAACCCCCAGTGTGATGGTTTTTAGAGATGGGGCCTGTGGGAGATAATTAAGTACAGATGGGGTCATGAGAGCAGGGCCCCATGATGGGATTAGTGTCCTTAGAAGAACAATAGAACAGAGCACTCTCTCTCCAAATGCAAGGACACAGCAATGAGGTGACTGTCTGCAAGCCAAGAAGAAAGCCCTCACCAAGAACCCAACCATGCTGTCATACTGATCTTGAACTTCCCAGACTCCAGAACTATGAGCAATAAATGTCTATTGTGTAAGCCACCCACCCAGTCTATGGTCTTTGTTATGGCAGTGTAAGCACTAAGATAGACAATCAGCTGAACCATAGAAATTTTATCAAGAGCTAGAAAAATAACACATTTGAGGCTCTGGGAGAGACCCTGCATCATCATCACCAAACATGAGACCTCTGGCTTATTCATTAATTTTTTGAATTATGTAAACATAAAAATAATGTGCTAGGTTGAAGACAAGAGCTAGATTCTCATTAGCTGTATGATTATAGACAGGCTTCTTTGTTGCTTTACTTTCTTGGTTTCCATATTAAAGCAGGGCTAATAATACCTGCCTTGAAAGAGCCTAAGAAGAGAATGAAATCACGTATATGAAAGTACTCCGTATGTGGCAGGAACTCAGTGAAAGTAAGTGGGCTCCCCTACCATCTAGGCTCATCCTGGTCAATTTAAAAACAGGTCACACCTAACTGAGCCACATTTAGCTAGCCTGTGAGTGTGAATGAAGGTATGTGAGCATGTATGCCTGGTCTGGATAATTACCAATCTTTGTGTCCTCAGGGGTGAAGGGCAGTCCTTGTAGGGCTTCCCTTAGGGTAGATATTGGCAAATGCTGGTTTTGTAAACCTGTCTTCTAGCCCCCATTCTTCTGGTAATTGTAACTTGGTTCTCTTTGGGAAGTCACCTTTTTCTCACACTTTATCTATGGGTTTTAGTGGGAGCTGACAACACCCTGTCCCATACACACACACACACACACACACACACACACACACACCTGACTCCAGAAAACAACACTTCCCTGGGCTGGTCAGGGAGTTTCATTACCCACACCAGACCAGAGTAAATCAATCTCAGGAGTAATGTGAGAATGATGGGGGGGGAGGGAAAACTACTAAGGAGGAAGATCTCTTTCTGCGGAATTTTTGAATTTCTGCTGGTTTTAAGTGTAGTGTAAGTGTGGAACTGTCAGGGACCACCATGCTGAGAAGCCTGTATGAAACTAAAAAGCCAATACAGAAAGATGGAGAGCGACTGATCTCAACAGGTCCCCTGGATACAGCTATTCCTGAAGCTCTTGGTTCCCTTGACTTCCCAGGGATTTGAGCCAATTAATGTTTATGCCAGAACAAATTCGGGCTCCCTACAGTGAAACTCCTGATGAATGTGCTTTCCCACAAGTATTTCAGGATTTCACCTTGGGGCAAAATCACCCCTGTTCATGAGTCAGCTTTCTCAGCCAAACAGAGTCTAGCTGCAGTTGGAATGCTGTTGGAACCACCCCAGGACTAATTGGTTGGGAACTTGTACTGATAGCCAAGCTCCAGCACCACTTGCATATGCTTAGCGGGCTGACCCCAGCCACGGTCGGAACATTTGTTGCTGGTTGTGGGGATGATTCACTTTCTGTCTACACTGCCCCAGGCCTCCGGAGACTATGAAAGCTAAGTCATTCCTAACAGATAAGGAGAATTCTCCTTGTGACGCTCAGGGATGCAGGGCTAACATAATTTGATCCAGCAACAAATGTTCCAACTGTTACCTGCTGCCCAAAGTCCCCCAAATACGAACCATTAGAGGCTACTTTTCTCACTTCTACCCCAACCATGTCCTCTTCCAGAAAGCCCAGTGGCACTTCTCCTAAAATAGCACTTGAGAGGTCTTTCTAATCAGGGAGGTAAAAGAGACAGATAACAATAGGTAAGTAAAGCAAGCAAGGAGATCGGAAACACAAAAGTGTAAGGTTCAAGGGATATGCTGTCATGATGTGCGAGAAATACGGCAACGTAGCATCTGGAAACGAGAGTCACTAATGAGAGGTTTCATTTTACTCCCAAATTTTTCTTGATGTGAAAAATATAACTTTTCTTGCTACTGAACTGCCAAATAAACTTTGAAAAACATATCCAGAGGAATAACGAATCACTTGGGTACTGACCCTTCCCGCGACATTAAGATAAGGGTGGATATTTCGGAACTGCAATATTCGGGTACATGAGTGACATACCCAGCCAGCCTTTTTGTATCTGCAATCAATGTCTACCTTTTCGTGAGCAGATATCCTTCTCTGAATTGCGTAAGCTGAATCCTCCGGTGGTGCTTTGGCAATGTTCCTTTCTTCCGTACAACTAAATGTGTATGGAGTCGGTGACTATCATTTGAAAAGGTGAAGATGGCAAGAAGGAAAGAATTTAAAGATGGATAAGACTAAGATGCCTCAGTAATTCTCTGCTTACATAACTCCAGGAACATAATTACTCTGTCACTTTTGTACCAGCAGAAATGCAAAGAGTTTGAGATGCTACTTTTGAAATGAAATTATAATGTGGTTTTGATAATTAAATATGCTCTTTTCTCTTAACACTCGTCTTGAAATCACTAACCTGGTAAGGAATCACCCTGTGTCTGGAAACCAGACAGCTCCACACTTACACTACACTTAAAGCCAGGTGTCCACCTCTGGTCCAGTCACCTCATCCAGAGAGAAGACACCATGAAATGCAAACATCGTCATGAATAAGCACAGGGTTATTTTGGAAGTAAGTGAGAATCACAGTTTGTAGCTTTTAAAAAACTGTGTCTGTCATTCCAAACTCAAACCAAAGCCCCACCCCCCACCCCCCTTCCTTTCTCTGTTAGATTTCCTTGCCACCATTAGCTAATTACAGCTATGGAGGCTGCCCTCCAAATCCTAGCCTGGAGAAAGCTTCTTTCCCTTTAAGAGGAGCTCAGCCAACAGTTGCTTTCTCCAGTGCAAATTTCCTACAAACAGGCCCTGCAACTTAAAAGGAACCTTTAAACCCCATTAAATAACACAGTTCCTTAGCAGGAATATCTCCTGGGAAGGGATGTCTTCTATTCAAATGTCATGTTATGACAAGCATGACAGACTTGATGGTGATCTATTCTGACTCATGACATTGCTTAAATTAGGTTAGGTAGAATATGTGTAGGCATTCTAAGAAAGGCTCCTCAGGGCCCCAGCCCTATTATTTTTGTTAATAGCTCTGAATTCTGACTGTCTTTTCCTAGGGACAATAAACCCTGTTTCCACACTAGGTACATCATGGGATGTATGTAATACATGAAGACTCAGCAGCAAAGCCACTTGGCCTGCACACATTAGATACTAATTTATTGTTGTATTTCTTCTCATCTCTTATCTTCCACGAGGCTAGAGTTGGCTTGCCTTACCACTTGAACTTGAATTCCTCACAAATGCTTCTCCTGTTTCCAATTTAACCTTCATCCCAGGGAAGAGTCCCACGATGTCTTCTAAGCCCTACTGTATGCCTCAAACTTGATTCACGTTGCACATTTAGGGGGCCGGAGGAGACTTGCAGAGACACCTGGCAGCTGCAGTATCCCAGGCTCCCAGCTTCAAGCCAGCAGAAAGCAAGATCCAATTTTCCAAGAAATCCAACAAAAATCCTAGACTTTCTATTGACTGAGTTTTGGTTAGTGTGTTCAAGAGAACAAATGCTTTGATTAGCCAAGCCTAGTTCGTGGGTCAGCCCTGGGAGCTGGAGGGTGAGGTTAACCCTACTTGAACTACAGAGAGTGATGTAACAGTTGAGGTGGTTCTCCAAAGGAAAATCAAGATGCTGCCATAAGAAGAAAGGGGAGCATATGCTAGGCAGCATAAACAGTTTATTTGCAATCTACATTTGTCAGCTTGGACTGCCATACAGAATCCACTGACCGGGTGGCTTAAACAACACTTATTTTTATTTTTTCCCCATTCTGCAGGCTGGAAGTCCAAGATCAAAGTGCTGGCCTGGTTGGTTTCTGATGAGGCCTTGCAGAGGGCCACTTTCTCCCTATGTCTTCATGTGGCCTTTCGTCTGGGCTCACACACTTTCAGTGTCTCCTCCTCTTCTTATAAGGGTACCGTCTTATAAGGACAACCTCATTTAACCTGAATTACCTCCTTACAGCCCTAATGGCAAATACAACCACATTAAGGGTTAAGGCATTCACATAGGATATTTGAGGGGGACAGAGTTCAGTCCATAACGTGATCTAAATAGAATGAATAGGTGAGATCATCAAGATCATACAATAAAAGCAGGGCTGAGACTGGAAGGCCGTATACTATTCCTAAAGCAATGTTCCCTTTGCCTGATTGCCTTTCAGTCTCTGTGAATCTCTGCCAGGCTTCTAATTTGGAGCCAGGGATCAGAAATTGTGCAAGTGAACAGACCAGGATATCAAACTAGCTTAGTCCAAGATTAACCTCACCACCATTATCTTTCTGGCTCAGATAATTATTGATTGTTGGGAGCCTTCCTGTACATTGTAGGATGTCTAGCAGGATCCCTAGCCTCTGTTCACTAGATGCAAGTAGTATTCCTTCCCCCTCAGGATGGACACAGAAAAATGTCTCTAGACATTGTCCAATGGGGAGCACAATCATCCCTGGTTCAGAATCGTTGGCCTAGTCAAGCCATTTGAGTGACCACCTCTCCCTGGTTTACTACGAAAGAGCCATTCAGAATTCTGTAGCTCTAGCTTCTGAACCGTCTTCAAATCATCACTATCAGAAATCATTGTTCGATTCTTGGGCCTACTCCCAGAGACTATAATTAAGTAGTCATGTATGGAGCCAAAAACCTTGCATTTTTTAATAAGTACTTTGATACGAGTTCCTTCAAGTACTACTGGTCATCTTGCCTCTAGTTCCTTTATTCAAGATTTATTTACTGAGCCTGTGCTGTACCAAGAATTGTTCTAAAATGTAGAATACAGAAACCACTTCCCTCAAGGAGCTCTCATTCCAGGGGAGGAGACAGGCAATAAATGCAATACATAAGTAAATGATAGTATCATAAAATGTGGTAAGTGACGTGAGGAAAAATGAAACCTAATTGTAGGGTTAGTAGAGGGGAAGTCCCAGGAGCAGAGATAAAAATTATATTCGTAAATAGAGTAGACAGGATGACCTAAATGAGAGAGTAGTATTTGGGCAGGTACCTGGAGAATTTAAGGAAGTATGCCAGCATGCAACTGAGGGAAGAGCATATCCGAGGGAGAACACCCAGTGCAAAGGCCCTGAGGTAGGTATGTGCCTGACTTATTCAAGGAGTACTCAGGACATGACATGGCTGACACAGAGCGGAATGGATGAGGGTCGAGAGTAAATGGAGGGAGGGAGTGATATCACATAGGACCTTGCATAAAATTATAAGGACTTCATATAATGGGAAGCCATGAACACGTTTTGAGCAGAAGTGTGACATGATTTGACTTTTATTGATGGGTTTAATGTACTGCATGGGAGGCAAAGATGGGTAAAGGGAGACTAGTTAGGAGGTTATTAGAAGCAGTTGCAAGGAATTCTCTGGTGACATTACGAAGTGACTTCAGTGCAGTGATCTGGGTAAAAGCCTGGGGAAAAAATGATTGAATACGTTCAGGGTCAAAGTGAAGACCATTCGCATAAACAATTCCTAGAGGAGGTTCGCTAAAGGGAGCAGGAAAATGAGGCTCCAGAAGGAAGAAGCAATGGAACGAAGGGAGACTGTTGTAAGGTTGGAGACATGTCAGTGGTTTCACACAGCTGGGAACAATCTGGTAGAGAGGGAAGAACTGATGACGTGGGAGGGAGAGGGGCGGCTTGCAGGAGTGGAGTTTATGAGCAGGAGAGAGAAGGAAGGTGCGCAGAAGGGACAGTACTGCCTTTGGAGAGGAGCACGGGTAGTCTACCCGCAGGAACAAGAGGGGAGACAGAGCATATGGAAAGGTGAGTTGATGTGGGCATGGGAGTTTGTGGAAGTTCTCTTGTTATTGCTTTAATTTTCTCAAAGAAGGAAAGAGCAAGGTGGTCAGCTAAGAACGTTAAGCAGAAGGAGATAGCATTTTGAGAAGGGAGGTGTCAGGAGGTGGCTGGGAGAAGGAACCGAAGCATGGCTAACCACCAGACGATGGGTCAGGGTATAAGACAGTGACCAAGTCACTCTCTTCCGTGTTGTGTTGGGGGCAGAGGAGATAGGACAACATCTCCAGTACTGGGTCTTGTTTTGAGGAATGTGTTCAGGATAAACCAAGGAATTCACTGAGTCCTGGCAGCCTAAGAAAATGCTGGAGAGGCAAACCCTGGCAGTTGGAATGGGAGGTGGAAGGCACCTGCGAATTATGTCTGGTTGAGCTTTTTAGTGTAAATTTGATATCAGCCTTGGGCTAGTTCTTAATCCTCGGGTAAATCAGGTTTCCTTCTCGCCTTCACACTACCAAGGTTTTTTTTTTTGGTGGGGGGTGGGGCGGGGGCTGGAAACTGTGAAAAGGTATTTAAAAGCCCCTGAACCTTTTTTGGAGAACAGCTGCTGTGAATCATCCAGTGGCGTTCTAGCGTTAAATCCAGCAGGGTTGGGGAAAGGTGTCTTTAAAAGTGAGGATGCTTGTAATCTAGTGGTCAATATGCATTGAATAATAGATAGGTGACTATCCTTTCAGCAAGTAAAATTAGATAGAAATGCATTTTTCCCAAGTTAAAATTTTCAGAAGAGAACTGAGCCAGCAGCTCCTCACCGTCCTTGCATAAACAAAGACCCAACAGGATCAATTAAGCTCATTTGTTGACTTATCCTATGAAAATGCCTCCAGGCCTCAAGGAAAAGATGAGCCCAAAATGCACTGTACTCGAACAGAAAATTGACGGATGAAAATAGATCAGCAAACCAAATTGGGTCTGGAAGGCAAGACTGGAGATTGGAAAGGCTTAATTTGAAAATCATATAAAATTTAGGCTAAAGGGAGCTGACTGTATCTTTCTATGTGTTCACTTAGGTGCTTTAAAAAAAAAAAAAGGTGCTTTTCTTACCTCACACCTTATAATGTATGTGTTCAAATAAGCATTGTTTCCTTCCCTGTAGTTGACTCTGAAGCTTCGTATTTATTGTAATGATGTTCACATGAACTGCTGTCATAACCTATGGGGTTTGCACCTGCCATATTAGTACATCTCCTTTTGGGGGATTAGACTTTCGTGAGAAGCTACCAGTTGTTCACAATCAAAGCTAACAACGTGGAGGTAGGAGATTGGGATTTTTAAAGAGAAGAGGTCTGATTTCCTAATATAGTATGTAAATTAAATCTACAGCCAATTTGCATGCAAAGTTGGGATGAGACAAAAAATCGTCACTAGAATATAATTGTATCCTCCTACCTCTGGATTTCCCCCTCATTAGAAATAGTTTTATATCTTTTTTTCTGCCTATTATTTAAAATTTATACAGACAACAGTAAAGAGCAAGTTTAACCCACTGCCAAGAGGTACCAGTGATTTATATTTTTGTGTATATCTATTTTTAATTTTCCTTGTTCATACAGAGTTTGAAATGAGGAACTGTCTCTTGTAAATGGGATTATGATGATAATTTATCTTGTCACATGAAACGTGTATCATTCTGTGTCATATGTAGAATTAGGCGTCATTTGTAATGGCTTTGCAGCATTGTGCTGTAGGGAGATCTCCTAATTTAGGTAGCCAGCCCCCTCCTGATGGGTGTGTAAATGGTATCCAATGTTTTTGGTATTATAAACTACACTACTAGGAACATTGCTGCCATTGATGATTCTGTTTACAAACAGGCCTGAATGTGTTCTTCCTACTCTCAAATCCTCCCTCAGGCTTTCTTTTTGAAGGAATGTGTTTTTAAAGGATGTCTAACTTAGGGGGTTTCCATAGCCAGCACTTTTTGGACTTTCTCAAAGTTCAAATAAAAATGGCTTATTTTATGGCCAGCCTTGGTGTGGACAAGGGCAAAGCGGGGGGATGGCTCTGATCTCAACATTGTCCTCTTGGCCAGGAGAGGACAAATTCACCTAACACCCGTTGGCTTGAGTCACAGCTCTAGCCAGGTGCCCCCATGGGAGGGACACATCTGAACATCCAGTTCCATGTCACTGAGTGGTGCCATGCTGCTCTGGGCTTACATGACATAGTGACAGGGTTCATCTGAGAAGAACTAGAGGAAACTGCTTATCCATGCATTCTTGGCGGCATTCAGTAAACAAGATGGCCCTGTTCCAGGAAGGCGGAGGCATCTGGCTACGGTGTGTAGCCTCATATCACTGAACGGGAGGCAAGGACTCCTAGCTAGACTGGTCTCCCAGGAACGCTTATTCACTGCCTTTAGTGATAGTTAAACTCTCAGCCTCAATTTGGGAACATGGAGTAAACACCCACCTCGTAGGATGGTTTGGAGTTGTCAGTACAGTTACTGTCCCCAGTGGTGGGCGAGTGGTAGTAGCAAGAGTAGTTACGGCTGCTGTCCCTGCTGTTCCCAGTGCGGACCTGCAGGAAGAATAGCACCTGTACTCTGTATAGAGAACAGCACTCTGTACAAGACTGTGTGGTTGCAGAACTTAGTGCTGGTGGTGGTTCTTGTAGGAGGGAGATGGGTTGACTTGCGGTTGGTGTCTGTTGTCACTGTGTTGGTACGGCAAGTAGCTGCGTGCTGGCGACCTCGGAGCAGAATTCAGACTGGATTTCTCTATTATTTCTTTCATTTTACCTGTCTCACTAAAATCCCCAATTCATGATTTTGAACCAAACGTGAAACACAGAATTCCATCTGAGGCCCACACCGACCTGTGCTTCGTTGAGGCTGCTAATCCTCACTCCTTCCTTTGATGGAGGAGAGCACCAAGTCTCACCTACTTGTACTTCAAATTGTAATTGTCAGGTGCCCGAGGGAAACTCAAAAGTTTGGTTGAAGCTATACAAATGGCCATATGTGAAAAGAATAAAGTGAAAATGATGTTTAGGCCACTAATCTTTTATATTTCATTTGTCTATTTGCTTTCTTGGCAAAGTGAGTTCCTTTTACAAAGTGTGTGTGGCTTTAAATTTTTAAAGGGCAGGGGGAATAGAAAAAAATGTGTCCATCTATAGGCCATCGATTATAATTCTCATGAATATAACAAGTGGATAACACCCAAGGTTATATCTTCAAGTCTTGTATATAGATTTTTTCATTGACTCCCCACTGACTTAACAGGAACCACACTGATAAATTACAACACATAATATTTTTTTTAAATTAAGGGCTAGACATCCGCTAGGGATGCTCAAAATCAAGTTAATTTTTTTTCTTACGACCATATTCAGATGACCATTCTGAAGGAGAAAGTAATGATCTCGTCTTACAAGAAGGCTTGCAGAACTATCCTACAACCCTTTCGTTTGGCACTTCGTCCAGTTCACCTGCAGTGACTCAACATCCCAAATAATTTTAAGCAATAGCACCAATGTTTGTTCAATGCTTATTGTGTTTAAAGCTTCTACTGTTGCCTTAGTCTAGGACAGTAGTTTTAAGCTGGGTGTGGTTTGGCCCCCATGAGATAAATGTCTGATGACATTTGGGGCTGTCACAACTGGACAGAGTGCTCCTGGCATCTAGTGGGTATAGGGTCAGGGATGTTCCTAAACGTCCTACTGTGCTCAGGACAGTGCCCGCAACAATGTCAACACTGAGGTTGAGAGACTCGGGATTAGTATTCCTTTTCATCCAACAGTTCACTCCTTTACTCATTCATCAAATGTTTATTGAGTAGCTACTATGTGCCATGCTTTGTACTAGCTGCTGAAGATATCCAGAAAAGTGACCTGCTGTCTTCCCAACAAGATGTGTGCAGTTTATACACTGTTTTTCAAAAGGTAGCTCAGGCATCGTCTGTGTTATCAATACCTGGACTTACTTCCAAAATGCAGGGTTCTCGGGACACCTCTGCAGATCCTAATCTCTTAGGATGAGATGCAAGAAATTGTATTCATTTCTCCCCGTTTTAAAATTTAAAAACTTTAGCTATTAAAAATGTAACACATGTGTTGCATGCCATATAAACATTTTTACTGATACAATAAAATGTAAACAGTGATAGGGCATATTTGAAAACTCAAAAATAAACTAAATACACAAAATAAATCTAATTTACTTTCATTCCACCAAGCTTCCTAGATGTTAAATTATTTAACACCCACAATAACACTTTTGAGTAAATGTTGCTCATATTAATATCAATTTCAGATAAGCAGCACCGAGATCCACTTACCTAAGGAACTAACATCCAGAAAAGCTGAGAAATTTGAGCCTAGTCACACATGAGGCAGAGCCAGGACTCAAACCCCACAGGGACTAAAACAGTCACATTTTGCAGCATAAATTTGTCCTGCCAAAGTCCCCTTGTCCCTCCCCTTCTCTCCTTGATCCACCTGTCCAGCCGCATCCCATCCACAGACCCCTCCCTAGCCCTGTGCGGGCTACCCAAGATGAACAACCCAGAGTCAGGATCTTTATCTGAATAATAGATTTCTAATCCATTTGTTGTAAGGGAAGACAAAGTAATACTTCTAAATGTTTGTAAGAGGAGAAATTGATATTTGGTACAATTCTTGACTATCTTCTTAAGAGGGTATAACCCAAGGAGGGGCTCAGAGCCACTTTCTGAATGTGAGAAGACACAGACCTAGTTGAGAAAGTGCCCAGAACTGTATATGATTCTCACAGGCACAAAGTTGGAAGCTCCTTTTTCCTGGATGAGGGAGGAACATGTAATCAAGTAAACTGTGGTGTAACCAGCCAAATGTCAAAATAGGTAGATAAATAAAATGCCTATCTAAATTCTATTTAGCTTTCAAAGCTCAATTCTTCACGCTCTATGAAACATTTTTGACTACCTCAGAATGTAATGATCTGCTAAAACTCTTCCTAAAATATAACTGTTCTCTAATTGTTTCTCAGTATAAGGTTTTTCCTTTTGCATCAGATAAAATCCTTTTGAGGATCATGGTTTTGTATTTCCCAGAGTGACTATTCTAGTCTACACTAGTCTACTGACTACACTAGTCAACCAGTAATTGTGGGCCAGTTGACTATTGAATAAGTTTTCTGCTTTTGTCAAGGTACAGGGCAGAAGAGATAAAGACAGAATAAAGAAAATATTTTCTAAATACCAAAATAAATGATAGGTTGGTATCTGTCTAAAGCATGAGTCCACCTGGCCCAATCCCCTCAAGGCGATGAGCCCAATTCTAGTATTTAAGAAGTTCTTTATTTTTTTTTTAAGATTTTATTTTTAAGTAATTAATCTCTACACCCAAGTGGGGCTTGAACTCACAACCCCGAGATCAAGAGTCACATGTTCCACTGACTGAGCCAACCAGGCACCCAAGAAGTCCTCTCATTAGGGTGGATTTTTCTTCTTTTGAGGATTTGCCAACACAAAAATAGCAGAGCCAATCACCAGTTTCTTCAATGGAAGATTTATTGCCATCTGTCAGTCTCGTCTTCACCTGTCATAGTGAAGGTCTCAGCCGCTCAGGGGTCCTCTGTCACTGTCCTCTGCGGTCCAACAGTGAAGCTTCCTGAGCTGCCCCTGAGAAGCAGGGGACACTTGCCCTCTAGGGGACACATTCCACCTGTGCCTGCCCGAGTAACTCCAGTCTGTTTTGCAGCGTAAGTTAAATTTGGAGACTGACCTTTGGTGTTTAAAATGGCTCCTGAGGGCGCCTGGGTGGCTCAGTTGGTTAAGCGACTGCCTTCGGCTCAGGTCATGATCCTGGAGTCCCGGGATCGAGTCCCGCATCGGGCTCCCTGCTCGGCAGGGAGTCTGCTTCTCCCTCTGACCCTCCTCCCTCTCATGCTCTCTGTCTCTCATTCTCTCTCTCAAATAAATAAATAAAATCTTTTAAAAAAATAAATAAATAAATAAAATAAAATGGCTCCTGAGCCCGCAGAGCTACCTTCCCCCAACCTGCTCCAATGGGTTGGTCTGGGAGCTGGCAATGCACCCTCTTAATCACTCACCTTGAAGTGACCTTAACTGCAAGGAGAGCATTAGAGATTGGCAGCAGCTGAGACTGCAGCCCTTGAAGCTTTGCCCACATGACAATCAATAAAGATACTAAGGAGGTGCCCTGAGTTTGAAATCCAGGAACAGAGATCATGGGAAAAATCCATGTCCTGAAACCCTGTTCCGTAATCACTTGGGCTTTATCACGTATTGTATTGGTTACACGGGCACTTAGCAGATACAAGTCAGGGTGAACACTCACTCTACACTGGGCCTTCAGGACAGCAATGCCAAGGCTCATGTTTGGATATGTGTGTGTGTGTTATTTTAGCAGCCTGCAAACACTGTGGCACATAGGGGATAGTGTGGATATCAAAATGATCTTCTGCCATCCTACAGAAAAATGTTTCCCAAGAAAATACGTTGTGCGTGGCCCCTACCTGTCTGGTTAGAGCTTTGACACAGGAGAAAAAAAAAAAAAAAAACTGAGTTGTTGGGAGTTGCCACGGTGATCTGCACAGATCAATTTCACCTTGATCAATTTCTTTTCTCACACAAACACTTCAAAAGACAGGGGGTGATTCTGTTATCTGATCCATACAGGGGCATAATTCACTCAGTGCAGCCCTAGAATGAATTTTGGAGGTAGACTATAAATACCAGTGATATCAGAAGAGGATATGTACATCGCAAGAAAAAAAAAATGTTTTGTGACTAGGTCTGGTGACAGATGTTAGCGAGACTTACCATGGTGATCATTTGCAATGTATACAAATATCAAATCACGTTGTTGTGTCTGAAACTAGTATAATGCTATATGTCAATTATACTTCAATTTAAAAAAGAGGACATGTAAGGTATTATTTTAGAATAATAGAATATTTTACAATGAGGGCGCCTGGGTGGCTCAGATGGTTAAGCGTCTGCCTTCGGCTCAGGTCATGATCTCCAGGTCCTGGGATAAAGTCCCGCATCAGGCTCCCAGCTCAGTGGGGAGTCTGCTTCTCCCTCTCCCTCTGCCTCTTCCCCTGCTTGTACTCTCTGTCTCTCTCTCTCTTAAATAAGTAAATAAATCTTAAAAAAAGAATATTTTACAATGTTTTAGTTTCTTACCTACTGCACAAGTAACCCTAAATTGCCTCTCAAACCGTATTAGAACTTCTTCCACCACCATCAACCAAAGCCCCCTCCCCACTCTCAGTGCAGTACACATGTATGATTTGAGTCCAAAGTATACACATTTATCACAAATTAAACAGTTGTGGGTGTGGGACACATGAATCCAACCAGTTACTGATTTCCATTTTATGAACTGCCTACAGTTCTCAGAACTGATGAGATGTTCAGTCATTAATACAATTTTTCTCATTGTAATGAGGTAACCAATGGGAAGTGATACAAAAGGCAAGCTTGTATTACAAATTTATTTCCAACGGTTTGGTCAGGTTTTGAAATATTTTATTAAAAGATTGGCAGTCAGAGTCTGGGATTTGGAAAAGGGCAGATAATTGTCCAAAATAAATATTTCCCTTCCTTGACCACCATAGCACCCAAATACCAACACTTTCGTCAGGATGTGGCTGGTGAATCCAAGAGGAATGACAAACAGAAAATTACTCCAGTCAGTATTTTGTTATTGATAGTGATCTATAGAATCAGATACACGAGCGGTGTTAAGAGTAATTCTTCAGAAGGCTAACATAAACGTTAACTCCCGGTAAACAAGTTAGGAGAGAGCATGATGCATGATACATCAGGCAAAGCCAAGGAGAAAAATTAACTTGGACTTTGTCTAGGGTCCCCTGGACATGGTCCCGGAGTAGAGGTTCTGCTAGAAATGAGATAATACTTAAAAAAAAAAAAAAAAAAAAGTCCTTTAGGGCGAACTTGAGGCTCTGTTGACAAATGCTTATTTCAATTTCCTGAGCACTGCCCAGATGTCCATGTTGCTATATTGGGTAAAACCTTGCTTGAAACTGTCAGGCAGACATAAATATCTTGAGGTTCTTTCTAGGCCAGTGAGAGCACAAGCTGACATAATCCAGCCACAGGAGAAGGGCTTAGGAGTGGCTCCTGGTCTTCCAAAGCAGCAAGGAGAGTTGAACTATTTCTCTCAAGTTTATAAAGTACAATTCCCTCACTGCATCTTTAGCTTCCTGATGTTTCTCACTTTTACCACATTTTCTTATTTGCTGTTTATACTCAGGAGGTCCCAAGGAATCACTGAGTAACTGTCACACAAGAGGAGACAAAGCCATGCAAATTACCATCCAGGGGCTAAAATATAAAAATGGTACTTCTGAGCAAAATGTGCAAAACTTTTGTACAGATGGAATATTACATTTTAGGCATCGAGATGTCAAGCAGATCAGGATCGAGTGAAGGGAAATGTCTTTGAAATAACAGTATTTGTGATTTATTCTCCTCTCCTATATTTCAAGCTAATTATCTTTGAGGTAAAAAGCTAAAAAGATTTAATCTGTTTCTGAAGTTCAGCCCCATCAAATTAGTCAGAATATATATGTAGCTCCTTGCTTATGGAAGTAGGATCCAGCAATTATTTAAAAAATTAATAGCAACTGCCTTTGTAATATTTTACTTTTTGACAAACTTCACCATTTACTGATTCCTGAGGGACTTATAATTGTTCTCTCTAAGGAACCAGCTTGCATACCACCAAACTAGTCACCTCAATTTAAGATCAGGAAAGGAAAATGGATACGCTATCGTAACAGAGTCATTTTTAGGTAAAATGTGTAATGTATGCAAAATGTCTTAAATATGTAGATAATTATCCAGGCATTAAGTGGTGGCGGCTAAAAGTTGAGCTCTGAAATAAGTTAGACCTGAAATAGAGGAGAGGCCCTGTGCTTCTCTTTCTTATTTGAGCAAGTTTCTTATCCCTGTCAGCCTGTCCCCTGATCTGTAAAATGGGAATAATAAAACCTTTCTCCTGGAATCATTGTAGGTAACAATTAAGTGCCTGGCATAGAAGAAGCAAGCCTTTATTATTATCATTCTCTTATTGCAAGAATATATTCCTTCTGATAAAGGAATTACTGAACACTTTCAGACTATGTAAGATCTATCTATCTGTTTAGTCCGTATGTACCTATAAGATTAGGGGTTGTGGACTTCTTCGAAGATGAGGACAATTAAAAGCAAGACTGCCCACGGTCTCACCGCGATTCTGTGGTCAGATCAGGACTTGAACTAGAGTTGCTGGACCCTGAACCGCTGGGCTCTCATCCAATATGGTGTGCTGACGTGTGCTCAGTGGCTAATTTAGGAGCGTTTGGAAATCAGGCAGGGACACGGATTGAGAAAACGAGGGCCCCAGGAGGCTCCTTACCTTGCACAGGACCTCCCAGTGACCACCCGGAAACTGAGGCCAGCCTTCTGATCCCTGCCTGAGGGGCTCCCCGGCCTCCTCAGCCCCATCTTAGAGCTTGCAATGCCCACAGTGCAGGATTGTTCAAATGGCCCTTCTCATTTATATAAGCCTACTCAAGCATTTAATTGTCATCCCTATAATTAGGAATAAGTTTTACTCTTTAAAGTAGAAGCCTCGCTTTTCTAAGTGATGCTCTTTCCTATATGAACTCAACATAATGGCTCTCTGTATTTTTTAAAAATACCTGTCAGAAGTTTGCATCTATGGAAACTGAGATTGCTTCCCTTCAAAGAGCTGTCTCATTGAAAAGCACTAGAATTTGAGAGGGATTTTCTCAAAAGCCATCCCTGGATCTTCTACCCAGCCATTTCAGAAACACCTGCTCTTTGGTCTTGAGAGTCTAAGAAAGCAAGCCCCATCCAGACATCCTCTTCATTTATTACTGTTTTAAATATATATTTCTCTGTGTCAGTATATGGCACAGGTATGCATAGGACACACTTTTTACGTGGGCTGACCTTGGAAGAAAAGACGGCGTCGGCTAACCAAATCTCCCCATCCTGTCTTCTACTTCTTTTTTCCCCCATGGACTCTTTCTCTGATAATGAACCATGATTGAATGTTTAAGATCATTTCCATCATCCATCATCAGCAAAAATCCCTGTGTTCTCAATGCACTTAATCTGCTGGAAAAACAATACTACACAGTACGTAGTCTATTTTAATTACCAGTGGGAGGAGAAACACAAATATCTATTTGGCTAGATTAAATCTGTTGTGTAGTCACAGGTGTTTAGAAAACTTCTAGAAAATGACATTTTCTTAAGGCAAAAGGTGACCTCTTTATCCCACCCCCCTCCTGACTAATGATTACCTTTAATATAAAAAATTAGGGGCACCTGGGTGGCTCAGTCGTTAAGCGTCTGCCTTTGGCTCAGGTCATGATCCCAGGGTCCTGGGATGGAGCCCCGCATCGGGCTCCCTGATCAGCGGGAAGCCTGCTTCTCCCTTTCCCACTCCCCCTGTTTGTGTTCCCTCTCTCGCTGTCTCTCTCTCTGTGTCAAATAAATAAATAAAATCTTTAACATAAAAAATTAACTTGTTATAAATTTTTTAGTATTGGAAATAAAAAAATATCTGGTCTCTAGTAGATGAGTCCTTAAGCTTACTTTTGTATCTTCTCTGTATCCACTGCTCAGTTTTAATGCTATATCTTAAACCTTAGGCTGGACTGAGTTTTAAAATACTATAAATCTTTCATGATTTATTTTTAATTTTCCATTGTTCTGGTACCCCACTCACAACTGTCACGTAGAATTCCTGTTTTATTTCAGGGCTAATTTCTCTTACACGATAACTAATTCATCTCAAAGCATTACATCTATATATATGTAAATTTTACATATATACCTAAATTTAAATGTGTATATAAAATTTATGTGCACGTATATATGTAATTGTTTTGAGGAAGGATATATGTATAGGATACTTTCTGAGCCATTAAATGTTTAAGAACATCTTACTACTGTCTTCAGAGATGAGAAATTATTTAACCAGAATTAGATTTCTTGATGTGTGAAAATGTTTTTCTCAAATGTACGTGATTTGTTTTATTTTCTTGGTTTAGTTTTACAGTCTCTACATACCCCTGGAATTTTGTTCCTTTGTAAGTGACCTTTTTCCTGGTGATATATAAGATGCTTTTTAATTTCATAAAATTCAGGAGATGTCACCAGATAAGCCTAGGCATTTAGCTCTTTTCATTAATTTTTCTTCAGGCCTTTCTTACGGACAGAAGAATTGACCATTCTGTACTTTTCTTTGCTACTCCTTGTGTTCCAACACTTCTATTGTCTTTCAGGGATTCCTTGTAAGTATTTCTTTGTTTTCTACCCTTTCCTCACTGTACTTTTACATGTTTATTTGGCCTGAATGCTGGATGTATTTAACAAAGCTGTTGTATACAGCAACAACCGATTTCCTAGATCCTTTATCATCTATTCACTGTCTTCCTTACTGTTTAACACATTTTTATATAAAATAATTTTTATAAATGCTATGTATTTCGTTAAGGAATAATCCAAAAATACAAGAAAAGAAAAAAAAAACCACTCAATATAGTGCACATAGAGATAATTGTTATTGTTGGTATTTATTTTTCCCAACTCCAAATATTTCCCAACTCCAAATATTTCCCAACTCCAAATATTTGAGGAGTGTTCCTTTTCAGATTTTGTCTACATGTATAATCTCTGTGTAACAGTCATCTTGTTTCCTAAGTGTGCCCATATTACTTGTTACCTGCTATTTTAGCTTAACATAGAGAGGAAAACTTTCTCTGATAATGCATATAGAATTAATTAATCATTGTTAATAGCTTCATATTAATCCAATTATATGAATGTTCCATAATTTGGTTATCCATTATGAATTGATATTTACCAGTTTTACAGGATTTTACTATTATTCGCAGTGTTACAATATATGTAATTTTACATATCTTTACTTTAAGGATCATACTTGATCCTTAAGATAAACTTATAGAGATGAAATTTCTAAATGAACTCCACATTTAGAATCATGCTATCCTCATCATCATGATCTCAAAGGGTGTAACAATTTTTTCCCTTTTATTAACATATAATGTATTATTTATTTCAGTATGTTTCAATTATGCTGTTTCAATGTGATTCATCAGTCTTGCACAATTCACAGCATTCACCATAGCACATACCCTCCCCAGTGTCCATCACCCAGCCATCCCATCCCTCCCACCCCCTACCACTCCAGCAACCCTCAGTTTGTTTCCTGAGATTAAGAGTCTCTTATGGTTTGTCTCCCTCTTTGGTTTTGTCTTGTTTCATTTTTCCCTCCCTTCCCCTATGATCCTGTCTTGTTTCTCAAATTCTCTCATATCAGTGAGATCATATGATACTTATCTTTCTCTGATTGACTTATTTCGCTAAGCATAATACCCTCTAGTTCCATCCATGTCATTGCAAATGGCGAAATTTCATTTTTTTGATGGCTGCATAATATTCCTGTGTGTGTGTGTGTGTGTGTGTACCACATCTTCTTTATCCATTCATCTGTTAATGGACATCTAGGCTCTTTCCATAGTTTGGCTATTGTGGACATTGCTGCTATAAACATTGGAGTGCCCCTTTGGATCACTACATTTGTATCTTTGAGGTAAATACCCAGTAGTGCAATTGCTGGGTAGTAGGGTAGCTCTATTTTCAACTTTTTGAGGAATCTCCCTACTGTTTCCCAGAGCGGCTACACCAGCTTGCATTCCCATCAACAGAGTAGGAGGGTTCCCCTTTCTCTGCATCCTTGCCAACATCTGTCATTTCCTGACTTGTTAATTTTAGCCATTCTGACTAGCGTGAGGTGGTATCTCATTGAGGTTTTGATTTGTATTTCCCTGATGCCGAGTGATGTTGAGTACTTTTTCATATGTATCTTGGCCATTTGGATGTCTTCTTTGCAGAAATGTCTGTTCATGTCTTCTGCCCAAGTCTTGATTGGATTATTCTTTGGGTGTTGAGTTTGATAAGTTCTTTATAGATTTTGGATACTAGTTCAAAGGGCATAACAATTTAAATGCCCACCAGCCTACCACGGTGTGAGAGATCCCCCCTCTTCCTTCTCCACTCCTGAGCATTATTGCAAGCCCAAATCCTTTTCCATCTGATACGAAAAACAAACTTAGAGCTTAATTTGCATTTGTTTCATTATTGATAAGCTTAAATATGTTTCTGTGGGTAACTGTTTGTATTTCTTTTTTAAAACTTTTGGTCTCCTATCTTTGTGCATTTTGTTATTCAGAGACTATTCTTTATCTTCATTATTTACTGTTTTGCATGTTGAAAAATATTAATACATTGTGATAATATACTGCAAAAATGTCTCTAGGTTGTTTCTCTTTTAACTTTATGTTTATTATACCATTTGCTATGTTAGAAATTTTAACTAACATATACTACAACTAAAAATCCTTTCCCTAAAAAAAAAAAAAAAAAAACCTTTTCCTTAAAATTTCTGAGTTTATTTCTATTCCAGGAAAGGTCTTCTACTGCCAACACTATGAACATATTTTCATGTATTTTCTCCTAGAAATTATTTAATCTTTAATTTTTTAACTCAGAGGGAATTAATGTTTTTCTTAAACATTTATTAATCATACAGTTCTATGGGTGAAAAATTGACAAGACACTAAACACGAGACATCAGGGTAAAGTCAAGTTGTTGACAGGGCTCTATGGGATGATCGATTTCCTTGCTCATTGGGGTTGATGGCAGAGTTCACTTCCTTCCAGTTTTAAGACTGAAGTCCCAGTTTCTTTGCTCAGGATCATTCTTCACCTGTAGAATCTAACCACATGCCTTGGCTAGGACCTGCTTCTTCTGTCCTCAAAGCCAACAACAGTAGGTCAGTTCTCTCTTACCTTCAATCTCCTCCCTATTCTTCCATGGTATGTTTAACTTAGATCTTTTTTCCCCCCAAATAGACAGCTCTTCTAAATTTGAAACACCACATCTGTCATATACTGAATTATCAAATATATGTGGCTCTCCTAAATTATTTCTTCTGTTTTATTAAGGATCTTTTATTTACTTGTTACATAACAGGTTCATTTATGATGTTTTAATAAATTATTTCCAGCAATACTAACATTGTGCTATTTATTTAGAGTTTAACATTTTAGTTAGTTTAATAGAATGATGTAAGATCCATATGATTGCATCCTATTGCCTCATCAGCATCATGTCTTACTTTTCTTCCCCTTCTGTGCTCATTCCACTCCAGTCAGGCTGTCCCCTGCTCTCCCTGGTGTTCTTTAGTCACATTCATGCCTTAAAGCCTTGGCACCAAGTGATCCATCCCCACCACCCCCCAATTCCCAGGATGTTCCTTCCATCAGATATCAACATGGCTCCCTCCCTCACCTGCTCCAGAATTTTGCTTAAATGTGCCTCTTCAAAAAGGTCACACCCAGCCCCCTATTTAAAATTGCTACCCACCACTCCCCTGCCTGCTCCTAAATAGTTGATCTCTCTTCCCTTGCTATATTCATTGCCTTCTAATAAATATTACTTAGTGGGTTTTTTGTTTAAAGCTGATCTTGCCTGACTAGAGTGTAATCTCCACAAAGGCAGGAATCTTTGCCTGTTTTATTCTTTAATAAATCCAAGCACTTAGCAGAAGGACTGGAGTCATCATTTGATGAATGAGTAAATGCATGAAAAAAATGATTTTTTTCTAGTTCAAAAACATGCTTTCGTGATTTTATTGGAGACAGAGTATTCTTACAATGGTCAGTGTTTCATCCAGAGAAACTAGATATATTTCCCTTGATGACTGGATTCTTGACATTCTTCAGTGATTTTTCAGTAGTTGCTTCTTTATTTAGGCCACCTGAAAGATGCAGCCAGGGGGCCTGGGTGGCTCAGTTGGTTAAGCATCTGCCTTCGGCTCAGGTCATGATCCCAGGGTCCTGGAATCGAGTCCCGCATTCTCCCTCTCCCTGCTTGTGCTCCCTCTCTCTCTCTGTCAAATAAATAAATCTTAAAAAAAAAAAAAAAAAGATGCAGCCAATTCTTGTTCCTAACAGTGACTCACAGTAGCTGTGTTTTCCTTCAGCAGGGCCTATCCTAATTTTGCAGGGTGAATCATTTGTTTAGAAGAATGATGTTGGGGAGTCTTATGTCAATTTTTGTAAAGAAGAATACTTTTGATTTTTTGGTATATTTATCTCATATCCAACCACGCCATTCAAATCTGTGTTCCAGTAATTTTTCAGTTGATTGTCTTGTATTTTAGAATAGAAAACATTATTGCATAGAAATCATCTTCTCTATTAGAATATTTATCTTTTTTTACCTTATGCATTGACAAAGATATCCAATATAACTGAATAATAGCAATAATACCAGGCATCAGTAGCCTTTTTCCTGACCTGAATGACTGCACTTCTTGTATTCCCTATAAAAGATGACTGCTTTCTGATATTCATGCTGATGAAAGTGATTTTATTCATTGTAGTAAGACTTCTGTTTACAGTGTTGTATGTTGAATTTCATCAAATATCTTTTTAGCATCTAGATTTATTAAATACTATTTTTCTCCCTTGGCCCAAATGTCAACAAAATCCAGTACTTGTTTTTGTAAATAGTTTTATTGGAACACAACCACACCCATTCATTTATATACTGTCTGTGGATGCTTTTGTGTTACATTGGCAGAATACTTGTAACAGAGACTAATTTTTCCCACGAAACCTAAAAGATTTGCTGGTGTTACATAGAAAACATTCTCTGTCTCCTATTTTAGCCTACTCATACATATATTAAAATAATAAAATTACCAGTGTTCAGCTGTTCTTACATTACTTAAATAAAAACACAACAATATCATAGTGTTAATTCTTTGAATACTTGGCTAAATTCAGTTGGTAATATTTTCTTTAGGTTTTTTAACCTTTAAGGAGATAAGTCTATCAGTTCTTGGTACTAGTGTCTGTCAGTTTTGGGAATTAATATTATGTTACTTTTGTAAAAATAAACTGGGAAGGTTTTCATCTGTATTAATCCACTGGGGCTGCCATAACAAATTACCACAGACTGGGCGGCTAAAACAACAGAAATTTTCTTTTCTTTTCTTTTTTCTTTTTCTTCTTTTTTTCTTTTCTTTTCTTTCTTCCTTTCGTCTTTCACCTGCCCACACTGTCCCCAGAAATTTATTTCTTAAGGTTCTGAAGGTCAAGGCACTGCCCAATTAGGTTTCTGGTAAGAGAGTCTCTTCCTGGCCTAGAGATGGTCACCTTCTTATTGTGCATTCACATGGCTGGGAGAGAGAGCAAAAAAGTTATCTGGTGTCTAAAGCCATCATTCTATCAGAATAGGGCCCTACTGACCTCATTTAACACTGTTTACCTCCTAAATGCCCTATCTCCATATACAGTCACTTTGGAGGTCAGGGCTTCAATTTAAGAATTTTAGGGGGGTTACAATTCAGCCTGTAACATCATGTGTTTCTGTGCTCTGAAAAATATTAAATAATTTTATAGACTCAACAAATATTTTTTCTCCTGCTTTTTTTTTTTTTGTAAGACAGGTTTTTTGTACCCTTTTCAATTTTATTTGTGGATATGCTGATTTTTAATCCATTTTGTTAAGCATTTCTTTAAGCAACCATTTAACCTAGACTTTTAAATGGACAAACTTTACACAGAATTGTTTTGTTGTTTAAAAATTTCTTCCAGATGTGGCTATTAGCTGTTTCTAATTCCAAAGTTGTCCCTTCTTCGTTCTTTTTTTAATTCAAACCAGTGAAAAACTGATCTATTTTATTGGTCCTTTTACATAACTAGCTCTTGGAGATACCTCTCATCTCTTTTTTTGCTTTCAAATTAATTAATTTCTGCTTTAATTTTACTCTTTCAAATTTCTCATTGGTTATTTTATTCTTTTTATATTATTGTACTGAATGTTTATTTGATGCTGTTTATTTTTTTTCTTCTCAGTGGAACTACTAAAGAGTGGGAATTCTTTGTTTTTGAGTTTTTCTTTTTTTTTTTTTTTTTTTTATTTTTTTTTTAATTTTTTTTATTGTTATGTTAATCCCCATACATTACATCATTAGTTTTAGATATAGTGTTCCATGATTCATTGTTTGTGCATAACACCCAGTGCTCCATGCAGAACGTGCCCTCCTCAATACCCATCACCAGGCTAACCCATCCTCCCAACCCCCTCCCCTCTAGAACCCTCAGTTTGTTTTTCAGAGTCCATCGTCTCTCATGGTTCTTCTCCTCCTCTATTTTCCCCCCCTTCATTCTTCCCCTCCTGCTATATTCTTCTTCTTTTTTTCTTTCTTAACATATATTGCATTATTTGTTTCAGAGGTACAGATCTGAGATTCAACAGTCTTGCACAATTCACAGCGCTTACCAGAACACATACCCTCCCTAGTGTCCATCACCCAGTCACCCCATCCCTCCCACCCCACCCCCCACTCCAGCAACCCTCAGTTTGTTTCCTGAGATTAAGAATTCCTCATATCAGTGAGGTCATATGATACATGTCTTTCTCTGTTTGACTTATTTCGCTCAGCATAATACCCTCCAGTTCCATCCACGTCGTTGCAAATGGCAAGATCTTATTCCTTTTGATGGCTGCATAATATTCCATTGTATATATATACCACATCTTCTTTACCCAATCATCTGTTGATGGACATCTTGGCTCTTTCCACAGTTTGGCTATTGTGGACATTGCTGCTATAAACATCGGGGTGCACGTAGCCTTTCGGGTCCCTACTTTTGTATCTTTGGGGTAAATACCCAGTAGTGCAATTGCTGGATCGTATGGTAGCTCTATTTTCAACTTTTTGAGGAACCTCCATACTGTTTTCCAGAGTGGCTGCACCAGCTTGCATTTTATGAGGCCAGCATTACCTTGATCCCAAAACCAGACAAAGACCCCATCAAAAAGGAGAATTACAGACCAATATCCCTGATGAACATGGATGCAAAAATTCTCACCAAAATACTAGCCAATAGGATCCAACAGTACATTAAAAGGTTTTTGAGTTTTTCTTATTTGCTGTATCCTCTACACTTTAATAAATACAATTGTCATTGACGATACTTTCCAAAAGTCTGCAATATCACTGTTGGTTTCCTCTTTCACCTAAGAACCTTTAGAAGGTTGTGTTTCTAATTCGTTAAATTCTTACTACGTTATATGTGCCTTGTAGTGCTTCTACTTTAACATTTTTGAGATTTTCTGTTGACATTTTTATTCTAGTATCCCTCCTTTTTTCTAGGCAGTCTTAAGATGCAGGTCCATGCAGACTACCAGGACAATGAGTTTTCCCATCCCTGAGTCCAAGTATCTTCTTACAGTGATGGCTGTTAGTAGAATTGTGACAGAATGGCTGTACAGCTGCTTAATTTTTTGTCTCTGGTGGTGGCTGAACCAGTGAGGGAAACAGGTATATGAAATACCCAGAAATATTTAGACATAAGTCTCAATAGAATCTGTCTATAAACTCAAATTATTCCTTTGTATGCGGCCCTTAAGCCTCCCCAATTCGGTCTAAGACGTGGCATTACATGGGTTCCTCTACCTCCAATTGCTGGCAATAACAATTGCTGGTAATAAGAATCTGATTCATGCTGATTTTGATTTTTCTAGCTAACTTGCCTATGAGTTTTCTTTTTAATGTATCACTACCATTAAGTATGGGCCCTATCAAGGGTAACAGAATGAAATATGCACTCCAGTCTTTATGGAAACTCTTGCTCTCTTTGGTCAAGTTTCAGCTGTGAGTCTAACTTCTCTCTTTATCCCATCATTGAATATATGGGTCACTTCTCTTGGCATTATCTCCCTATTTTCTCTCCTTATCCATGACCTCTCATCTTTGGGGGATTTGTCCCTAATTTCAAATGAAGCTTTTAATTTGGAAATATAGTTTCAAATGCAGTTGTAAGAAATCATACAGAGTCTCTGTGTACACTTCCCGGTCTCCCTCAATGGTAACTTCTTGCCAACTCATTTTTATCTACTAAAAATTGGCCTTCTCCCAAAAGGACAATAAATTTATGCTTTTGATCAACATTTCACACATAATACCCTTAATCTTTTATACACTTCTCAAATTTTACATCTCTTTTTCTAAAAGTCTGTATGTTTTTTACATCATTGGCTCTTTTTCTCTCAAAACTAATAAACACAAAATTTTAATTAATTTTCATTGAGATAATTGTAGATTCACATGCAGATAGAAGAATTAATACAGAGATTTCATGTACCCTTTAGCCAGTTTCTCCCAATGGTAACATTTGGCAAAACTATTGTATCATTTCACAACCAGAATATCGACACTGATACAGTCTACATTTATTCAGATTTCCTTACTTTTACATGTATTTATTTGCATATGTGTATGCATGTGTTTAGTTCTATATAATTTTATCAAATGTGTAGGTTTGTGTGTTCACCCCCATGGTCAAAATAATGAACAGTTGGAACATTATGAGGTTCACCCATGTTGCCTTTTTATTGACAACAACCATCTCCCTCCCACCCTCAATACCCCTAACGATAGGAAACGTAGGAAACCTTGATTCTATTGTCCAATTCTAAAATTTTGACATTAAAATATATTACATTAATAGAATCATATAGTATTTCACATTTTGGAATTGGCTTTTTTTTTTTTTTTTTTTGCTCAGCATTCCATTTATCATGAGTATCAGTAATTTGTCCCTTTTTGTTGTTGAGTATATTCTACGGTGTTTCTGTACCACACTTTACTCTGTTGTTGAAGGTCATCTAAACTGTTTCTAGTTGGGGCTATTGTAAAAAGAAAAAAAAGCTATGAACACTCCTGTACAGGTTTTTGTATGAACCTACATTTAAGAGAAATCTGGGATAAATTTTCAAGAGTATAGTTATTGAGTCGTATGGGAATTGCAGGTTGGGTTTTATAAAAAACTACATAAAGTTTTCCTAAAGTGTCTATACCACTTTACATTCTCACCAGCATGTATGAGTGATCCATTTTCTCTGCATCCTCACTGACATTTAGAATAATCCCTATTTTTCATTTTCTCCATTCTGATAAGTTGATAGTAATAGCTCATTGTGGTTTTACTTTACATTTCTCTGGTGGTCAGTGATGTTAAACATCTTTTCATGTGCTTATTTGCTATCTGTAGATCTTCTTTAGGGAAATGTCCCTTTATGTTTTTTGCCCATTTTCTAATTAATGTGTTCATTTTTCATTGTTGAGTTTTGAAAAATTTTTTAATATATTCTAAAGTCTAGGTCTTTGTTATATTTACGGTTTGCAAATATTTTCTCCAAGGGTATAGGTTGTCTTTTTATCCTTTTCACATGGGCTTTTTGACTTGATGAAGTAAGTTCAATTTATCTTTCCTCTTATAAATTGTTTTTGATGTCAAGTCGAAGAGTTCTTTGCATAGAGCTACACTGCAAAGATTTTTCTCCTATGTCTTTTTTAGTTCTGTAATTTTACATTTTACATTTAAGTCTGTGATCCATCTTAAGTTAATTTTTATATAAAACATGAGGTTTAAATTGAGGTTCATTTTTTTTATTAGTGGATGCCCAGTTGCTCTAACACTATTCGTTGAAAGGCTAACATTCCTCCACTGAATCACTTTTAAACCTGTGTTGAAACCAGTGGTCTATACTTGTATGGGGCCATTTGGAGGTTATCTTTTTTACTCCATTGGTCTATGTGTCTAGCCCTCTGTGAAACCATATGGTTTTTATTTCTGTCACCATATAGTGGGCTTTAATATCAGAGTGTTTCCTCCTACTTTATCTTCTCTTAAAAAATGTTTTAAAATTCTAGTTTCTTTATCTTTCTATACAAATTTCAAAATGGTGTTGTCGGTGTCTACAAAAAACCTTTCTGGGATTTTGACTGAAATTACAGTAAGTGTATAGGTCAAATGAGGATAGATGATATTGTTACTATGTTGAGCCTCCCAGTCCATTAACATGGTATTTCTCTGCATTTGTTTAGATCTTCTTTATTTTATCAATATTTTGTTATTTGCAGCATACAAATCCTGTACATGTTTGGTTAGATTTATACCTAAGTGTATCTTTTTTTCTTACTTTTACTTCTTTGTTTCTTTTTTGCAATTGTGAATGATATTGTATTTTTAATTCCACTTTCTGCATGTTTATTTTTAGTATTGAAAAATGCAACCGATTTGTGTATGTTGATCTTCTATACCTTAGCCGTGCTGAACCTACGGCTATTAGTTATAGCACTGATTTTTTTTGTTGTTGTACATTACTTGGTTTTCTATGTAGACAATCATGTAATCAGCAACAAGGATAATTTTATATGTCCCTTTCCCATATGTATGTCTTTTATTTCATTTTCTTGCCTATTGCAGTGCTTACACTTTCCAGTACTATGTTGAATGAGTGGTGATAGCAGAAAACCTTGCTTTTTTCCTGATATTAGGAAAAAAGGTGGACAGAATTAAGGATGGTAGTAGTTGTAAATTTTTTGTGGATGTGCTTTATAAATTAAAGCAATTTCTTTCTATGCTTAACTTGCTGAGAGTTGTTATCACAATGGCTGTTGGGTTTTGTCAAATGTTGCTTCTGTACCGATTGATACGATTATATGAATTTTCTTCTTTAGTTTATTGATATGATAGATTATATTGATTTTTTTCCAAGTCTTGAACAATCTTTGCACACCTGAAGTAATTCTAATTTACTCATGGTGTATAAATTTTTAAAGATGTTTGGGCCAGTTTGTTAATATTAGGGATTTTTGCATCTAAGTTCTTGAGAGATATTGGTCTGCATTTTTCTGTATTTGTATTGTTTTCGTCTGGTTTGGTATCATGATGATACTGGCCTCACAAAATGAGTTAGGGTGTGTTCCCTTCTCTTGTATTTTCTGAAGATAATGTGTAAAATTTTTAATTTTTTAAATCTCTGGATAAATTCTCTAGGGAAACAATGTAGGTCCAGAAATTTCATTTTGGGGAGCTTTAAAATTACAAATTCAAGTTGTTTAAGGACTATATAATTCTTAAGTATTTCTCTTTCCTCTAGGTTAATTTTGGGTATTTTGTGGTTTGTGAGAAATTGGGCCCTTTAAGTTGTCAAACTTATGAGAATAAAACTGTTTATAATATCCCTTTGTAATATTTTTAATGGCTGCAGGATCTGCAATAAAATCACCTATTTCATTTCTGATATTCTTGTGTTTTCTTCCCTTTTATTTTTGTCAGTCTTAGTAGAGGCTGATCATTTATAGTGATTTTTTTCAAAGAGCCAGCTTGATTGATTCAGATTGATTTATATTATTTTTCTATTCTCACTTCCATTTGACTTCTATACTTATTATTTCCTTCCTTCTGTTTGCTTTGAGTTATTTGGTTCTTTTTTTTCTAGTTTTTGAAGCATGTAATTAGATTACTGATTTGAAGCCTTTCTTCATTTCTTATATCCACACTTGGTGCTATAGATTTCCCTCTCAGCACTGCTTTAGTTGTATCCCACATATTTTGATATGTTATATTTTTATTTTAATTCTATGTAATTTTTTATTTCCTTTGAGACTTCCTCTTTGATCCACAGATTATGTAGAAGTGTGTTGATTGATTGCCACATATTTAGAGTTCTCACTGTTGTCTTTCTGTTAATGATTTTCTGGTATGATCCCATAAGGGGCAGAGAGTACACTCTATATGATTTTAACTTTTTCAAAATTGTAAAGGTTTGTTCATGGGTCAGGACATAGTGTATCTTGGTGAATGCTCCATGGCCTTTGAAAAACCTTGTGTTCTTCTGATGTTGGGTGTTCTACCTATGTCATTAGATCACGTTGGTTGATGATGTTGTACAAATCTTCTATATTCTGGCTGAGAGGGGAGTGTTGAAGTGTCCAACTATCATATGAATTTGTCTTTTTCCCCTTTAGCCCTATCAGTTTTTGTCTCAAGTATTTTGAGGCACTGTAGTCTGGTGCATGAACATAGGATCATTCTATCATCCTGATGGATTAATCCTTTTATCATTTCACAATATCCCTCTTTGTCTCTAGTAATTTTCTTTGCTCTAAAGTCTACAAGTGTCAGATACTAATATAGCCACAGGTATTTTTTGTAAAAGCTTGCATGTTGTATCTTTCTCTATCCCTTTATTTTCAACCTATGTCATTTAATTTGAAGTGAGTTTCTTATTAATAACATATAGTTGAACCATGTAGTTTTAAAATGTACTCTGCCCTTCTCTGTCTTTTCATTGTTCTACTTAGACCATTTACATTTAAGATAATAATTGATATGCTAACATTTAAGTCTGCCATTCTATAATTTTTTCATATTTGTCTTCTCTGACTTAAATTCTTCTGTTTGTCTTTTCTTGCCTTGCCTTCCTTTGGGTTTTGTGAACATTTTTTTTATAATTTCATCTTGATTCATTTATAGTATTTTTTAGTATATCTCTTAATGTATTTTTTGTAGTGGTTGAGTATTACAGTTTCATTATATGAGTTATCAAAGTCTTCTAGTTTGAACATTTTACCACTTCAAGTGAATCGTGGAAAACTCACTTCCATTTAGGTCTCTTTAACTTCCCATTTTTAATCATCATTGTATCAGATAGCATTATAATTTTTGTTTCAATCTTCAAGGCTATGATGTGGGATGTCTTTCTTTTTTTTTAAGATTTTATTTATTTATTTATTTATTTATTTATTTATATAGATGGGGGAGGGGCGGGGAGAGAGAGAGAATCTCAAGTAGACCTTGCACTGAGTGCAGAGCCTGATATGGGGCTCGATCCCACAACCCTGAGATCACGACCTGAGCCAAAATCAAGAGTCAGACACTCAACTGACTGAGCCACCCAGGTGCCCCCACAATGTCTTTTCATTTATTGATATCTTCTGTAATTTTTTCAGTAATATTTTATACTTTTCAGTGCACATGCTTTTCATCCTCTTGGTTACATATATTCCTAATTATGTGATTCTTGATATTGTAAAGGAATTGTTAATATCCTATTTAGACGGTTTTTGCTAGTGTGTAGAAATACAGATTTTGTGTGTTGACTGTATCTTACAAATGTGCTGGATTTATTTATTAGCTCTAACAGGGTTTGTTGTAGATTCTTTAAAGTTTTCTTTTTAAAATCATGTCATCTGGAAGCAGAAATTATTTTTTCCCTTTTTAATTTGGATGACTTTTCTTTTCATGCTTAATTATTCTGGCTAGAACTTCATGCATTATGCTAAATAGAAATGGCAAAATCCGGCATCCTTGTCTTTTCTTAAACTTGGAGAGAAAGCCGTGATGTTTTATATTAACAGAAATTCTAGTCCCACGTAGTTTCTCTCCTTTTTTTGGTTTTGTTTTTTAGGTTTTTATTTAAATTCCAGTTAGTTGGGGCACCTGGGTGGCTCAGTCAGTTAAGCATCTGCCTTCTGTTCAGGTCATGATCCCAGGGTTCTGGGATCGAGTCCCGAATCAGGCTCCTTGCTCAGCGGGGAGCTTGCTTCTCCCTCTTCTGTCTGCTGCTCTCCTTGCTTGTGCTCTCTGTCAAATAAATAAATAAAATCTTTAAAAAACAATAATAATAAATAAATTCCAGTTAGTTGACATACAGTGTAATATTAGTTTCAGGTGTACAATAAAGTGATTCAACACTTCCATACATCACCCAGTGCTGATCACTGCTCAAGTGCACTACTTCATCCCCTTCACATATTTTACCCATGCCCCACCCACCCACCTCACCTCTGGTAACCATCAGTTTGTTCTCTATAGTTAAGGGTCTGTTTCTTAGTTTGCCTCTCTCTCTCTCTTTTTTCCCCTTTGCTCATTTTTTTTCTTAAATTCCACATATGAGTGAAATCATATGGTATTTGTCTTTCTCTGACTAATTTCACTTAGCATGATATTCTCTAGCTCCATCCATGTTGTTGCAAATGGCAAGATTTGATTCTTTTTATGGCTGAATAATATTCCATTGTATATATATACCACATCTTCTTTATCCATTCATCAGTCATTGGACACCTGGACTGTTTCTATAATTCAGCTATTGTACATAATGCTGCTATAAACATCAGGGTATATGTATCCCTTTGAATTAGTATATTTGTACTCTTCAAATAAATACCTAGTAGGGCAATTGCTGGATTATAGAGTAGTTCTATTTTTCACTCTTTGAGGCACCTCCATACTGTTTTCCAGAGTGACTACTCCAGTTTGCCTTCCTACCAACAGTGCAAGAGGGTTCCCCTTTCTCCACATCCTTGCCAACACCTGTTATTTCATGTGTGAGGTGATATCTCATTGTAGTTTTGATTTGTCTTTCCCTGATGATCATTGATGTTGAGCATCTTTTCATGTGTCTGTTAGTCATCTGTATGTTTTCTTTGGAAAAATGTCTATTCATATCTTCTGCCCAGTTGTAATTAGATTTTCATTTTTGGGGTGTTGGGTTTCATAAGTTCTTTATATATTTTGGATACTAACCCTTTATCTGGATATGTCACTTGCAAATACCTTCCCCCATTCTGTAGGCTGCCTTTCAGTTCTGTCAATTGTTTGTTTTACTGTGCAGAAGTTTTTATTTTGGTGAAGTCCCAATAGTTTAGTTTTGCTTTTATTTCCCTTGCCTCTGGAGACATATCTGGAAAGAAGTTGCTATGGCCAATGTCAAAGAGGTTATTACCTGTGTTCTCCTCTAGGATTTTTATGGTTTCATGTCTCACATTTAGGTCTTTAATCCATATTGAATTTATTTTTGTGAATGGGGTAAGAGAGTAGTCCAGTTTCATTCTTTTGCATGTTGCTGTCCAGTTTTCCCAACACCATTTGTTGAAAGGCCTGTCTTTTTTCCATTGGATATTCTTTCCTGCTTTGTTGAAGATTAACTGTGGGTTCATTTATGAGTTTTCTGTTCTATTGATCTATGTGTCTATTTTTGTGCCAGTACCATACTGTTTTGATCACTACAGCTTTGTAATATAACTTGAAGTCCAGAACTGTGAGGCCTCTGGCTTTGCTTTTCTTTTTCAAGGTTTCTCCATCTATTCAGGGTCTTTTGTGGCCCCATACAAATTTTAGGATTGTTTGTTTTAGCTCTGTGAAAAATGCTCTTGGTGTTTTAATAGGGATTGCTTTAAATGTGCAGCTTGCTTTGGGTAGTATAGACATCATAACAATACTTGTTCTTCCAATTATAAGCATGTCTTTCCATTTTTTGTGTCATCTACAATTTCTTTTGTCAGTGTTTTATAGTTTTCAAAATACAGGGCTTTTTTTTTTTTTTTTTTTTTTACGTTCCTATTCTTTTTTAATTCAAGTTATTTAACATATAGTGTAGTATTGGTTTCAGGAATAGAATATAGTGATAACACCCAGTGCTCATCCCAACAAGTGCCCTCCTTAATGCCCATCACCCACCTAGCCTATCTCCCCACCCACCTCCCCTCCAGCAACTAGTGAAATAAGTCAGTCAGAGAAAGACAAATATTATATTATTTCACTCATGTGTGGAATTTAAGAAACAAAACAGATGAACATAGTGGAGGGGAAGGGAAAATAAGATAAAAACAGAGAGGGAGGCAAACCATGAGACTCTTAAATATAGAGAACAAACAGAATACAGGTCTCTTCCCTCTTTGGTTAGGTTTATTCCTAGGTATCTTAATTGTTTTTGTTGCAATTGTAAATGGGATTGATTCCTTAATTTCTCTTTCTGCTGCTTTATTATTGGTGTACAGAACTGCAACAGATTTCTATATGTTCATTTTGTACCCTACAGCTTTACTGAATTGTTGGATCACTTCTAGCAGTATTTTGGTGTCTTTGGAGTTTTCTATATATAGTATCATGTCATCTGCAAATAGTGAAAGTTTGACTTCTTTTTGACCAATTTGGATGTCTTTTATTTCTTTTTGTTGTCTGTCTGCTGTGGCTAGGACTTCTGGTACTCTGTTAAATAACAGTGGCGAGAGTAGACGTCCCTGTCTTGTTCCTAGCCATAGAGGAAAAGCTCTCAGTTTTTCCCCACTGAGGATGATATTAGCTGTGGGTTTTTCATATATGGTCTTTATTATGTTGAGATATGTTTCTTTGGAGGGTGATTGTCTCAAAGGCATCTGTGGCTCTTTCCTTCCTTCTTTTCTTATTCCATCAGAATCCTGATTATTGTTTTATTTTCAGGACACTTATGTTGAATTTACTCTTCCACATGTCATATGCTCATTTTACTCCTTTTTATAATATTTGAATTTCCTAAGAGATTGTAAGTGAAGACTGTAATTGTTTCCTTGATTCTAAACATAACAAATCTTTTATTTTTATGTTTTATTTTTAAATGTACTTGACATATATTAGCTTAAGGTGAAGAACACGATGTTTAGACAGTTATATACATTATGAAATGCTCACCATGGTAAGTGTGGTTACTGTCACCATACAAAGTTATTAAAATCTTATTGACTTTATTCTCTGTGCTGTACTTTTCATCTCCATGGCTTAATTATTTTATGACTGGAAGCTTGTACCTCTTAATCCCCTTCACCTATTTGACTAATGGCTGCCACCCCCACCTTGCAACTACCAATTTGTTCTCTGTTTTTATGAGTTTGTTTCTGGATTTTGTTATTTAATTGCTTTGGTTTTTAGATTCTACATATAAATAAAATCATATGTTATTTGTCTTTCTCTGTCAGCCTTATTTCACTTAGCATCATACCTTCTAGGTCCATTCATGTTGTCACAAATAGCAAGATTCCATTCCTTTGTATGGCTGAGTGGCATTCCATTGCACATATATACCACATCTTTATCATTCCTCCACCAATGGAGGATTGTTTCCCTATCTTGGCTATTGTGAATAATGCTGCAGTAAACATAAGAGTGCCTACATCCGTGTTTTCCATTTCCTCAGACAAATATCCAGAAGTGGAATTGCTGGGTTGTATGGTATTTCTAGTTACATTTTTTTTGAGCAACCTCCAAACTGTTTGCCATAGTGGCTGCACCATTTTATATTCCCACCAACCACCAATGGTGCACGAGGGTTTCTCTTCTTTGCAACCTCACCTACACCTGTTATTTCTTGTCTTTTTGATAATAGCCATTCTGACTGGTGTGAGGTGATATCTCATTGTGGTTTTCATCTGCATTTCCCTCCTGATTAATGATGTTGAGCTTCTTTACATGTGTCTTTTGGCTATGTGTATGTCGTCTTTGGAAAAATGTCTATTCAGGTCCTCTGCCCATTTTTAATTGGATTATTTGTGGGGTTTTTTATATTGTTTTATCACTTTTTTAAAATATATTTTGGATATTAACCCCTTATCAGATAGATCATTTGCAAATACCTTCTCCATTTCAGTAGGTTGCCTTTTTGCGTTTGATGGTTTCCTTCACCGTGCAAAAGCTTTTTTGTTTGATGTAGTCCCACATGTTTGTTTTTGTTTTTGTTTCACTTGCCTGGGAAAACATAATTACAAAAACTTTGCTAAGGCTGATGTCTGAGACTTTACTGCCTATGTATTCTTACAGGAGTTATATGATTTCAGGTATTACATTTAGGTCTTGAATCCATTTCTAGTTTATTTGTGTGTATGGTGTAAGAAAGTGGTCCAGTTTCCTTCCTTTACATGTAGCTGCCCAGTTTTCCCAGCACCATCTATTGAAGAGACTGTCTTTTGCCCATTCTATATTCTTGCCTTCTTTGTCATAGGTCCCTTGATCCATATACATATGGATTTACTTCTGGGCTCTTTATTTTGTTCTGTTGACTTTGTGCCTGTTTTTGTGCCAGTATCATACTGTTTTGGTTACTGTAGCTTTCTAGTATGGTTTGAAAGCTGGGTTTGTGATACTTCCAGAGTTGCTCTTTTTTCTCCAGAATGTTTTGGTTATTTGGGGTCTAGTGAAATTCCATACAAATTTTAGGATTATTTGTTGAAGTTCTGTGAAAAATACTATTGGTATTTTGATAGGGATTGCATTGAATATGTAGATTGCTGGGGCACCTGGGTGGCTCAGTTGGTTAAGCATCCAACCCTTGATTTCAGCTCAGGTTATGATCTCAGGGTTGTGGGATCAAGCTCCATGTCAGCTTCTGTGCTCAGCATGGAGTCTGCTTGAGTTTCTCCCCCTCTGTCCCTCTCCCTGCTCATGTTCTCTCTCTCTCAAATAAATAAATCTTTAAAAAAAATAATATGTAGATTGCTTTGAGTAGTACAAACATTTTAACAATATTAACTCTTTCAATCTATGAGTGTGGTATATCTTTCCATTTATTTGTGTCATCTTCAAGTTCTTTCAACAACATTTTATAGTTTTCAGAGTACAGATCTTTTACCTTCTAGGTTAAATTTATTCCTAGGTATTTTATTCTTTTTGATGCAGTTGTAAATGGACGTGTTCTGTTAATGTCTTTCTCTTGCTACTTCATTATTAGTGTATAGAAACACAACAGATTTCTGTATATTGAATTTATATCCTGCAACTTTACTAAATTTTTAGTTCTAATAGTTTTTTGGTGGAGTCTTTAGTGTTTTCTATATATGCAGTATCATGTCATCTGCAAATAGTGACAGTTTTTTCATTCCTTACCATTTAGGATGCCTTTTATTTCTCTTTTCTTTTTCTTTTTCTTTTTTTTTTTTTTTTTTTTCTTTTTCTGATTGTTATGGCTAGGACTTCCAGTACTATGTTGAATAATAGAAGTGAGAGTGGACATCCTTGTTTTGTTCCTGATCTTAGGGGAAAAGCTTTTAGCTTTTCACCATTGAGTATGATGTTTGTTGAGGGTTTGTCATACATGGCCTTTAGTATGTTGAGGTATGTACCCACTTGTTCAGAGTTTTCTTCATAAATGGATGTTGAATTTTATCAAAATGCTCTCTATGAATCTTTAGAGAAGATCATATGATTTTTTTGAGAGAGAGAGAGAGAGAAAGAAAAAGAGAACATATGAGCCCTGGGGCTTGGGGTGGGGGGTTAGGGGCAGAAAGAGAGAGAGAGAGAAAGAATCTTAAGTAGGTTCCACACCTAGCACAGAGCCCCACACCTGAGCTGAAATCCAAAGTCAGACACTTAACTGAGCCACCCAGGTGCCCCAGGATGATCATATGATTTTTACCCTGCATTTTGTTAATGTGGTATATCATGTTGATTGATGTGTATATATTGAACCAACCTTGTATCCCTGGAATAAATGTCACTTATCATGGTGAATGATACTTCTAATGTGTTTTTGAATTCAGTTCACTGATACTTAGTTGATAAATCTTGCATCTTTGTTCATCAAGGATATAGGTCTGTAATTTTCTATTTTTATCTGTCTGATTTTGATGTCAGGGTGATGCTGGCCTCACAGAGTGAATTGGGAAGCATTCCTTTCTTTTCTATTTTTTGGGACAGTTTGAAAAAGCTAAGTATTAATTCTTCTTTAAATGTTTGGTAGACTTCACCTGTGAAACCATCTGGTCCTGGATTTTGTCTGTTGGGTATTTTGATTACAGATTCAATTTTGTTGGTAATAATCAATCTGTTTAGATTTTCTGTTTCTGTCTGATGCAGCCCTGGAAGATTTTATGTTTCTAGGAATGTATCCATTTCTTTACTGTTTTCCCTTTTGTTAGCATGTAATTTTTCATAGCAGTCTCTGATAACCCAATGCAATGAACATATGAGTACATTTCCTGCCAACAGTTTCTTCTTACACATAGATGAGCTGACCAACTATGTTTAATAGGAATATTATGAAGCTTGTGCTGTCCAGTATGGTAGCCACTGCGACATGTCATTATTGAGCATGTGAAATGTGGATAGTCTTTTTTGAGATGCACTCTAATTGGAATATATAGTCCAGGTTTAGAAGATTTATTATGAAAAAAAGTAAAATACCTCATTTATAATTTTTATGTTAATTACCTGTTTGAAATGACAATATTTTGGCTATATTGGGTTAAATAAGAGTTAAAATATACTTCACCTATTTTTTAAAAATTGTTTATTAAATATGGCTTCGAGCACATTTAAAATCACTCATGTGATTCATATTTGGGTCTCCTATTTCCTTTGGACAGAGCTGATGTAAACTGATTTCTGTTATTTTTTTCACTTAATATTATAGCACAGACACTTTCACATGCTGTAAAGAATTCATCAAGATTATCATTTTTAATATCAATTCAATATTTTATCATTTGAATATTGTACTTAATACTATAAAAGAACTTTTTTTCCTTCCTGTGATACTCAGTTTTCTTGCTGTGGCATTTAGATTCTGCTCTTCTGTTACTTAGCAAACATTTAATGACTATCACCTCCTTGTTCATTTGTTCTTTGCTTCATTTATTTAATCTTTTTCTTCCTTTTTCCTTCTTGTACACATTTACCAAATATTGTTTGGGTCCCTAATAGGCAGCATAATGGAATTAAGAGTAATTGCCTCTGGGTCAGACTGCATGGGTTCAAATTCTAGTCCCATCACTTAGTAGCTAATTACTTTAGGCAAGTGACTTCTCTGACGTGAGGTTTCTCAATTATAATATGAAGTTTATAGCTGTATTGACCTCATATATTATTTTGGGGATGAAATAGGATGTAACTAATACTATAAACCATTTTGAACAATGCCTCACACATTTAAAGTATCATGTAAGTGTAAGTTACAATCATCAATGTCTGCCACCTAGTAACAGTCCAGGAGAGAAGATGGGCACTAGACAAGTTAATGTAATTATGCTAAGTATTAGGAAAGGACAATCTCTGAGAGATAAGCCAATAAATAAGATGTGTTCATTTCCCTCAAGTAGTTCACAGTCTGTTAGGGGAGAAAGACATTCAAATAAATAATCATAATACCATTAGCTAAATGCTAATAGGAGTTATGTTCAAAATGCCTAAGCACAGAGTAAGAATGGACTGACTGATCCTGGTGGTTTTGATTTTAATTTGAGAGAGAGAGAGAGAGAATGAGTGGTGGGGAGGGGCAAAAGGGAGGTGGGGGCATGGAGAGGCAGGCTCCCTGCTGAGCAGGAATCCCAACGCAGGGCTCAATCCCAGGACCTGGGGATCTTGACCTGAGCCGAGGGCAGACACTGAACTGACTGAGCCATACAGGCAACCTGATCCTGGTGGTTTATAAAGGCAATATTCTCTGAGCTGAGTCTGGAGGGGTGACTTTTTGTTTTTAACTCCCATCATTTTGATCACATGTATAAATCCACAGAAGATATTAACTTCAGTTGGTAAAATAAAACACCTTACATTTTCACAAGTTCGATAGCACTTGATTTGGACTCCCTCGTTGCATTTTGGAAAGAAAGCAAGCTCCGAGAGTATTTTCAGTTACTCATCATTGGAATGGAGGCATGGCAGAAATACTTCAGCGAGCAAGGGATTATCTTTCACAACAGAAGGTAAACGGAGTGCTGGTTTAAGGAATTAATTTCTCCTATTGCAGATGCCTAATTATCAAGCAAAATACAAATACAGTAAGAATGAAACAGTCCACAATTTCATCAAATGAAATAGCCTTTTCCTCACAATGAAAAAGACGTAGCGACTTCACCTGTGAGCACAAGAGAGCTGTTGACAGAGAATAAATTTAACTTGGATAGAAAACATCCTTGCTGTTAGGAGGGGAAGGAATAGTGTGATGAGTCAGTTTGATAGAATTACTACTTACTCGGTTAAATTATCCAGTGTAAACATAATGTTGAAGTGACTGTTTCTAATTCTTGTTTTTTCTAGTGATAAGAATGACACTTAAAACAACCTTTATTCAAGCCCTGTATTTGCTAAATTAACACCTAAGTTTTATTAGGTGAGAGCAATTTGACTATGCTTGTCTTTGTCCAGGAGAAAGTATATCTGTGAACTGGAAAGCTTCCTTAAAGTCATTTGCCCATCTTTGTCCTCTTTCCATACCATGACTGTCCAATAAGTTAATGAGCGATAGCTCACTCTACAGATAGAAGGAATAGAAACAAAGAGAAGGAATGCCTAGTAATAAAAATCATAAAGATTTCATTGAAAACTTGTGATACAGTGTATCTTGAACATTTGTTTTGTCATTGAATTAATGCTGATGAGGATTTCACTTACTTTTCTCCACCTTGTCATTAGAAACTCAAGAGGTTTGCAAATCCAGATTAATGACCACAGCATTTAGATACACCTGCTCAGAAATCTATTTGCGTAAGTGTATTTTGACAGGTGGAACGTATTATGTTTAACTCCCACTGTACATGTTTCTCTTTTCTTTTCGATTTATAACAATCCCAAAAAGGATGCAGTAAGGGACATGTTTATTCTATGTTTTGTGTTTTCATTTGTATTGTAGACTCATTTCCAATTTAGTTAGACTGCTAGCTTTGCCATGATTTGTAGTTCTAACTTCTTGGTGTTTGAATATATATTTCTATCTGCAGGAAAATGCTCTCATTAATGTAGGCTAATATGTTTCAAAATTAAAATTCTATGTTCTTTGCAAGTATTTAATACACTAAGGACACTTTTAACATAATTGCTGCTTGGGACAGATACAACTTTCCTTCAAGACAATGCTGAGTGATAAAATACAAGGTACACGTATATAATTTGTCAAACTGTATTACCAGTGAATCCTCTGTGTATCTGATGTCTCTCTCACCCTCAGGAAACTGAACGACAAAGGTCTTGTCTGATGGTTCTCAAAAGTGGGTGATTTTTCCCTGGGGGACATTTTGCAATACTGGAGACCCTGTGTCCCAACTAAGGAGGGGTCACTGCTAATATCCAGTGGAGAGAGAGGCCAGGAATGCCACTCGCCATTCTACAATACACAAGACAGTCCTGCTCTAACAAATTATTTGGCCCAAACTGATAAAGCCAAGGATGAGAAATCCCGGGCTAGTCTGAAGAATGTAAATCCCTCTGGTATCCCTTAAGTGTGGACATCCATATCCCGCTACTGATAGCCCTTTTGGCCGCTACCCAAGTGATATCTCACTTACTTATTTGACGAGCGCATGCCTCTCCGGCTTACCCTGGCAAGAGTCCTGAGAAATTGAGGTGGCTGAGCTGATCCCAGGTGCAGCTTTGCTGTACATGTGCATACACGTGTGCATGCGTGCACACACACATTCACTTTGTGAACCCCAATATAAAGCCTGTCTCTTGCACCTATGTCTCAGCAGCCTGAAAGTTGCCATAATGATTCTGACTTGCTGACTGCATGCCCCTGCCGTGGTTGATTCACTGTAGCTGTTTAATGAACCCATGGAGAGGAGCAATGGGGAATAGGAAAAGTTAAATGGCTCCACTTGCCTTCCAACCTAGCTGTGATTCTTGCCAACCTTAAGCTCTGTATGCCCTGGCTTTGAACACCCTTTCCAATGTGGTTCCTGTGGAGATGATTGGATGTGCATTCCCTTTCAAGAGATGCTTTTTCCAGCCTGCCATTCCCAATGGTTTGCAGGACAGAGGAAATAATACTTGGCTTTAAAGATTCAGTGATTGGTGTGTTGCAGAGACTAATCCTGCAGACTATGGCAGACACGTCTTCCTTTTCACATACAGCATATGTATATTTTCCTTTGAAAAGCACCAAGGGAGCTGGTGAGGTGTTACAGTCTGGGTGTTTAGGGGAAAAAAATGGCAGTAGAAAGGAGAGCTGTCATGTGTCTGTACTCACTCAAACACCTTAATTTCTGCTCCCCGGTGTCAATCAGTCAGCATATAATTACCAAGTATTTACAGCATGCAAAGCATTCATGTGCAACTGTTAATAGAAGAGAGAGCAAAAAAAACCCTCAGTTATCTGAATTCCTCAAAAAAATTGGGGGTTAGGTGAAATAATGGCAGACAAGAGTGAACTCAAGGAAGGATTGGATTCATAACCAATTACGGTAATGATACAGATGGTAGTGGTCACAAGGGGGACAGTAATAACATGAGAATCTTGCATCCCCTCCCATACTTGAGGCAGACATAATATGAGTCGTGCCTCTCTTCGTTACTGTAGCCAGACATAGACTCAGAATTCTTTTCAACATAGCAATGCAAGTGGCCACAACCACTCAATGGGAAATGGGACCTGAGTTGAGCTTTCTTTGCCATCCTGGGACTGTGGATTCAAAGAAGTCACTGTGGTTTGGATAGAATAGACTAATGGGGAGTTGAAATTTTGATAGCAAGAAGGATATTTCTGGTCCAGCCCTGACACCCTTACAGTCATCATGATAGGAAAGCATTTGGAGAAGACTTCCAAAACATGTGAGCAGAAATCTGGGGCCTCATTAAAATAAGTGGAACAGTCAGAGAAGCTGCTGGTTTGGGAAAAAGAGAGAAGAATGTCGTTTTAGAATTATGTACCTCTACATCTCTCTTATCCTCCACCTTCTGGAAGTTTCGTCAGCTCCATCTTCTCATTTCTTCCAACTTTCCTTTCCTCGCATTTTTCTTACCCTCTCCTGACATCACCCATCCCGAACACTGAGAATAATGAAAATAGGAGTATATGAATAAAGGCAGAGGCCTTTCCTTGTCTTCCTGAAATAGTTTTGTAATTTATTACCAGTTTCAGCTTCTGCAAATGTAATTTATTAGCTTGAGTGATTTCAGGTCTCAGTCCATTGATAATAATTACAATGATGGTAATATTCATAGCTAACATTTAGTGGGTGCATCCCATGTGCTGGATATACATTCATGATTTCATTTCTTCTTCAGAACAACTCTTGGAGGATAGATAGTATTAACATCCTCTTTTTACAAAAGAGATTTAGTTATGTAACTTGCCCAAGACAGCCCAACTCAGAGAAACCTTGGAGCTGCTTGGCTCTGAAGTCCGAGCTATTAATAATAATGCTATTCACACTAGTAAAGAAAAGTTATTAAAATAAATGATTTATTGGGATGAGAAATACAGATGTATTTAAGAAACAGTGAGAAATTGAAGACTTTTGTGTATGTGTTTGGGAATGTATGGAAATAATGTGTGTGTGTGTGTGTGTGTGTGTGTGTGTGTGTGTGTGTGTGTGTTGCTATCCATATCCTCCTTGGAGTTCTAAAGAGGGGGAGAAAAGCCATAAATCTACTGGATGAAGGAAACACTCGGGTGTCCCTGTCTGGATCAGTGTGGGAAACACATAACTGACAGTTAGGAGATGAACATCTAGGGAGAAGGGAGCTTGTTTAGCTTCACAGTCTATTATTTGTTAGGGTACATTATGGTTTCTGAAAAACTCTGTTCCAGACATGATCCTGGCCACCTATCTTTTCTCTTCCAAAGGCTTTGAAAGACCCAGTATTCATCTGTTCTCATATCATAGTTGTGGCTCATTAAATACCTCCTGCAGGAGACATACACGTACCTCCGTTTTCCTCTGTGCAAGAATGAACGTGCAGATAAGGAAAAGTCATTCGACTCCTTCCCCAGCAATCACGGAGTTGTTAGTAGATCCTGCTTGTCAAGCTTTGCTCAGTCACTGCTAGCACAAACACCCAGTCACAGTTTGAATGACTCTGTGAGCCCTTCTTATGTCTGGAAGTAGAACACTCGTACTGTCAAGGGGGTTTACTCTGTCAACAGGACAGCTACATTACCAAGTCTAATTACACACATTAAAAAAAAAAAAAGGAAAATGTCCACATAACATGTTGGAAATAGAAGTCAAAGTATAACAGAAGAGAGAGGCTTTTAATTAAATAATGTCAGTTACCTTTTACCGTCAGCTCCTAGTTTAATTCAAGCATTCTTGTTGTGAGAACAGTGGGTCAAGAATCCTTCTTCTGGAGTCCTGGGGAATACAATCATTCTTGTCCAGCTCCAGCCAGATTCTGTTTGGAGGCCATTCCCATTGCTTTAATTAGGGGAAAATTTTGATGTTGTGAATTCATAGCGTGTCACTCTTAATTTCTGGACAATCCATCACACTCCGTGCCTGCGTGTGGCAGCCCTTTTTAATAAAGGATTTTGCAGAGCACCTGCTGCGGCAAAAGCATTTTATCATCTTTGCTAGCTCCAGGAGTTCTAGCGTTATGTCATGTTTGACTCCAAAAAAATTATTATAAACCCTGGAATTAGAAACCCAACAATGGAACCAGCTGATTGCAATTGCCCGTGAAGCTATCACATTTTGAAGAATAAAACTTGGTAAGTTTTCATTTTAATCAAAAACTATAACAGGACCAGGGGTGCTTGTCTGAAACAAATAATTTCCACATTTCTGGATGCTATCGGATAATGGCTCTCTCGTCCATGAATTAATTATAAAACTAGCAATACTCTAAGAATATCAGCTTGTATCCCCACACTTTCTTTTAATGATAACTTTGTTTCATCAACTCAGAGCTTAAGGGATGGAAGTGAAGAATATTCAAGAGCCAATTTTTTTTAAAACATCTCACCAGCTGTAGTACCTGGGAAGATCATCAAGGGCTTGCTATGTCCCCAGCATCATCCTAGTGTAATTGGCTCATTGAAGAGTCTCAAATTACTAGGGTAACTTTTAGGGAAAAACTTTTTCCTAATAATAGCCTTCCAGAAGCATATGTAAAATCACTCCCACTCTTTCCCAGCTGAGAAACACCGTCCCTAGCATTTCAGCCCAATTCCACAATTTTTTGGTGTTTTTTCACTTGCTCCAGTGGTCTCTTTAGGATTTGTACTGAGATTCAGTCCTGGATGTTTTAAATGTTATTCTGATCTGTTTTTCCCTTTTGCCCCATCGTGTCCCATCCTGAATCTCACCAACATTAAGAAAGAATCTCCTGTCTCCAATCTCCCCACAGCCCATGAGGGGAGCAGTTCAGTCCCTCACAAGCTTTAGAAGTGATTTTCCTGGAGGACTGTTGACTCCAAGGAGAGGAAGTACCTCTCATCACTGACCCACTGGGAGAAGTAGAGGCAGCCGCTCTTCCTACTGTCTTTCTCTTATTAATGTAGTGGCAAGGCTGAGTGGGGTAGGAGGGACGAATCATTCTGCAATGGCGCCCTTAAGCAAGTGCTACAGGGAAGTAGCTGTCCTCTTCATTCTGACTTTAGAACATAGTATATTTCCAGACTCTTCTTCAGCTGTGAGCCCTAGCCACAATTCTGTAACCACAGGAGCATACTCCTGGGTGACAGTCATCATCCAAGTTCTTTACACACGCTCTCCTCAGCAAACTAATAATAATGTTCTGAAGTAGGTTTGTCATCTCCATTTGGAGGATGTGGTGGTTTGCAAAGGTAGCACACTGTAGTGCCTATACTCTAGTGGGAGGACAATGCAGTATCAGTCATGGGTTCAAGTTATAAGTTCTGTAAATTAGAACTCTTCAGTAGATCCAGAGGTCAGATGCAAGTTTGGTATCTACCATTGAGCTCCTCATTTTCTGTGCACCGACTCTTGGTCTTCATTTCTACTCTCCAGATCTCTCCCTTATCTGAAGCTTCATCACGTAAACCATACTACTCCCAAAGATCTTGTTACTTCAAGCCTTTGCTTATGTTGTTCACTGCCCTTAAAACTCTTCCTTCCCTCTTCATCATCCAATTTCCTCAGATGAAATTCAATCATTCTGTTATTTAGCAAAGACTTACTCAATGATGACTTTTATCAGTTAGGATAGGCTGGGTTTTGCTACAAAAACAAACCTGAAATATAAGTTGCTGATAACACAGGTTATTTCATACTCGTATAATATGTGTATTGTAGGTGACTGAAGGCGGGACTTCATAGTTTCTTCACTTAGAAGCACAGGATCTCCAGCATCTGTAGCAGCTCTGTCCAGTAGATCTTTATGTGTTAAAGGAAATAGTATCTGCACTGCCAAAAAATGGTACCCACTAGTCACAGGTTGCAGTGGAAAATTTGAAATGTGGTTAATGTGACCAAGAAACTAAATTTTTGCTTTTATTTGATTTTAATTAATTTAAATTTCAGTAGCCACATTTGGCCACCAGCTACTAAAGTATCCAGGTCCAGAACATCATGTACTGCTAGGGGAGAGAGAAACATGGATACTTATGTACTGGTCCTTCAAATCTTCTACCCAGAAGTAATGATCATCATGCCCTCTTGCATCGCATCAGCCAAAGTAAGCCCCATGTTTACTTCTACCTTCCAGGGGCCACATAGAGATGTTCCACCTTGTCCTTGTTGGAAGACAGAAAAAAATCATCACTGAGTAGCACTAATGAATTGCCTACCACTGCTGTTTAGCATTCTGGACATTCAGTGCAAAATGAAATAAATATGTGCCTTGCCCTCATACAGCTTAGAATCTAATGGGGGGCAGGGGAGGATGGAGATGATCATTAAAAATACACAAATACTCAGTTACATATCCTTGGGACAGAATAACTGGTTGTAAATAAAGACTTGTTATTTATATAGGGAAGGAGGAAGGTCGTCTGTGAAAAAGTGACCTGAATGAAGAGTATGAAGTGGTTCAGAGCATGGTAAAGAGTATTTCAGACAAAGAGCATGGGTGAAGGATCTGGATTTGAAAAGTGCTTGGTGGTATCTTCTAAGAAGGTTTGTGAGGTTGGAGTGTAGGCAGAGGGAGGAAAATGGCACAGTGGTGGACAGAGCAAGGGCCATGTCATACACAGTGTTACACGCTGAGGTGATTCAGAGTAGACTCTGGTCGGGGGGAAAGACAGAGTTTTCTGCAGGGAAAGACATGATCTGCTATATAGTTTTGAAAGGTCGCTTGAGCTGCTCTTTGGACAGTGGGTTTAAAGAGGGACAAGAGAGAAGAAGTGGGAAAAGCCCCCTGTGTTGGTTCATTTTATGTGTCAGTCTGACTGGGCTAAAAGATGTCCAGAGAGCGGGTAAAACATTATTTCTGGGTGTGTCTGTGAGGGTGTTTCCAGGACAGATTAGCACTTCAACTGGTAGAATGAAGAAAGATTGCCCTCACCAGTGTGGGTGGGTGTCATCCAATCTGTTAAGGACCTGAATAGAACAAAAAGTGGAGGAAGGGCAGATTGCTTTCTAGTTGTGCTGAGACCTCCCCCTTCTCCTGCCTTGGGACATGAGCACATGTGGCTCTTGGACCTTCAGACACAGACTGAATAACACCACTGGTTTTCTGGTTCTCCAGTTTGCAGACCACAGATCATGGGACTTTCTCTAGAGAACCCTGACTAATACATCCCCTCCTTGAGAAAGGACTCTGTATTAGTTATCTGTTGCCATGTAGCAAAAAGGTGCAAACATAGGGCTTTAAACAACACTCACTTATGAGCTCACTTTCCGTGAGTCAGGAGTCCCCGCATGGCTTAACTGAGTCCTCTGCTCAGGATCTAACCAGACTGCAACCCACACGTTGGTCAAACTGTATTTTCTCAAACTCAGTCCTCTACCAACCTCAGGTGGTCTTTCTAATTGTAGGACTGAGGTCCCTGTTTCCTTAATAGGTGCCAGCTGTCCTTGGTGTGTGGCTCTCCCTCAAAGTGCCGGCTTATTCCTTCAAGGTGAGCCTGAGAATGAATCTCTTCAAAACAATCCACTGTTTCACCTAATTAAATGAGGCCCACCCAGAATAATCTCCCTTTTGATGAACTCAAAACCCATAGAATTGGAGTCTTAATTACATCTGCAAAATCCCTTTACCTTTGACATACTATCTAATCACAGGAATGATATTCTGCGATATTCACAGGTCCTGTTCATCCATAAGGGGAGGGGATTACACAGGGTATGTACACTAGGCTGCAGAAATCTCTGGATGGAGGGGGAGCCATCTTAGAATTCTGCCTACCACAACTTTTGTGGTTGTCCAAACTCACATAGCATTTAGCCTTCCAGAACCTCCCACAACAATTGGCTGTACTTCAGGGGAAAATGGGCAAGAAGTAGGCAGCTATTGCCCCCCCCCCCCAAGAACCAGTTCATTCATGTGGGTCATAAGAAACCGTTGTCTATCATTTTGGGGCAACTTAATTTGATCACCAGTTCAGCTCTGACAGCCTAATTTAGCCTGCCCAGATTCACAAGAGACTGGTCAGTAACCAGAATGACATCGTTGTCATTTAGCACACAGTGTCGCTACCAGCAAACCAGAACAGCTGTGTTGTCTGAAGAAAGTGCAGAAAGTATTTAAAGAGAGTTTTGGAATCAGAGAAGATTCAATATGGTCAAGTTGTTCACTTGCTCTCAGACTTAGTTTCTTCATCTTTAAAATGGGGACCATTTTAATCACTATATGGCATCATTTGTGAGGAATAAATGAGATAACATGTGTCAAACCCTTAACACTGGACCTGGCACCAGAGAAGCTTGCAACCACCAGCGGCTGCTCTTATCCTCTTATCCTCCTCACCAGACACAGCCAAAGCCAGAGAAGTACTTGTTGCTGTAATGCAGTTGAAGGCTGGCAGCTTGGGAAGCTGTCCAGGTTTCATCCCAGGAGGGGTTCCAGAGCTGAAGCGAACAAGCTCACTGGTATGTCACTAAGCCACTGTGGGCCATCATTTCCAAGTCTGTTAAACCAAGATAACTTCCCCCTCTGTCTCCTCTCACTGATGAAGTTTGTGGCAGCGATTCAAGGCTCTCGGAAGAAAAAAAAAAAATGCGCTATGGGATAATCATATAGTGATAAATACCTTACATCACGTCTGTGGTTCCCTCCCAGAGCATAAAGGTATTCTGGCAGCTCTGACTAACATGTCTTGGTAACAGAACCTTCCTGAGCAATCTATCACTCCATTACCTTATAGCTGGGATTTGATTATTCATTCATTTGGACTCTGCTAAGGACTGCTTCATGCCATTGAGCAGCAAGCAATCAATTAGCACTCAATTTTCCTGTTGTCACACCTGTATGTTGGAATGGGCACAATTTCCCTGCCCCGCACCTCTGAAGCCTCAGGAGTATTCTTGGAATCTTGAAGTCTCAATACTTGCCAAATATTTTCTAACACAGAGTTTCATACATTCTCAGCTAAATATGGTACACCTTCGTTTGCTTTTTTGTAATTGATTTGCAGGGACTTACTCTGAACACAGATGCAACTCATTCAAATCCATGCATAGGGATGTTTTGGGTTAGGATGAGAATATTATGTTGTCTCAGATTGGTAATATGTCAAATGTCAATATTCAAGTTTCTACTAATGTAGACATGGCTGGTTAAAAAAAAAAACACAGGAATGCGTTTTCATATCTATGTTTCAAAACTGAAGACATTAAAAAAATTTTTTCTTACAAATAAACTCATTACAAGTTGGTCGATTAGAATCTCTAGGATATGAGTAAAGTGCATAAAATCAAATTATTGGCTGGAATTATGCAGAGGAAATAGCCCAAAAGAGCACAGAGAATAATATTGATAAAAGTACCCTGTTAATAAATCACACTGCCAAAAAACAATCATCTAGGTCAGGGTTTGGTAAACATGGTCCAGCCCACTGACTGTTTTCTGTAAATCAAGTTTCACTGGAACATAGTCACACTCATTTGCCTTCATGTTTTCTGCGGCTGTTTTCTCACTTCAAATGCAGAATGGAGTAGTCGTGACTGAGACTGTATGTCCTGCAGAAACCTCAAAGAGTATTTGGCCCTTTACTGAAAACATTTTCTGGCCCCTGATCTAGAACATTAGTTATACAATTACCTTTTTAAAGATAATTATATACAAAATACTTTGAGAATATTGTTTTACATTTAAATCACAAAAGAGTCAATTAAGATAGAAAGTGGGTCAACAGGAGACAGATGCACCTAACATGAGCATCCCAAACTATGTGAAGCAAAAATTGGCAAAATTGAAGGAATAAATAATCATTCAACAATGATAGTTGGAACTTACATATCCTACTTTCACTAATGGATAAAATAAGTAGACAGAAGATTAACAAGACAATCAAAGACTGGGACAACACTATGAACCAACTAAACTGTAGATTTCTATAGAACACTGCCCAGCAACAACAGAATACACTGAAAGTGGAAAGTGTACATGAAAACTTCTCCAATATAAATTATATGTTAGGCAATAAAACAAATCTTGAAAATGTTAAAAGAATTGAAATTATATAAACCATGTTCCCTAACCACAATGGAATGAAATTATAAATCACTAGCAGAAGGAAATTTGGGGAATAAATGTGTGGATATTAAACAGCATACATCTAAATAACTAAGTGGTCAAAGATGAACTCACAAGGGAAATTAGAAAGTAGTTTGAGATGAATGAAAATGAAACACAGCATACCAAAACTTATGGAGTACAACTAACACAGTGCCTAGAGGAAAACTTATAGCTGTAAACACCTATATTTTAAAAAGATCTCAAATTAGTAAGCTAACCTTATGTCTTAAGGGAAAAAAAAAAAAAAAAGAACTAACTCTAATACAACCAGAGGGAAGGAAATAATAAAGATGAGAGCCAAAATAAATGAAATAGAGAGTAGGAAAAAAACAGAGGAAATCAAAACTAAAAGTTGATTCTTTGGATACTTTTCCAAAGAAGACATCCAGTTGGCTAACAGACACATGAAAAGATGCTCAACATCTCATCATCAGGGAAATACAAATCAAAACCACAATGAGATAGCACCTCACACCTGTGAGGATGGCTAAAACAAGTCAAGAAGTAGCAAGTGTTGGCAAGGATACAGAGAAAGGGGAACCCTCTTGCACTGTTGGTGGGAATGCAAACTGGTGTAGCCACTCTGGAGAACAGTATGGAGGTTCCTCAAAAAGTTAAAAATAGAACTACCCTATGATCCAGCAATTGCACTATTAGGTATTTACCCAAAGGGTATAAAAATACAGATTTGAAGGGATATATGCACCCTGATGTTTATAGCAGCATTGTCAACAATAGCCAAATTAGGGAAAGAGCCCAAATGTTCAACTGATGAATGGATAAAGAAGATGTGGTATATACATATGGATGGAATATTACTCAGCCATCAGAAAAAAATCTTGCCATTTGCAATGACATGGATGGAGTTAGAGAGTATTATGCTAAGTGAAATAAGTCAGAGAAAAGCAAATACCATATGATCTCACTCATGTGGAACTTAAGAAAGAAAACAGATGAACATATGGGAAGGGAGAAAAGAGAAAAAAGGAGAGAGGGAAATAAATCCTAAGAGACTCTTAATGATAGAGAACAAACATGGTTGATGAAGGGGTGTGGGTAGGGGATAGGCTAGATCAGTAATGGGTATTAAGGAGGGCACTTGTTAGGATGAACACTGGGTGTTGTATGTAAGTGATGAATCACTGAATTATACTCCAGAAACCAATATTGCACTGTATGTTAACTACCTTAAATTTAAATTTAAAAAAAAGCTGATTCTTTGGAAAGTCAACAAAATTGACAAATCTTTAAACTGGCCAAGAACCAAAAACACTAAAATTATTAAAATCATGAATAAAAACAAGGAACATTACTATGAAATTTACAGAAATAAAAAGAATTTTAACAGAATTCTATGAACATTTATATGCCAACATATTAGATAACCTACATTAAATAGAAAAATTCCTGGATAGAAACAAACTAGTGCAACTAACCCAAGAAGAAAGAGAATATAGACCTGATTAGGCCTATAATAAGTAGTAAAGTGATTTAGTTAGTGTTCAGAAAATCTGTCCACAATAAAAAGCCAAGGTGCAAATGGCTTCACTGGTGAGTACTATGAAATGATTAAAGAATAATTAACACTAAAACTTCTCAAATTCTTCCTGGAAATAGGAAAGGAGGGAATACTTTCCAACTCATTCTATCAGATCAGAATTATTCTGATGCCAAAATTAAACAAAAATTAAACAAAAAAAAAGACAAAAATCAAAATCTCTTAAGAATATTGATGGAAAAATACTTTACAAAACCTTAGCCAACCAAAGATAGCAATATGTAAAAACAGTTACATACCATGACCCAGAAAGAGTCATTCCAGGAATGCAAGGTTGGTTTAGCATATGAGAATCAATGTAATTCACCACATTAATAAAATGAAGGACAAAAAGGCATGATCATCTAACTCTAAATAGAGAAAGCACTTGACAAAACCCAACATCAACTCAAGATTAAAAAAAAAAAACCACAGTAGAAATGGAATCTTCCTCACCTATTTAAGAGTACACATGAAAAATCCACAGCTAGCGTCATACTCAATGTTGAAACTGAAAGATTTTTCCCTGAGATCAGGAACAGTGGATACATAGGCACTTCTATTCAACAATGTCCTGGAAGGTTTAGCCAGAGTAATTAGGCAAGAAAATAAAAAGCATCCAGATTGAAAAGAAGAAAGTAAAATTATCTCTATTGGCTGGTACCATTATCTTACATAATGAAAATTCTAAGATATACACACAAAAAGTATTACAGCTAATAAACAAGTTAATGAAGGTTGTAGGATAGAAGATCATTATTAAAAAATCAAATGTATTTCTACACTTCAGTCATGAGAAATAAAAAAAAATCCCATTTACAATGATATCAAAATGAATACTTAGGAATAAATGTATCAGAAGGAAGTAGAAGGTCTGTATACTGAAAACTATAAAAATCATTGAAAAAAATTCAAAAAGACATAATTAAGTGAAAAGTTCTCCTATGATCATGGATTAGAAGACTTAATATTGTTAACACATATCAATGCCCTCCAAACTGATATACTGATGCTGTGCATTCTCTATCAAAATCCCAGCTGACTGTTTTACAGGAATCTATAGGCCAACCCTAAAACTCAAAAGGAAATACAAAAGATCTACAATAATCAAAACAATCTTGAAAAAGAAAAAATTGGAAAACTCACATTTGCAAACTTCAAAACTTAGTACACAGCTATAGTAATCAAGACATTGTGGTGCTGCCATAAGGACATACCTATAGATGAATGAAATTGAATTGAGGAACCAGAAAAAATATATATATTGATGGTCAACTGATGTCCAACCAGTGTGACAAGGCAATTCAGTGGGAAAATAAACTTTTCAAAAACTAGTGGTGAGACAATTGGATATACACAAGCAAAAACAATGAAGTTGGACCCCTACTAAAATAAGCTGAATTATGATTCCCAAAAGTATCAGTTTCTGTTTATGGAATCTGTAAATGTTACTTTATTTGGAAAAAGGATCTGCAAATGTGATTAGATTTAAGAATTTTGAGATGTGGAGATTATTTCAGATTATCACATTATCAGGGTGGGCCCAAAACCCAATCAGAAGTATAACGGGGAGACAGACAGAGACTTGATACAGTCAAAAGAATAGAAAGCATGTGATCACAAAGGTAGAAATTGGACTGATGTGGTCATGAGCAAAGGAGCTCATGACTGATATGGTCATGAGCCAAGCAGCCAAGGACTGATGTGGTCATGAGCAGCATTCCAGAAGCTGGAAGAATTAAGAAATGGATTTTCCCTTTGTCCATCCAGAGGGAACACAACCCTGCTGACATATTGCTTGTGGCCCAGAGAAACTAATTTCAGACATCTGGCCTCAAAAACTGTGAGAGAATGAATTTCTTTTGTTTTAATCCACCAAGTTTGTGATAAATTTTTACAAAAGCTGTATGAAACTAACATGCTTACTTTGCATCATATATAAAAATTACTCAGGATGGATCAAAGATTAAAATGCAAGAGTCCAAATTATTATTTAACACTTAAAAGAAAATACAGGTGTAAATTTTGCTGACCTTTGATTAGATAGTGGTTTCTTAGGTAAGATATCTAAAGCACAAGGAAAAAAAGAAAAAAAACTTGATCAAAATTTAAAATTTTGTGCATCAAAGGATACTGTCAAGAGTACATAACGTCATCCTACAAAATGGGGGAAGTATACTTGCAAGTCATTTATCTGATTAGGATCCAATATCCAGAATTATAAAGAACTTTTATATTTCAACAATAAAAGACAATCAAATTTTATAATGGGCAAGGAATTTGGATAGGTTTATCTCCAAAGAAAATATACAAAAGGCCAATAAACACATGAAAAGGTAATCACATCATTAGTCAATAGAGAAATGAAAATAAATAGGGAAATGAAAATAAAACCAGTAGGTGATAACATTTCACACTCATTAGAATGACTAATTTTTTTAAAAAATGGAAAAAATGAGAATGTAGAGAAATTGGAACCATCCTACATCACCAGTGGGAATGTAAAATGATGCAACCACTCTGGAAAACACCTGGGCAATCTCTAAAAAAGTTAAAAATAGAGTTACTATATGACCCAGCAGTTCTACTACCAGATCTACACCCAAGAGAATTGTAAACATATTTCCATAAAAACTCATAAACAAACGTTTATAGCAGCATTATTCCCAATAGTTAAAAAGTAGGAACAATCCAAATGCCCGTCAACGCTGACTGAATAAACAAAATCTGGCATATTCATTCAATAGAATATCAGTGAGCCATAAAAAGAAGGAAGTGTTGATATATGCTACAACATGGATGAACCTAAAAATTATGCTAAGTTAGTGAATCCAGACACAAAGGAACACATATTGTATGATTCTATATATATATATATATGAGCTATTCAAATAGGCAACTATATAAAGACAGTAGTTCAGTGAGGGGCTTTGGACAAGGAAGAAAGGAATGTGGAGTGACTATTAATGGGTATGGGATTTTATTCTGGGATGAAAAAATTGTTTTGAAATGGGATATAAAACTTTTTGAATATACTAAAAACCCACTGAATGGTACACTTGAAAAGGGTGTATTTTATGATATGAGAATTATATCTCTATAGAAAACAAAACAAAACAAAGAGGTGTAGTAGTTTATTACTGGACCCAGCGCGTCACTATCCATTTATGTCGAAGACAGAACCATTCACTAAAATTTGCCTTCTTTTCCCCTTTCTCCTAAATATTTTTCTTCTTGGCTAACCACCAGATTAAAATCCTTTGGGAAACTTCTACCTCTGGGAAGATGGAATATATGTACCTTCCTTGTTTCTCCCACTAAGTACAAATAAAAACTCTGGACAGATATAACAGAAGTCTAAAAGGTAGAAACAAGAAGGCAGACTAGCTAGGAAGGCTGGGATACAGGGAACAACATGATAGTGAATTCCCCAGGTTTTCTTTCTGCCTCATTTCTGTCTCCAACTGAGTGCTGAGGAAACCAGTAACTTGGAAACATCAGTGTGCATAGACAAGGAATTTTCAAAACCCACATTGTTTTACTAGAGAAGTCTACCTCATGCTTAAGGCAGAATTAGCACCAACTCTAAACAATGTCTCCCAGAAAACAGAAGAGGAGGGAGCATTTTCCAATTCATTTGGTAAACCTATTATTATTCTAATACCAAACCAGACAAAGGCAGTACAAAAAAGGGAAAACTGTGCACCAACCTCCCTCATGAATATAAATACAGAAATCACTAACAAAATACAGATAGAACTGAGTAATAAATGAAAAGAAGTAAACACCATGACCAAGAGGGGTTTATTCCAGGTATACAAGGTTGTTATATTCAGATATCAATCGATATAACTCACTGTATTACAGGTTAAAGAAGAAACAGGACAAGATCATATCATTTGAGGCATGAAAAAGTATTTGACAACATTCAACACCTATTTGTGATAAAAACTCTCAGGAAAAAAAGAAATAGAGGTGAACTTCAAATTGATAAAGAGCACCTACAAAACCCTGCAGCTCACATTTTGCTTTATGGTAAAAGACTAAATGCTTGTCCCCTAAGATCAAGTACAAAGTAAGGATGACTGCTCTCACCACTCTTACTCAACATGGTACTGGAAGTTTTAGCTAGTACCATAAGGAAATAAAAAAAAAAAAAGAAAAGGCACATGTGTCAGAGAGGAAGAAATAAAACTCTTTTTGCAGATAGCATGAGATTCTATACAAAAAAATCCCAAAGAATATATAAAAAGAAAATAAAACCTCCTAGAACTTTGAACTTATGAATTCAATAAGGTCTCATGATACCTGATCAATATTCAAAAATCAATTGTATTTCTATGTGGCAGCAATGAACACATGGAAAATGAAATTTAAAAATAAAATATTAACAATTATTCCAAAAATATGAAATACTTAGCTGCAAATCTATCAAAACCTGTATAGGACTGTATGCTGAAAAATACACGGTACTGATGGGGAAAAAAAAGAAGACCTAAAAAAGTGAAGAGATATTCCATGTTCATGGATTGGAAGTCTCCAATTAGTAAAGACTAATTCTCCTAAAATAAGAAGTTTAATGCAATCATATTTTTGTATGTAGGCAAGACTACTCTAAAATTGATATGGAAAAACTGTGGAACTAGAATACCTAAAAATAATACTGAAAAATAAGAGTAAACTCAAAGGAATCATTCTATTGATTTTAAGATTTATTATATACTAGTATATTTGGTGGAGGGATAGAGCATGGATAAAGGGAACAAGAGAGAATCCAGAAAGAGACTCCAAGTATGGCCAACTGATTTTTGACAATGGGGCAAAAGCAATTCAATGGAAGAAGGGTAGTCTTTTCAACAAGTAGTGTTAGAGCAACTGGATATCCAAAGGGGGAAAAAATGAATCCTGACCTAAACCTTACTCGTTGAAGAAAAAATAACTCAAAATGGATCATAGATTTAAGTGTAAAATGTAAAATTATAAAACTTACAGAAGACAACATGAGAGTAAACCTTTAGGACCAACCACTTAATGAAAGATTGTTAGGACACAAACAGGATCATCAAAGAAAAAACTGATAAATTGGACCTCGTTAAAATTGAAAACATTTACTCTTTTAAATAACCAGTTACAAAAAGACTAGCTACAGCCTGGGAGAAAATACTAACAAACCACCTATCTGACAAAGGGTTCCTATCTAGAATACATAAGAAACTCTGAAAAACTCATGATTAAAAACAAACACTGGTAAAGTACTGGTGAGGATGTGGAAAGACTAGGCCACACATACATTGCTAGTGGAATGTAAAGTAGTACAGCCACTCCTGAAAAAGAATTTGCATTTTCTAAAAAAAAAAAAAAAAAGAACCCCAAAAACAAAATACACATACATTTATCGTAAGACCCACCAATTGCATTCCTGGGCATTTGTCACAGAAAAATGAAAACATAATGTTCACATCAAAAACTTGTACATAATTGTTCATAGCAACTTTATTTATTATAGCCAAAAGCTGGAAGCAGTCAAATTATGCCTTACTAGGTAAATGGCTAAACAAATTGTGGTCCATTCATACCCTGGAATACTACTCACCAATAAAAAAGAACAAGATATTGACACATACCAACCTGGATGGATTTCAAGGGCATTGAGCTGCATTTTTATAGAGATGGAAAATAGATTAATGGTTGTTAAAGGTTAGCAATGGAGGGTGGCAGAGGTGGTGGTGTGACTTAGAAGGTAATTATGAGGGAGATTATTGTGTAATGAAATAATTTTATATCTAAAACTGCACACACACACATTGTACCAGTGTCGAATTCCTGGTTTTGATACTATGCTGTAATTATGTCAGATGGAACCAGCAGGTGATCTGGGTGAAAAAGACAAGAGACCCATCTCTCTGTATTATCCCTGCAAGTCCTATAATTATTTCTAAATAAAAACTTAAAAAAGCAAATCCAAAGGGAACCATTCACCCTGGTGGGCCTAGATTTTCAACATGCCATTTTGCTAACAACTCTGACTGTTATTTAAAGAGTCAAGTTTCCTCTTTATCCATTCACCTGTCAATGGACATCTTGGCTCTTTCCATAGTTTGGCTATTGTGGACATTGCTGCTATAAACATCAGGGTGCACATACCCCTTCAGATCCCTACATTTGTATCTTTGGGGTAAATACCCAGTAGTGCAATTGCTGGTTCGTATGGTAGCTCTATTTTCAACTTTTTGAGGAACCTCCATACTGCTTTCCAGAGTGGCTGCACCAGCTTGCATTCCCACCAACAGTGTAGGAGGGTTCCCCTTTCTCCACATCCCCGCCAACATCTGTCATTCCCTGACTTGTTAATTTTAGCCATTCTGACTGGTGTGAGGTGGTATCTCATTGAGGTTTTGATTTGGATTTCCCTGATGCCGAGCGATGTTGAGCACTTTTTCATGTGTCTGTTGGCCATTTGGATGTCTTCTTCGGAAAAATGTCTGTTCATGTCTTCTGCCCATTTCTTGATTGGATTTTTTGTTCTTTGGGTGTTGAGTTTGAGGAGTTCTTTATAGATTTTGGATACTAGCCCTTTATCTGATATGTCATTTGCAAATATCTTCTCCCATTCTGTCCGTTGTCTTTTGGTTTTGTTGACTGTTTCTTTTGCTGTGCAAAAGCTTTTGATCTTGATGAGGTCCCAATAGTTCATTTTTGCCCTTGCTTCCCTTGCCTTTGGCGATGTTTCTAGGAAGAAGTTGCTGCGGCTGAGGTCGAAGAGGTTGCTGCCTGTGTTCTCCTTTAGGATTTTGATGGACTCCTGTCTCATATTGAGGTCTTTCACCATTTTGAGTCTATTTTTGTGTGTGGTGTAAGGAAATGGTCCAGTTTCATTCTTCTGCATGTGGCTGTCCAATTTTCCCAACACCATTTGTTGAAGAGACTGTCTTTTTGCCATTGGACATTCTTTCCTGCTTTGTGGAAGATTAGTTGACCATAGAGTTGAGGGTCCATTTCTGGGCTCCCTATTCTGTTCCATTGATCTATGTGTCTGTTTTTGTGCCAGTACCATACTGTCTTGATGATGACAGCTTTGTAATAGAGCTGGAAGTCCGAAATTGTGATGCTGCCAGCTTTGCTTTTCTTTTTCAACATTCCTCTGGCTATTCGGGGTCTTTTCTGGTTCCATACAAATTTTAGGATTATTTGTTCCATTTCTTTGAAAAAAGTGGATGGTATTTTGATAGGGATTGCATTGAATGTGTATATTGCTCTAGGTAGCATTAACATCTTCACAATATTTGTTCTTCCAATCCATTAGCATGGAATGTTTTTCCATTTCTCTGTGTCTTCCTCAATTTCTTTCATGAGTATTTTATAGTTTTCTGAGCATAGATTCTTTGCCTCTTTGGTTAAATTTATTCCCAGGTATCTTATGGTTTTGGGTGCAAGAAGATGTGGCATATATATATACAATGGAATATTATGCAGCCATCAAAAGGAATGAAATCTTGCCATTTGCACCAATGTGGATGGAACTGGAGGGTATTATGCTGAGTGAAATAAGTCAATCAGAGAAAGACATGTATCATATGACCTCACTGATATGAGGAATTCTTAATCTCAGGAAACAAACTGAGGGTTGCTGGAGTGTTGGGGGGTGGGAGGCATGGGGTGGCTGGGTGATAGACACTGGGGAGGGTATGTGCTATGGTGAGCGCTGTGAATTGTGTAAGACTGTTGAATTACAGACCTGTACCTCTGAAACAAATAAATACATTATATGTTAAAAAAAGAAGAAGAAGAAGAAGAAGATAGCAGGAGGGGAAGAATGAAGGGGAGGGATATCAGAGGGGGAGATGAACCATGAGAGACTATGGACTCTCAAAAACAAACTGAGGGTTCTAGAGGGGAGAGGGGTGGGGGGATGTGTTAACCTGGTGATGGGTATTAAAGAGGGCATGTTCTGCATGGAGCACTGGGTGTTATACACAAACAATGAATCATGGAACATTACATCAAAAACTAATGATGTAATGTATGGTGATTAACATAACATAAAAAAAAAAAAAAGGAGTCAAGTGTCCTGAGAATGATCTGCCTACCTTTCACAGCATCTTAGATTCTAATGGAAAAATTAACTACATGTCTCCGTCAGTATCTTGGGACTGTCTGGACAACTACATTTCAGATACAATTGGAGGATGAAAACTGCAGGAAAATTGAAACTGATGTGCTTTAGTATCTTAACCTCCCATTAGATGAGCTCTGATTTATTCTGAGTGACTGAATCAATGTATCTCTTGAATACATCTGATGTATAAAGGCATCTCTAGCAATTGATCTGTACCACACCACAGCTATTCCAATGATCAGAAAAAAAAAATTTTTTTTTATTCTTGATTCTTCCTCTCTTTAAACTGTGAACCAAAGAGTTACTATTGCTTTTACATGTGCAGCAAAAAGCTAAAGCAGGGCTCAAACGTTACACATGATCAAAGGTTTAATTATGTCATTAGGCACTTTTACCAACAAAGGCTTTACTTTGATTCAATAAATCAACATCCACTATGGTCCCTCCGTGGGGTGCTATAAAATAGAGCTTGGTTTGATAATTTGTCTTTCTGCTATCTACATTTTATTCCAAACACAGTTATTAGCACTGATTTGATATTGCATATGACAATACTTACTACGTTTCTGACAAGGAGAACTTTTCAGACAGAAACTTAAGATAAAGGGAATTTTCCTTTGTTAGAGAAAGATTGTGACAAAGTAGAATGGAGATACTTATTGAAAAACATATGTGGCTTCAAGTCTCCATTGGAGATCAAATTAAGATAAGCATCTTCTTCTCTCAGGCCTTAATTTTGTCATTGTTTTTTCTGGCCTAAGCAGTGGCCCAGCTTTAAAGGATACCTTTCTCTACCCTGAAGAAATCTTGGACGGGCCAAGGAACTCTTGTGTTTTTGCAATCAAGTCAGAAGGCAGTTGGTTATCACATGTAGAGCTGCAGAACCAGAGAGATTTCCCCCCAGGCCCTGCCCCTCCTCCTTTTAGCCATGAAAACAACATCTTCCTACCTAATAGCATCCTGTGGGTTCCTGTTTTCTGCTGAGACAGCATCTTGGCAATTGGGATGATGTTCCATTAAACTCCAAGACACGTACTTCCTTATTTTACCAGTCTTGCTGACTATACTTCACATAATGTCTTTTTACTAAAATCAATTAGTGTCTTATCAAATTTTTAGTTAAGTAATTCTCATTTAAATTTATTTACTTTCTAAGAACTCAAATTCCCAGTTCTGGACAGTCTTATGTAATTACAAAATTAATTATAGCGTTAGGCTCCAAATCTCTTTCCTTTTGATATTTATTATCACTACCCTGATATAGCTTTATTTTTATACTGCCTTCTCTGGAGGGAGGGAGTTTTGACACCTTTGAAGCCATGAGAATGACTTGGGGTTTCTGACATTATTATTTCCTAACATTTACTCTCATATTATAGTTCCCTGGGGCACCTGGGTGGCTCAGTTGGTTGAGCACTTGCCTTCAGCTCGGGTCATGATCCTGGAGTCCCAAGATCGAGTCCCACATCAGGTTCCCTGCTCAGCGGGGAGTCTGTTTCTCCCTCTGACCCTCCCCCCCCTCATGTGCTCTTTCTCTCATTCTCTCTCTCTCTCTCAAATAAATAAATAAATAAAATCCTTTTTAAAAAATTATAGTCCTCTGAAAAAGGCGAGGTAGGAACATAACAAACTCTGATAACATCTATGAGTATTCAGGATGGCTTTTCATTTTTTTCTAAGACTCACTCTGTTCCTCTGGAAGATACTGGGACCATGTTGTGCCTTACTCATAGTCAGTGTTCATTAACAACAGTTCCTTTTCTTTTTCTAGGAATTTCTGTATATTGGAGCCAAAGATTTCTTAGACTTGCATCAAAACCTAGAATGTGGGGGATCAGACAGAAAAGTAACAGGTGAATTCTGATAGCTACACAACACGCTTTCCAAACATTCAGATACATGATAACTCTGAGTTGGTGGAACTTACATGAGAGAGCAAGTTGAAAGAGTGGTCATCTCAGAGAGTTTTACCACTTAAACAGAATGTCATAACTAGCTATCTTGATTGTCTTCCTTGCCCTGGAATGATAATTCAAGTTAGAATGACCAGGTGAGCCAATATCCAAAGGGAACCCAGTTGGAGATTAAACATGTTAGTGAACCTGTCTCAGAAAAGGACATTGTGAAGGAGGAAGTTAAAACCACAAATTGTTTTCCCCCTTAGCATTTTATATATGAGATATATGTGTATATTTTAATTGAATGGGATTATACTAGAAATAAGGTAATGCTATTTTAATGGTTCCATAATAATTCATTGCTTGTGGATATGATATATTTAATCACCCCTCCTTATAATAATGTTTTATTTTGAAGTATTAAAGACTCACAAAAAGTTAAAAAATTAGTAGAGTTTATGTGTACCTTTCACACAATGTTAAAACCAGAAAATTGATGGTGGTATAATTGGTCCTCATTATTCATGGGTTCTGTATTCGTGAATTTGTCTACTTGCTAAAATTTATTTGTATCCCCAAAATCAATATTCACAGAGCGTTCGCAGTCATTTGGACATGTGCCTACACAGAGCGGTAAAAAATCTGGGTTACCCAATGTAAAACCTCACAGCTAAGGTTGAATACAGGGATTCTTTGCCTTCTTGTTTCAGGTCCTATAGAGTAAATCAGAGTCCTTTCTTCAGTCTGCTTAGCATCACGTTTTTCTGGCATTTTTGAGCTTTTTGTTGGTGATTGCACTGTTTAAGATGGACTCCAAGCATAGTACTGAAGTGCTCGCTAGTGCTTCTAAGCACAAGAAGGCTGAGATTTACCCAGGAGAAAATACATGTGTTAAATAAGCTTTGTTCCAGCATGAGTTTGGCCAGGAGTTCAATGTTAATCAACATTATTGTATTAAATAAGATGTCTTTATTTTTAAAGATTTTATTTATTTATTTGTTTATTTAGAGAGAGCATGAGTTGGGGGATGGGCAGAGGGCGAGAGAGAGAGAGAATCCCAAGTAGACTCAAGCACTGAGTACAGAGCCCAACGTGGGGTTCAATCTCATAGCCCTGAGATCATGACCTGGCCAAAATCAAGAGTCAGATGCTTAACCGACTAAGCCACCCAGGCACCCCCACATAAGGTGTCTTTAAACAGAAACATACATAAAATAATGTATTGTATTGATTGGTTGATGAAAATGTGACCAAGAGGCCCACAGAAACGTAGCCCTATATATCCATAGGAACAATGATAGAGTACTCATTAATGTAGTGTTCATGGTGACTTTATAGATAAAAGCTACCATGAATAACAGTAACCATCTGTACAATGCTGGTGAGTATGTAGAGTAACTGGATCTCTTCCACATTAGCTGGTTGGGATGTAAAATGGTTATACAATTTTGAAAAAGTTTAGCAACCTTTCTTACAAAGTTAAACATACACTTACCATAGAACCCAGTAACTGGGTATTTATCACAGAGAAATGAAAAATTTGTACATGCACCTTTGAATTTGTAGATTTATGTCTTTTGCCAAATTTGGGAGGTTTTCAGCCATTTTCTTGAGCGCCATATTCTTTTTCCTCTCCTTATGGGATTCTTAGGGGATGAATATTAGATCTCTTGTTCTTTTATCACAGGCCCCTGAGGCTCAGTTTATTTTATTTCAAGCTGCTACTTCTCTGTGGCTCAGATTGGATAATTTCTATTGATCTGTCTTTAAGTTAACTGAGTTTTTCCCCATCTCCTTTCATTTTTGCTATGAAACACATCCATTGAAGCTCTTCTTAAAATCTCACTTACTATACTTTTCAGTTCTAAAATTTCAATTAAGTTCTTCTTTATATCTTCTCCTTCGTTGTTGAGATAGTCTTTTTTTTTTTTTTTTGAGATAGTCTATTTTATAATTTGTTTCAAGAGTGTCATAATTGCCTGTTGGACCATTTTTATGGCAGCTGCTTAAAAATCCTTGTCTGAAAATTGCAGCATCTGTGTCATCCCAATGTTGACATCTGCTAATGATATTTTCTTATTTGAGTTGAGATTTTTCTGTTCTTGATATGATGAGTAATTTTGGACTGTATCCTGGATATTTTGAATATTTTATTATTAAACTCTGGGCTCCATTTAAATCTTCTATTTTGACAGCTAGTCAACCTATTAGGTTCAAAATGTATGTCCTGGCTCACTCTTGTGGGTTGTGGTTGAAATGTCAATTTAGCTTATAAAGCCTCTGCAGTGCTATTTTCTTCCACCTTACTTGTGTGTTGGTGATAGGATTCAACACTGTAGTATTCTCAGTTTGGGATGGGGAGTGGGAGATATGCCTCATTACCTCAGAGTGAGGACAAAAGACAGAGTTTTATGTACTGATACACGTGAGGGAGAAGAGGGGGTCACCTTGTCCTTGCAGAAGGGATGGAATCAAAATTCTGTCACAGGCTACACAGGGCAGGGATGCCTGTTCATTACTGTTGTAGTGAGGTGGGGGTTGAAGTCAGAGTTCTGCCCACAGGGGAAGAGCATTTTCTCATTACATTGTATGGGAAACAGAGGATTCAGAGTTCTGCCCACAGCCTCTGGAGGAAGGGGTGTTGCCTCATTATTGTAGGGGATGTGAAAGACAGGCCTCTGCCCATAGATCTACACAGGAGAGGAGCACACCTGCTTGTTCCTGCCAGAGGGTAGTGGAAGTCCAATTCATCCACAGGCCCTGCAGGGGAGGGATTGACTCAACACTGTAAAAGAGAAGGATAAAGGACAGGGTTCTATCTGCAGACTGCACTGCTACAGTATCCACTGGGTTAGAGGCTAGCTGCAGATGGTTTTCATAGTGTTCATTCAAGACAGGCAGATATGATTAAAGATTTCTGCATGGTGGAATTGTTCTCTTCCCAGCTGTTTGCACAAAAGAAAGTAGGTTTTTAGGAGGGTTAATTTTGTCTGCACTCTGGCTTTTCTGGGTTGTGGGCTTCTCCAGGGCCTCACCTAGGATACACAGGACACAAGGAAGGAAGGGAGGGAGCAATGGAGGGAGAAAGAAAAGGAAAGAAGAAGGGAGGGAAAGGAAGAAAAGAAAACCAGGACCTTACTGCTAGGTTGTTCTTTGAGTCTCAAAGTCCCTAACAAGTCTGCCTCTACTCCATCTTGGAGTCTTCTGCTAAGTGATTTATGTGTTTTGTAATTAGCAGAAGAAGGAAAATGGAATAGACTTTGCCCAGCACCAAAAGTACAGCCCCTTTTGATGGTTATTTAGGATTTTTTATTTTTGCTGTTACAAACAATTCTGTGATTCGTATTCTTGCTCATGCCACTTGGCCTTTTAATTCCTTAAATTCCCAGAAGTAGAAATCTTGAGTCAGGAACTATTACATCGCTAAAGCTCTTGAGATGCACAGTATATCACTACACCCCTGCAACTCTTGTTAAATGTTCTCTTCCTTTTTTAATGTTGGGCAAACTGATAGGTGAAAGACTGTTTTGTCTCTATTCATCAAAAACTGCAAACCATTATCATTTTTGTATTTTGTCTTTTGTGAATTATCACACCGTTTATTAACTTTACTATTGACGTGTTTGTATTTTACTTACCAATTTGTAAAAGCTTTGTATATGTGGCTACTCATATTTTTTTTGGCCATATAGGCTGTGACTATGATTCCCGGTCTGACTTTTCATTTGGTTTATGGGGTTTTGCCATGTGCAAGGTTTTGCTTTTTACATAGTCAAATCTATCAGTTTTTACAAATATTTTTCTATTAAGTAGACATGGCTTCCAGGTCCTACCTTGAGCCTGAATAAACTTCTTCCCCACTTTTCTCTCCTTTTTGCATTTTTTTATTATGTTAGTCACCATATGGTACATCATTAGTTTTTGATGTAGTGTTCCATGATTCATTGTTTGTGTATAACACCAGGTGCTGCACGCAATATGTGCCCTCCTTAATACCCATCACTGGGCTCACCCATCCCCCCACCCCCCTCCCCTCTAAAACCCTCAGTTTGATTCCCAGAGTCCATAGTCTCTCATGGTTCATCTCCCCCTCTAATTCCCCCCCTTCATTTTTCCCTTCCTTCTCCTAATGTCCTCCATGCTATTCCTTATGTTCCACAAATAAGTGAAACCATATGATAATTGTCTTTCTCTGTTTGACTTATTTCACTTAGCATAATCTCCTCCAGTTCCATCCATGTTGATGCAAATGTTGGGTATTCATCCTTTCTGATGGCTGAGTAATATTCCATTGTATATATCGGCCACATCTTCTTTATCCATTCATCTGTTGAAGGACATCTCGACTCCTTCCACAGTTTGGCTATTGTGGACATTGCTGCTATGAACATTGGGGTGCATATGGCCCTTCTTTTCACTACATCTGTGTCTTTGGGATAAATACCCAGTAGTACAATTGCTGGGTCATAGGGTAGCTGTATTTTTTATTTTTTGAGGAACCTCCACACTGTTTTCCAAAGTGGCTATACCAATTTGCATTCCCACCAACAGTGTAAGAAGGTTCCCCTTTCTCCACAACCTTTCCAACATTTGTTGTTTCTTGTCTTGTCAGTTTTTGCCATTCCAACTGGTATAAGGTGGTATCTCAGTGTGGTTTTGATTTGAATTTCCCTGATGGTTAATGATGGACATTTTTTCATGGTCTGTTAGCCATTTGTATGCCTTCTTTGGAGAAGTGTCAGTTCATGTCTTTTGCCCGTTTTTTGACTTAATTACTTGTTTCTTTTTTGGGTGTTGAGTTTGAGAAGTTCATCAAGATAAAAGGCTTCTGCACAGCGAAGGAAACAGTCAACAAAACAAAGAGACAACCCACGGAATGGGAGAAGATATTTGCAAATGACACTACAGATAAAGGGCTGATATCCAAGATCTATAAAGAACTTCTCAAACTCAACATCCTTTTTGCATTTGAGATGTCAGGAGGGAAAAGAAAAATGAACTTAGCTCTCCTTAAACCACCAGAAGAAGAATGCAGTAACACAAGAGGAAGACCTTCGACACTACTTTTTTGTCTAATCAGAGGTGAAATAAGAGTCTTCCACAAACACACTCAAATGTCTTTCTACTTTACCCTCACTGACCACAACCCAAGTGCCTACATCAGATACCAAATCAGAGCCATTTGTGGTGATTTTCCCACAGGCAAAGCCCCTTTCCCCTGAGAATGGCAGACACAGCATCTTATAGAGAGCCCGTCCCTATTCCCACTCTGTCTGTGCTCCAGTAGTGAATCAGGAAAGACAGTGATTGAAATAGCATATGGCAGCATCAAATACCAATTGTTCTGATTTTGACAGTTTCAGGAGTTGTCACTAACTTTTCCTCAAGCTGAGACTTACTGGTTTTACTCCAGTTTCTTTACTGTGGCATTAAGAATCCGTTTCAGTCCTCTGTGAGATATATAGCACTCATAAATATTTAAATATGCCAAAGTATTGTCCTGATTCCTATTTCAACCCATGCCCCCACTGAGCTGACCTAAGCATTCTGCTCTATTGATTCGTGTGTGAGTGAGAGAAAAATGATGGATTATTTTTATGTTTTCTTTTCAGTTATTGAAATGCTAAAATTGCAAGGAGATGATTTTATTTTCTATGATGTCTGTGAATGGTCTATAAAACACTGAATGTTGAACTTAATATATGTAACAAAGCACGGGTGAAGATGCAATTCAAAAAGAGGGCAGGAAGTTCAGAGACCCAAGCTGAACTACTGAGAGTAGGATTTCAAATTTGGAAGTAGAGGACCAAAGTTCATTTGCTGGCTTCCATTCCTTGATCGTTAATTACAGTTATTCAATTAATAATTCAGTGTCCTGAACTATTTTGATAACTCCTCATTAAGAGGATCGAAGCTGATAATTAAAGTATGGGTCAGAGACCCTATCCACAGAGAGCAAAGGCCCAAATGAGCAACATGAAAGAAGTATCATTTCACATTCCTAACATGTGAGCAGGCGATGGATATTGATGGCACCAAATAGGAGAGAAAGGGACTAACGTATGAGCTTGCAGAGCTCTGCTTTGTTCACAGTCCAAAATCAATACTACAAAGACTGCCCAACATGCTTCAGTAACTGTTCATCAATTATTTACAGGCCTCTTTTGTTCAAAGTTTCTGTTTACAAGATTACTTGAAGATGAACTTGAAAGAACAGTGTTTGTGTGTATGGGCGGCATTGGTCATCTTAGGTTGCAGATTCAGATCAAGGTACCTGTGTGCGGCATCCTTCTGTCCAGTGCTGCTTCAACTTCTATATGATTTGCATTACAGTTCCAAGACATTTTCCTGTCCATGAAGAAAGCACAAGCAATTTCAATATCCCACCTAACTGACAGCCAAGGTCAAGTGAAAGCAATGCTCCTTGAGTTATTTTCCACATTTGTCCTTGTTCTACTTTCTCAAAGTTCCCAATGACTTGGAAACAAGGAGAAAACTCTTTAAGATCTGTTCTTACTTGGTCCTAATTCTCTGTCAGTTGTGTCTTCTTAAACCTTATGCCCAGTTTTGAGGGGAGGGTCTGCTGTTTGATTCTTTTTTACGAGGTTATTACCTGGACCACAAATTACTCATAAAAGAGGAACAACTTCATCAAGAACTTAAAATATTTGCTAATCAACATGCTGAGCTTTTTTTGAGGCAAAATTCTTTTTAAAATCTCCCGTGAGATATAGTTATTATTATAACCATTTTATAGATAAACTGAAACTTACAGGGTAGAAAGCTGTGACAGTAAGTAGCAGAGCTGATCATCAAACTTGGTTTTGTTTGCCTCCAGCACTTCTTTCTCACTATCTTACACTGTTGCAGTGAACTCCTAAAAAAAGTCTTGTTCGTCCGTTGTGTAGAACAGGAATTAGCAAACTTTTCTGTAAAGGTTGAAAGAGCCAATTTTTTAGGCTTTGTGGACCCTGTGGGCTCTGTCGCAATCAATCAACTCTGCTGTAACAGTGCAAAAGCAGCCAGAGATGATAACTAAACAGATGCCCAGGCTGTGTTCCAGTAAGTTTTTATTTACAAAAACATCCAGGCTGGTTTTGACCTACAGGCTGGAGTTTGCCAACCCCTACAGTAGGAGAATCCACGTGCTTTGGGTACAACTCTTAACACTTTGCCTATTTCAGAGACACCCTAAATGGTAAAGTTAGTTAGCATTGGATTCAGTAAGTCCTTAATAGCCCATGACAAAGAATTCTGTGAGGAAATTTCTTCAGGTCCTGGAAGATTTATCTGTGAAATAGGTACTTTGGTAAGGTTGTTTCCATTGACACTTTGAGGAGACAGTACCCAACCTGTGCACCAACAAATTTTTTCCAGAAATTCCATAGTATGGGCAAAAATTCAAGTGAGGGCAGTAGGCCAAGTAGTCACTGGGCTGGACGAGGTAGGGAGTACACATCAGTCAAAGGGGTCACTGTCTCCTTTCCATCCAACAGTCTTGAAGTGGAGGAATTAGGGGCTCAGTGTTACTGCCACATCTGCAGAAAAGTCCTTGGGAAGCCATGTAACATGCTGGGTGTGCATCTGCCCGCATGCAGCCTCTGACTAAAGATTACATGGAGAAGGCTGGTGTTCTGCCAGCATACACAGTGGTATAGAGAAACTTAGAGTTGCCTACAGTCTAAGTTCAACTACAGAGTAGTAGTTGGAGGTTTTCAATATTTGTTCTGTATTGCCTCAGTCCCATACTCTCCCTTAAGTAAATAAAAGAGATTAATTACTCTTTTCAAACTCAAGTAGAAATTCAGTAGTGAATATTTTACTTTATTTTAATCTTTTTAATTAAAGTATAATTGATATACAATATCCTATTTGTTTCAGGTGGGCACCACAGTAATTCAATATTTTTAGACATTGCAAAATGATCCTTAGACTAAGTCTAGTTACCATTTCTCACCATACAAAGTTATTATAATCTTACTGATTTATTTCCCATGCTATACATTACTTCCCTATAACTTACTTTATAACTGAAGGCTGTACTACTTAATCCCCTTCATCTATTTTGCCAACCCCTCTGGTAACCAACAGCTTATATCCTGTATCTATGAGTCTGTTTCTGTTTTATTCTATTCATTTGTTTTGTTTTTTAAAGTCCATATATAAATGAAATCATATGATATTTATCTTCCTCTGACTTATTTCACTTAGGCTAATACTTTCTAGGTTAATCCATGTTGTCACAAATGGCAAGGTTTCATTTTTTTAATGGCTGAGTAATGTTCCATTGTATATTATGTATCACATCTTCTTTATCCATTCATCTATCAATGGACAGGTAGTTTGCTTCCATATCTTGGCTATTGTCAATAATGCTGCAGGGAGCAATGACGTGCATATATCTCTTCAGACTGTTTTCATTTTATTTGAATAAATACTCAAAAGTGGAATTGTTGGATTATATGATAGTTCTATTTTGAATTTTTTGAGAAACCGCCATACTGTTTCCCACAGGGCTGCACCAGTTTACATTCCCACCACCAGGGCACAAGGTTCCCTTTTCTCCACATCTTCACCAACACTTGCTACTTCTTGTCTTTTTGATAATAGCCATTCTGACAGGTGTGAGGTGATATCTCCTTGTGGTTCTCATTTGCATTTCCCTGATGATTAGTCATGTTGAGCTTCTCTTGTGTCTGTTGGTCCTCTGCATGTCATCTTTGGAAAAATGTCTATTCAGGTCCTCTACTCATTTTTTAATTGGATTATTTGCATTTCTGCTATTAAGTTGTCGAGTTTGTTGTCTCTTGTGGATAGTAACCCTTAAGCAGCTGTGTGGTTTGCAAATATTTTCTCCCATTCTGTAGGTTGTCTTCATTTTGTTGATGACTTTCTTTGCTCTGTAAAAGCGTTTTAGTTTGATGTAGTCCTTTTTATATATTTTAGTTTGTGTTGCCCTTGCCTAAAGAGACAGGTCCTAAAAAATATTAGTAAAATTGATGTCAAATACCTTACTGCCTATGTTTTCTTCTAGGACATTCATAGTTTCAGGTCTTATATTCAAGTCTTTATTTTGAATTTATTTCTGTATATGGTATAAAATAGTAGTCTAGTTGCATTCTTTTGTATATAGCTGTCCCATTTTCTCAGCACCGCTAATTGAAGAGAATGTCTTTTTCCCATTATATATTTTTGCCTCTTTGTCATTATTGATCACGTATCTATGGAGTCTTTTGATGGAGAGAGGGGGACTCTGTTCTATCCCATTGATCTGCGTGTCTGTTTTCCTGTCAGTACCATACTTTTTTATTTCTATAGCTTTGTAGTACAGTTTGAAATCAGGGAGCATGGAACCTACAGCTTACTTCTTTCCTAAAATTGTTTTGCTCTTAGGGTCCTTAGTGGTTCCATATAAATTTTAGGATTCTTTGTTCTAATTCTCTGAAAAATGTCATTGGTACTTTGATAGGGATTGCATTGGGTAATATGGACATTTAATAATACTAATTCTTCCAAGCCATGAGCAGAGATTATCATTCCATTTATTTGTGTCATCTTCAATTTATTTCATCAGTGCCAGAGTTTTCAGAGTAGTTTCTGAATCTCCTTGATGAAATTTATTTCACCTCCTTGTTTAAATTTATTCCTAGGTATTTTATTCTTTGTGATCCAATTGTAAATGGTGTTTTTTAAACTTATGTTTCAGTCTTAGTGTATAGAAACACAATCCATTCCTGTATGTTATTTTGTATCTTGTGACTACTGAATTCATTTATTCTAATAGTTTTTTGGTGAAGTCTTTAGGGTTTTCTATATATAGTTTCATGTCTTCTGCAAACTTTACTACTTTCTTTCTGACTTGGTTGCCTTTTTTTCTTATCTAATTTCTATGGCAAGAAGTTCTGATACTATGTTGAATAAAAGTAGCAAGAGTGGGCATTCTTGTCTTGTTCCTGCTTCTAGAGGAAAAGCTTCAGCTTTTCACCACTGAGTATGATGTTAGCTGTCAGTTTGTCATATATGGCCTTTATTATTGAACTAAGTTCCTTACTTGCTTTGTTGAATTTCATTAAATGCTTTTTGATTCTACTGAGATGATCACTTGATTTGTATCCTTTGTTTTATTAATGTGGTATATCATGTTAATTGATTTGCAGATATTGAACCATCTTTGTATCCCTGGAATAAATCCCACTTGATGGTGGTGTATGATCCTTTCAATGTATTTTGAATTGAGTTTGCTAATATTTTTTGAGGAATTTTCCATCCATGTTCATCAGGGATATTGGCCAATAGTTTTCTTTTTTTTTTTGTAGTGTCATTGTCTGGCTTTGGTATAATGCTGGCCTCATAAAATGAGTTTGGAAGCATTCTTTCCTCTGAAAATTTTTGAATAATTTGAGTATAGATAGTTCTTCTTTAAGTATTTCTTAGAATTCAACTGTGAAGCTATCTGGTACTAAACTTTTGGTTTGGGGAAGTTTTTAAATTACTGATTGAACTTCATTACTTGTAATCAGTCTGTTCAGATTTTTAATTCCTTCATGATTCAATCTTGAAAGGTTGTGTGTTTCAAAGAATTTATTTCTTCTAGGTTTTCCAATTTATTGACAAATAATTGTAGTAATCTCTTACGATCTTTTGTATCTGTGGTGTTAGTTGTAACTTCTCTTCCATCTCTGATTTATTTTGGCCCTGAATTTTTTTTTTTTATTAGTCTTGCTAAAGGTTTATTGATTCTATTTATCTTTTCAAAGAACCTATTTGGTCTGCTGATTTTTTTTTGTCTCTATTTCACTTATTTTCATTTTGATCACTATTATTTCCTTTCTTATACTAATTCAGCCTTGGTTTACTCTTTTTCTAGTTGTTTTAGGTATAAAGTTAGATTGTTTATTTGGGATTTTTCTTGTTTCTTGAGGTAATCCCATAACACTATGAATTTCCCTTTTAGAATTGCTTTTGCTGTATGCCATAGATTTAGGAAAGCTGTGTTTCCATTTTCATTTGTGTCAGGGTATTTTTTAATTTCCTCTTTGATTTCTTCATTGACCCACTGGTTGTTTAGTAACATGTTGTTTAGTGTCCACATGTTTGTGGGGGTTTTTTTCCCCCATTTTTCTTCTTGTAATTGATTTCTAGTTTCATATTATGGTGATTAGAAAAGATTATTTTAATCTTAAATTCACTGAGACTTGTTTTGTGGTGTAACATGTGCTCTGTCCTGGAGAATGTCCCATGTACACTTGAGTAAAATGTGTCTTCTCCTGTCTGGTGATGGGATATTCTGTATATATCTATTAAGTCTATCTGGTCTAATACATCATTTAAGGCCAATATCTTCTTCTTGATTCTGTCCAGATGATCTATCCATTGATGTAAGTGGGATGTTAAAAGACCCTACTATTATTGTATTACTGTAAATTTCTCCCTTTATGTCTGTTAACATTTGGGTTTCATATTTAGGTGTTCCTATGTTGGGTGCATAAACATATAAAAATGTTATATCCTCTTCTTGGATTGACCCCTTTATCATTATGTAATGCCCTTCTTTGTCTTTTGTTAGGTTTTTGTTTTAAATTCTGTTTTGTCAGATAGAAATATTGCTACACTAGCTTTCTTTCCATTTCCCTTTGTATGGAATCCTTTTCCATCTCTTCACTTTGAGTCTGTGTGTGTCTTTAGGTCTGAAGTGAGTAGGCAGCATATAGGCAGCATATATATAAAAAAAAATTTTTATACATTTTGCTACTTCATACCTTTTGATTGAAGCACTTAGTCCATTTACATTTAAAGTAGTATTAGAAGGTATATACTTACTGCCATTTTGTTAATTGTTTTCTGGTTGTTTTTGTCGTTCTTTCAGTCTCTTCCCTTGGGATTTAATAGTATTTTTTAGTGTTATGTTTGGGTTCCTTTCTCTTTATTGTTTGTGTATCTATTGTAGGTTTTTGGCTTGTGGTTACCATGAAGATCATATACAGTGGCTTACATATGTAGCAATCTATTTTAAGCTGATGGTTGCTTAAGAAAGCATTAAAACACATTTTAATGCCCCACATTTTTAGTCCCCACTCTGTGCTTTGTTTTTGATGTCTTATTTTACTTCATTTTGTTTATCCCTTAACTACTTATTGTAGTTAGAGTTGGTTTTACTTTTTGTCTTATAACCTTCATAGTAACTTTTCAAGTGGCCGATTTGCTGCTTTTACTATATATTTGGTTTTACCATTGAGATTTTTTCTTTCCTATATTTTCTAGTTTCTAGTTACAGCCTTTTCTATTTAAAGAAAACACTTTAACGTTTCTTGTAAGGCTAGTTTAGTAATGATTAACTATTTTAGCTTTTGTTTTTCTAGGAAACTCTTTACTGCACCTTAAATTCTGAATGACAACCTTGTCAGGTAGTGTGTTCTCAGTTGTAAGTTTTCCCTTTCAGCACTTTGAATGTGGTATGCCACTCCATTAGGGCCTGCAACGTTTCTGCTGAAAAATCAACTAGTAGTCTTATGAGGTTTCCCTTGTATTTTATTATAATATGTCTTGGTTTGGATCTCTTTGGATTCTTCTTGTTTGGGATTGTGCTTTCTGGATCCAGATGTCTGTTTCCTTCCCCAGGTTAGCAAACTTTTCACCCATTATTTCTTCAAAAAAGTTTTTAACCCCTTTATCTCTTTATTCTTCTGCTGGGATAAATATAATGCAAATGTTAATATGCTAGATGTTGTATCCCAGAGGTCTCAAACTATTCTCATTTTTTAATTCTTTTTTCTTTTTGGTCTTCTGATTAGGTAATTTCCACTATTCTCTCTTCCAGATTATTGACCTGTTCTGTGTCATCTAATCTGTGGTTGATTCCCTCTGGTGTATTTTTCAGTCCAGCTATTATAATCTCCAACTTTGTGACTTCTGTTTGGTACTTTCTTATATTTTCTAATTCTTTGTTGAAGTTTTCACTCTATTCTTACATTCTTCTCTGGAGTTGTATGTTATATGAGCTTCTTTATCACCATTACTTTGAACTCTTTATCAGGTAAATTATCTCTGTTTTATTAGGGGTTTTTTTTGGGGGGGTAGTATCTTGTTCTTTTGTTCATAATATATTCCTCTTCTCATTTTTTTTTTTTTTTTTACTTTCTGTGTTTGTATCTAAATTATGGAGAACACCTACCTCTCCCAGTCATGAGTCACCTTGCATTGGAGCATCCCCTTTGTAGACTACATGTGCCTGGTGGCTTTGGCTGACCAGCTGGAGCTGAATAAGGTGCAGCCTGGAGGGTTCCGGAGTGTGCTACACCAAGGCCACCCTGGCAGGACAGCTAGAGCTGGAAATGGACCACAAAGTCACAGGACGCTGTGAACCAGATCCGCCTTTGGCAGGATAGTTGGAACTGGAGCATTCATGGGCTGGGGTTCTCAGAACATCTCCCCTATAAGGCTGTCCTGGAGGGATGGCTGGAACTGAAGTAGAAGTGTGCACTCTCTGCTTGCCACCCTGGAAGGATGGCTGGAGTGATGCAGTCCTGATGGGGTCCTGAGGTGCTGTGTGCTTGGGTTGCCTAGCAGGATGGCTGGGTTGGGCACAGACCAGGGGAGACCAGGAGCACACACTGAGACCACCTTTGTAGAATGGCTGGAGTTGATGTAGGCTTGGGGCCTGGGGATTGCTGAGTGCCTGGGCCCTGCTGAGTGCCTGGGCCCTGCTCCCATCTACACTATCAAGGTCAAGGGTTATATAAACAGTGGTGCCTGGTGGCACCTCAGACCCCAAAGAGAGTTCAAAGAGTCCTCACACTTTGGCAGATGCTCTAGAGTTAGTAAATGGCTTTCCTTCACTTACGGTGTAGTTGCCCTTTAAATAAATGGCTGTTTCTTTGCTGTGTCCTAAGGCAGGTGAGTCTGTATACAGGGCCCTCAGTGATATCCGTCCCTAGTGCAGATCATCACATCAGGGGTAGGGTTCCCATCGTTACTATGTCTCCCTCTGTCCTGTTCTTCTCTAGGCGGTCCCTCTATCATTGGTTGTGCCAAAGCCATTCAGTCAGCACTCAGTTTTTCTTCAGGAGGAATTGCTCTATATTGAGTTGTAGAGTCTGTGTGTCCATGGGAGGAGGTCAGTTCTGGGACTTCTTAAGATGAAAGAACCATCTCCTTTTGCCCAACTTAAAAATGTTAGCAGTGAGATTTTTCATCAGTGTATTGGTACATTATAAGATCATGGCAAAGAGTGCAAGTGCTGAACCCTGATAAAGTAGGTCAGATGCTAGCCAGATTCTAAGGCTAGCCAATTTCCCTGACACCCTAAGACACAGGATTAGTATAGATTATCCCAAAAGCTCTCAAGGAAAAGTAAATCTACAGTTTCTGATCTTTTTTTCATGATTCCTCATTATATAATTTCTAGTAGTAACTACTTGTGTGAGTTTGGGCAAGTTTAATTTTATTGGTCCTAAATTCTATAAAATGGGAATATTCATAAAGACCTAACGGAGAGAAGAAAAACGGATTTGTGCGTATAAGGGTAGATCACTTGGGGGGGGGGGTCTTCATTAAGTGTTTGTTGAATGAGTAGAGTTCCCCATGTATATAGTTGAGGTCCATATGGTTTAGAGCAACAAATCTGGATCTGAGGGAAAGCTATAAAATCTAGGAGGTTGTTGCTGGTTCCTTTGGAGAGGCCAAGGCTAAGTCCACAGCCCTTGCTGGGCAGCGTCAAGTTTTAAGATAAAAGAATTGAAAGTCTTCAGGTGTTGAGATCACAACTACCACACTTAGTGGGCTTAATGCTGACATGACTAATGTTCTCACAACACCCTTGGTATCTTTGCTTTAAATTCTGGAATACATAGAAAACTGTCTTATCTACTTCCCTCCAGGAAAGGTATACGAATGATAACATTAAAATGCTTCTGCAGTGCAAGCTCCATTTTAGGACTAACTTTTGAACTTGATAAAAAGTATACTTTGAAGCAATAATGGATGAAGTGGCAGTTGTGATACCCGCTATTTTCCCTAATGGACCACTTACTCCCCCAAAGTAGTTTACACCCTAGAAATGTACCTCAAGGTGAAGCAGTGTCATTTTAACTTGATCTTTTTTGGCGTACTACATCAGATGTATGGGCAAAAGATGGAGACATTCTTTCAAATACCATAAAATTGACTGTTTTTTTTTAACCCTCTCCTCTTACAATGGAGGGTTCTATAGTAAAGGCAGCTGAGTATATAAAGCATCATGCATGGTCCTCAACTTAAATCTCCCTAGATTTTAAATTATCTTTAATGCTACATGTTGAGGTCTTAAGTTTGCCATACAGTTCACATGCCCAAAATTAAGTATAATTTTTATTTTTCACGTTTGCATTTAAAATTTGCAAGCCTAGGGTATTAACATGAAGTCTTAAGGCAATAAAATAATCACAAAAACTTACGTGCCATCAGCAGAATGAATTTTTTACTTACTAATAGGACAATAATAATTCTAGTAAGCATCCCGTCAAATTCAAACAAAGTTAGCCAACAAATCGATGTCCCCTATTTCCATTCTTTTTGCAAGACTAAAATCAAGTAGATGTAATTGTTACTGCTATAAATGTTATAGTAATATTCTCTCCCCCCCCCAATTGTGAAAGGACAGGGATAATAGTGCAGAAAGGATGTTTTTGGCATTTCTTAATATATAAAATCCTATATTACAGTAGTATGTGTTTTAATGACATTATGCATTTAAAATCTGGGTCAGTCACTTTTCATCTGTAATATATTTCTGCATGACAGCATCTGAGAATATGTGGACACACATCTGCTGCAAAATCATTAAACCAAGAAAAAAATGACTCAGATTTTACTTACATTTAAAGAAATAAAACAACTAACAAATGAGAGAACAGCTAAGAATAAATCATTTACAGCCTAAAAATTCAACATTTCAAACAAAATATTTTAATACATTTGACACAAACTGGATCTTAGAAATCACCCTTGATCTAACAGAGACTGTTTTATATTTTAAGTGATTTACCTTTATGACTACACCTAAGCCATAAAAATCCCAACAGGTTTTATTTCTTTTGTGAATATGTCATGATCAAGCTTCGGTTATAAAATATTAGAGTTGAGATATACTTCCTTAGCACTCAGTAAAATGGTGCACAGAAGTTAAAATGTTATTTTATTTCTGCTAACCTGACAATAGAACTTAAAATGCAAAAATTTAAATCCTCTAAAGCAAAAATACAAATACACACACAATAACCCCGATAAGTCTATTTGTCGGGATTTATAAAATGAATTTTCTTCACCAGTTAATCAGAGTTCATTAATCTATATCTGCAAATATGTTTTGCCAAAATGTTTTGGTACTGAGATCCCTTTCAAACCACTTTAATTCAAGGGCTAAAGGAAACGTTCAAAAGAGGAACAGAATAAGGACCCTGTGAACCTGTCCATGTTCCTTTGTGAAGGCAGAAAGACATGGAAGGCCCAGTGGAGATCCATTTTGAAGTCTCTGCTTTGTTCCTCCAGGGTTTCTTGGAGGTATGTTCCTCGGGATCCAGATAGGATGTGAATTGTGTGGCAGCCCATAGCTATAATTCAATGTAATAAAATCATGAAGCGGAGAGGGCTGAGACAGTTAAGTAAATGACACTCCTTACAGCACACACATGCGAATGTGATGTTGCTGAAATCCGAGACAATTTCCCCCAAACCAGCCAGGACAGTAATCCAATTAAGAGACCTCTGCATCCTGTCGCTCCTCCAGGATTAAGCATACCTCTCTTCGCTACCGTGTTACCTAAAACAAATTAAATAAGTGAGCATTCAGTATCTCATCCCCACTGAAGACAGTACTTTCTGCTACCAGACCCAGAAGTCCCTGTCTCAACCTCACCAAATCAACTGTTCAAATCAAATTCTTCTTCACAGTTCTTGCTTCCAGGTTGCAAAGAAAACATGCACAAAGACTTCCACAACATGGTATTATGTACCTTAGCTTGGTATATTGTTGAGTTATAAAAAACCCATCAGATTAGGTACATTCATTGCCCACAGAGTTAATGTATGCCTGCTGAGCATGCTTTCTTGAAGGCACTACATTTTTTTTCAAATGAATACCAATTAAGATCAGTGTATGTCAATCTGAAAATGTTACCTTTGTTTTTTTTTTTTTTTTTTTAATATTTTATTTATTTATTTGACACAGAGAGAGAGAGAGAGCAAGAGAGCAGACAGAAGCAGGGGGAGTGGGAGAGGGAGACTCAGGCTCCCTGCTGAGCAGGGAGCCCGATGCGGGGCTCGATCCCAGGACCCTGGGATCATGACCTGAGCCGAAGGCAGACGCTTAACGACTGAGCCACCCAGGTGCCCCCTGAAAATGTTACCTTTGTTACTTACTTTTTAATGTAGTTAACTTTTATTTACTCAAGAGAGAGAGTGAGAGAGAGCACGAGCAGGGGGAGAGGGAGAAGAAGGTTCCCCGCTGAGCAGGGAGCCCAAGGTGGGACCCGGGGATCATGACCTGAGCCAAAGGCAGCCACTTAACCAACTGAGTCACCCAGGCATCCCCCCCTTTTTTAATGTAGTTAACTTTTATTTTTAAAAATAAGTTATTATGGGGCACCTGGGTGTCTCAGTTGGTTGAGCATCTGACTCTTGATTTCGGCTCTGGTGGTGATCTCAGGAAGATTGAGCCCCAGGTCAGGCTCTGCACTCAGCAGGGAATCTGCTTGAGATTCTCTTTCCCACTCCTTCTTCCCTGCCCTGACTCTCTCTCTCGTTGCATGCTCTCTCATATAAATAAATCCTTAATAAAAGAAATAGGTTCTTTTAGAAAACTGCCATAATTACTAGAAACAGACATTCATTAAGAAGTGTACTGTTGTTTTCTCTATTTTTAAATACTTATAAGAAAAAAGATTAGCAGTTTCTTGAGTTTTATTTGGTCAGGTAAGGTGTAAGGTATTTTACAGGTTAGATAATCCATACACAAGCTAGAGGGGGGAAAAACCCAAAAGCTTGAGACTTTAACAGGCCTACAGCGTGAAAAAGGCATCACTCCTGGCCTTTAGACCCAATCAAGTATTTATTCAAACCTCAGATTTGCTATTAATTGACATATAGCCTTTATTTTAGATATTCTACAATATAGTTGCCCTTTTGTTTGTGAGGGAAATACTATAGCAAACACAACAAAAACCCTGTCCTCGTGGAGTTTATAGAACAAGTATGCTAGCCTTATTCTAGGTAAAGGACCAGACAGAAATTTGTTCAGCATTGTACGCCATACAGTTACTGCCACTACTACTTAGCCTTTATAACACAAAAGGAGCATAGACAATTCAGCATGTAAACTAATGGACATTGTTTTATTCCAGTAAAACTCTAGTTGTAGACACTGAAATTGGGACTTCGTGTAATTTTCATGTTATGAAACATTTTTTTCCTTTTGATTGCTCCCAACCCTTTAAAACCATATAGTCCAGTCTTAGCTCACAGACCACAAAATATAGGCCAAGGGCTGAGTGTGGCTTGCAAGCCACAGCTTGGTGACTCCTACTGTAGAGGAAATAGTTGGACCAACAGGCAAAGGAACGACATGTCAGCAAGTGATAGGTGCTATGGACAAAAAGATACTAGGGCCAAGAGGGTAGGGCTCTATGGATTTCTAGAGGTTGTCATATGAGGAGCTGCTTGAAGGAGACAAGGGAGCCCTGACTACCCGGGAGAAGAACTTTGGCCTTTTTCCACCTGGGGCACAAAGAGGAGACCAGGGATGCATGGCCAGACTGCCAACTTAAAGGGATCACATTGGTAGAAGTGATGAAAGGTGAGGCCAACAGGACTTGTGAAAATGAGGACAATGGATGTGAGAGAATGAGGATTCAAGCAAAGTCTTGATCTCAAATACCCAGATAATGGCGATGGTAATTTTGTAGGATGGGGAGAACTATCAATCACTGCTTTAGCTTCTTCAGCTGCTAAATGTTAAATTAGCACCTGCTCCCTTCAGTTGTACTGAAGAGTAAGTGAGATGTGAATGGCGTGGCCCAGGGCTTGGCATGTGGTTGACACTCAGGAAAGCGTGGCTCTTATCCCATTAGCTCCTCATGGATCTGCCATGCATCCACGCATATAAGTTAACAGTGTTCACAGCCAGGTAGCAACCTATATCTAGGTTAAGGAAGCTTTGCATGCCCAGCTCGTTCTGGAGTTGATCTCTATTAAAGTTGAATGGTAAGAAAGATTCTTTACGATTTATTCTCCTGTCAAATTTTCATTTTGCTAACTGTATATGGAAGGTTCGTTGTTGCTTTAGAATTTGGTGGACCTAAGGTTGCTAATTACCAATACTAGCTCCACTCTCACATGACAGGGTACTCTGAGTATTTCAAGCTCTGGCCCTAGGGATCAAGAAAGACAAGACTTCTGGCTAAAGGATCCGTCTCAGCTGGACCTTAAAAGACAAGTAGAATTTTATAAAAGGGAACAGATGAAGAAGGCAGCAGTGGGATATGGAAATACATGGTCTATTGGGTGAGTCATATTGATGGCTCATCTCAAGGTGCTTATACTCTATTTTCTGTTACCCATGGGAATCCATTGGTGGTCTCTCACCAAGGAGAAATCTAGGCAGGGAAATAAAGGCAAGAACAGAGCAGGTACAGAGCCTGGTTAAATGAGAATCAACATAAGAACAAATTTTTGAGAATGGTTTGCTAAGCCCCATCCCAGACTTACTATACCAGAATACCCTAGGGGTGGGGCTCAAAACGGTGGATACACGTTCCCATGATAAGTTTCCTGCAGCCACTGTTACCATTAAATAATTATAATATTTGGTCAAGAGAGAATGAGGATGATCCATGGTGGTAGCCTAAGAAACAGAGGGAAGGTTACCATTTAGAGCACGTTCCAAGGAAGATACCGTAAGGACTGGATCATCTTAGATCTTGAGGGTGAGAGGTGTTGCCCTGTTGTTTACATTAACTCCTATCTCTAGTTTTCTAATATGAAATATTGGAAACATGTAGATACTAAGTGGAAACTTTGAAGAGCTACATGAAGTAAGAGAATCAAATAAGATGCTTACAAAGAGCTACCAAAAAGAAGAAAAAAAAAAAATTCTCTAAAGCAGATTTTTTCAACCCCAACACTATTTACATTTGGAGCCAGATAATTCTTTGCTATGGGGGGGCCCTCCTGTGCATTTTAAGATTTTTAGCAGCCTGTCTGGCCTCTCCCCACAAAATGTCCATAAAACCCCCATTCCCCAACGTGTGGCAACTAAAAATATCCCCTTGATGGAAAAATTACCCCTGGTTGAGAACTACAGCTCCTAAGACATAGCTCTTCACCCGCAGATGTTGGAAAAATAAAAACATGACAAATCTAAAATTTCTTGAAATTCACTATGATTTACTTCCATTTTCAAACAAAAAACAGCCCTGGCCAGTGGTTCACTGTGGTGATAAAACAACATCGTGCAGTTGTTAGGAGCTTTAATATGAACAACTCAAATGTAAAGGAAAACTGAGGCTGGATGACAATGAGAGTTGTAGTTCTCCATGAGAACTAGTAGCTGAAGTTCTCTCTGGAAACACTGAAAACTGTAGAGGCAGAATAAACTCACAGCTACCTTTTTACCCCTGGAAAAGACCGGATGACTGGCTTGGAAATGGTCCCCCTCGTTGTCATATCTTCATTTAAGTCTGTTAATATCTCAACTTGACTGCTTACTCTTTTCATATTTGCATTTAAATGGAAAACAAAATTCTGACATAGGTGGCTTACTGCAGGATTATATTTTTTCAACGTTTCCATGTTTTGATGTTGCTATACATGAACTGTTTAAGGAAAATGAAAACTACTTTGTTATACCCCCTCTAGGGCTGCAATGGTTTACCTCTGTAGGACCTCTGTCATACTTGTGGTGTAAGGTTGCTGTCTATTTTAAGAAAAAGACACAGCTTCTGAGGGTACTAAGCTCTCCCAGGAAGCCAGTTACACCTCTACAAATGAATTTACTCTGTTCATAAGATCCATAAAAGACATAGAATGTTTTATGCAGTTCAAGTCACAATGACTTGGATTAATAAAGGAAACAAAGTTTTACTACTTCAAGATTATTCTCAAGTGGCATATCACTAAAAAAAAAAAAGCAGCTAAGTATCATTATGGCTTAGGGAACTGTATTATGTTTCTACAACTTTAAAAGTGCCAAATGAAATGTCACTACCATTGAGGATTTAGCTAGAGCAAACTTATATTCCCAGCACAGAGAGCCAAAATGCCCCTAAAGGTTTGCTTCCTGCAAATGCTCTAACTGCACATAAATAGAGAGGGAGCCGCTCCAGCAAGAGACTACTTAGACACATTCTTTTCCGGAACACAGTTGGCTTGTGCTCATGGCTTATTTTATATTTATATATAAAGATCAATACAAGTATAACCTTCTGACTGACTGTTAGTCTACAAGCAATAGGATAAAAGGAAATTTTTATCAATGATGGATGTAAGACCCCAGCTTGTTGGCAGCTCCAAGATTTTTACTCAGGAAGGGGATAGGGAAAAAAGGGCTGAAAGGGGCCAGTGGGGAAAGGAGAGTGGAATTACTTTAAGGCAGAGTTTGCTTAGCAAGCACACTTGGGTTTACATAGATTGGAAGTTAATTTGGAGTAGCTTAGAAGCGGACTTGATAGAAATGATGGGAGCGTTAACCTCCTTCCTCCACCAGCAAAGGACTCCACGAACTTCCACTGCTCTGGATATAAGAGCACATGCAGGCGTAACTCAGAGGCCTGCAGGTTTGGGTCCAGACCAGCCCAGGAAAGCAAGTATTGCCATAAAGAAAACATCACAATAAAATGAGTATCATAATAAAGCACGCCAAAGTAATTTTTTGGTTTCCCAGTGCCTATAATAGTTATGTTTATACTGTGCTGTACTCTTTTAGGTGTGCAATAACATTTTGTCTAAACAAAAATGTACATGGCTTAATTTAAAAGCACACAAAAAATGCTAACCCTCATCTGAGCTTGTATCCAGACCTAATCTTTTTCCTGGTGGATGGTCTTGCCTTGATGTTGATGGATGCTGAAGAATCGGGGTGGTGGTGGCTGTGGCAATTTCTTTTAGCAAGACCATCTGGCCTGCCACACTGACTGACTCTTCCTTTCATGAACGACTTCTCTATAGCGTGCCATGTTGTTGATAGCATTTTACTCGCAGAACTTCTTTCAAACTGGGAGACAATCCTCTTAAGCCCTGCTGCTGCTTATCAACCAAGTTGATGTAAGATTCTAAATCCTTGGTTGTCACGTCAACCATCTTCACAGCATTTTCACCAGGAGTAGATGCCATCGCAAAAAAAACACTTTCTTTGCTCGTCCATAAGAAGTGCTTCCTCATCAATTACGTTTCTCATGAGATGGCAGCACTTTATTCCCATGTTCAGGCTCCTCTTCTAATTCTAGTGCTCTTGTTATTTCCACCACATCCCCAGTGACTTCCTCCACTGAAGTCTTGAACCCCTCAGAGTTGTCCATGAGTGTTAAAATCAACTTCTTCCAAACGCCTATTAATTTTGACCTCTTCCCATGAATCAGCGATGTTCTTGATGGCATCTAGCATGCCCAGATCCATCTGTGGCAGTTGCAGCCTTATAATAAGAAAGACTAAATGACATCCATTCTGCAGCCCTTGGATCAAGGAGTCATGTTAGCAGCCATGAAAACATTAATCAACATTCATCTCCATCAGAGCTTCTGGGGGACCAAGTCCATTGTCACTGAGTGGTAATATTTAGAAAGGAATCTTTTTATAAGCAATAAGTCTCAATAGTGGATTTTAAATATTCAGCAAACCAAGCTGTAAACAGATAAACTGACATCTAAGCTTTGTTGCATTTCTAGAGCACAGACAGAGTAGATTTGGTCTAATTCTTAAGGACTCTAGGATTTTTGAAATGGTAACTGAGCATTGTCTGCCGCCTAAGGTCACCAGGTGCATTAACCCCTCACAAGAGTCAGCCTGTCCTTCAAAGCTTTGATGCCAGGCATTGACTTCTCCTCTCTCGCTATGAAAGTCATGGATAGCATCTTCTTCCCTTAGGAGGCTGTTTTGTCTACAACGAAAATCTGTTGTTTGGAGTAGCCACCTTCTTTATTTTAGCCAGCTTGCTGCAGCTTCCACATCAGCACTTGGCGCTTCACCTTGCACTTGTATGTTACGGACATACCTTCTTTGTTAAACCTCAGGAACCAACTTCTGCTAGCTCCAAACTGTTCTTCTGCACGTTCACAGAACTGAAGAGAGTTAGGGCCATACTCTGGATCAGGCTTTGGTTTAAGGGAATGTTGTGGCTTGGTTGATCTTTTATCCAGACCACTGAAACATTCTTCATATGGGCAAAAAAGGCTGTTTCCCTTTCTTATCATTTGTGTGTTCACTGGAGTATTTTAAGACTTCCTTCATGGCTTTTTCCTTTGCATTCACAGCTTGGCTAATCGTTTGGAGCAAGAGGCCTAGATCTGGGTCTATCTCGACTTTTGAACAAGGGCCTCCTGACTAAGCTTAATCATTTCTAGCTTTTGACTTAAAGCAAGAGACATGTGATTCTTCCTTTCACTGGAACACTTACAGGCCCGTGTAGGTTTGTTAATTGGCCTCATTTCAATATTGTTGTATCTCGGGAAATAAGGAGGCCCAGGAGAGGAAGATAGACCGGGGAAGAGAACACATAGGTGTACATATTAAGTTTGCCATCTTACAGGGCTGCCACCCTAAAATTATAATAGGACCATCAAAGATCGCTGATAACCGTAACAAGTAATGAAAAGGTTTGAAATACTGCAAGAATTACCAAAATGTGACACAGAAACACTAAATGAGCCAATGCAAATGATGCCAAGACACCTGCTTGATATAGGGTTGCCACAAACCTTCAAGTTGTAAAACAAAAACAAAAAACAAAACAGTCTATGCAAAGCATGATAAAATGAGATATGCCCGTATCAGGTTATTTATCCTAGTCATCTTTATATTACTTACAAAAAGTTTACAATTAATGTTAAATAGTTTTGAGCCTGAAATTATGATTTTAACCAGGTAACTAATCGTCTGACTTACTGTACTATTAATTTTGTATTTGATGTCAGCTAAAATTTACATTTACAGTTTTCTATAAAATGTTACCATTTGTTCTAAATGTAATCTTTTATTATGGGACTATCAAGGTCACTGCAAACATGGGGCCTGACCTCATAGGTCTCTTCTAGAGAGAAAGCTCTAGGTGCTAAGCACCTCAAGACACCCTGCCATGTAAAGTAGAACCATAATCAATGCTCAGAGATACACGAGACACGAATCCAATCAGTGACGGACTCTGAAGAAATAATGGTGAAGTAGAAAAGAAAGGAGGGAAGCACGTTCCATGAAGAACACCTTCCTTTGCAACCACAAAGGCACCATGGTAAGAGGTACCAACAGAAGGCTGAAACGGGGGAAAAAAAAAGAGTAAATAACCCACCAAGCCACCTCCCTTCGTGAAGCACCAGACTGGCAAGACCAGTGTAGCAAGAGAGACAGACTAGCTTAGAAGATCTCATTTCACAAAAGTGATGGGAGTCATCGTGTGGAGAATGAGGCAGCAACTCAGTCCTCCAGATGAGACATGGTGGGGACAGGACCCCTGTGGTAAGGATGGTGACACACACTCAAGGAGGGAGTTGGGAGGAACAGTCCCAAGGACCAATAATAGATGGGACATGGGGACATTAAGGCAGAGAGATTTCTGGCTCAAGAACTGGGTGGATGGCGGTACCCTTCTGAGACAGGGTGGCCTGGACAGAGGATCACTGGGGGGAGGCAACTCTTGACTTGTGACAGCTTGAATTTGAGTCTCCACCTATTAAAACTCCTCCCAGGAAGTATCCCTCCCTCAGCAAGTCAACTGTGTGTGGAACCTCGCCGTGCTGTTTTGATACACTGGCCTGTCAACTCCGATCCCTTTATTTTAAACTGGGCTCTTGAAGGAGCTGTAATGAATTTCGTGGCCCTGCCTAAAATAACAAGTTCATCCCCCAAATCACTGCTCTGTAAAATCAGACATAAAGGGCAATACTCAGAAATGGGCTTTTCAAAAGGCCAAAGTAATAGGGTGGCTCAACATAAAATAATGCAGTGGTGCCAGGATAAAAGGAAGGGGGGAAAACCGCATAGTTAATAATCTGCGGAAGTTGTAAAGGAGAACTGCATGTGTCTATACTTGCCTTTGTAGTTTTGACTTTATTGCCACTGCTACAGGACCAACCTGAGTAATCTGGCAGCACTTTACAATCCTCTCCTTCCAAGCAAGGATTCATGTGACACCACCATTTCTGAATCACGATGGAAGCTGTAAGACAAAGGCCACATAATGTTTGTGATACTTGCTTCCTCCAACTATGGACAACATAAAGCTCATACGGATCAATACACTGACTTCAAAGATTGTTAGTAAGAACTATTTCACAGTAAGTAAATTTAAAGAATTATGCTTTAGATAAGAGTAAGATGCCAAGCTTTGCAGCATGCCTGGATTTGAACTTGGCCATGCTACTTTTTTTTTTTTCCCAATGACCTTCGACTAGTTATTTAACTCCTCTTGGCCTCAATTTCTTCATCTGTAAATTGGGGATAATAATAGAAGCTCGCCACAGATGTCAAGAGGATAAAGCTAATCCATATCAAACTCTCTGCTAGCCAGGGGCCAGGCACTAGTTTGTCAGAAAATGTTAGCTATTGCTGTGGTCATCATTTTGTAGGCTCCAATGGTGGACGCAAACCTGGCCAAGTTGTTACATTTGATGCTCTCTGTTGTCGGGGCACAACCCAAAACAGTCAGCATTTCCATCACAGAGTCATTCACCTCTCCATGCCGTTCCAGCAAGTGGTGAGTAACACCTTGAATTCAACAACCAGAAACCAAGTGAAGGTGGAAGAGCGTGGCGCTCCCTCACTTGCCCACATTCTAGACTCGCGATCTCACCTGTGAATTCCCTTTCCCCCTTATCCCATCATCTCTGCTGCCATCTGCCAATAAGATGAGGAAGCAGAAAATTCTCTGGGTTTGGAGGCAGATGAAGACACGTTAAGGAAACTCTTATCAACTTGCCTGGGTATTCCCACAAAGGACAAAGGGATTGTGATTCAGTTTTATGGTGAGCTCACAAATGGTATAGGTCAGAGATCTGGGGCTGCGGGTAGGGTGTGTAGGTTCAAGGGGGGAGGGTCGTTGAGCCCTGTTTTTCTGTTGAAATAACAGCACTTTGGTTAAAAAAAAAAATACCCCAATGGATTTGATTCCAACTACCATTGCCTACCATTTCAAACAAGTCTTGAGAATTCCTAATAGCTATTTTTTCTGGAGGGTCAGGCACCCTGCTAAATGTATTTCCTGCATTTTGTAGAGGAGAGAAAACTGAGGCCCTTTGACAGAGGCATTCTAATGCTAGAGCCCCTTCTTCAACCCTTAAAGTCACACCCCTCCCTCACACCAGAGATCTGTAGGAGAAACAACTAGAGGTGTAGAGACAGTAACAAAAGCAGGGAACATGGCAAGCTCATGCATTAAAAACTCTGCTCCTGGGCACCTGGGTGGCTCAGTCGTTAAGCGTCTGCCTTCGGCTCAGGTCATGATCTCAGGGTCCTGGGATCGAGCCCCTGGCTCCGCAGGAAGCCTGCTTCTCCCTCTCCCACTCCCCCTGCTTGTGTTCCCTCTCTCACCGTGTCTCTCTCTGTCAGAAAATAAATAAAAAATCTAAAAAAATAAAATAAAAACTCTGCTCCTATCAGGCCAACGCAATATGGCATGGTTAGGGCGCTGGACCATTTCATTATCGGCTGAAGTGGCTAGACATTTTGTCTACTCCCCATGAAAACCACCGTTCCTGATTCTGGCCAAATACTGTGCTTCTATCTGATAAACCAATCATACCTCAATGAGTTAGAACTGTGATCTAGAAGAACCATAAGCTATTTAAGTCAGAAGGTGCCAGCACTGAGAAGGAATATAGCTAAATGGGTTATTTATTTTGTCAGAGAGTGCCACTGAACTTGAGTGGATGGATGGAGACACCTGGGCGAAGTCTGAGAAAGCCGTATTCTTTTCAGTCACTGATATTACAACAATCCCACCTCAACACTGTATGGAGCTTTGTTATTTTCAAGGCCCTTTTACATACTGTTCCTCTTTCGATTATCTCAACAACCTTCAGAAGCAGGAAGAGGGGGCAGATGGCCAGAAATAAAAACGAGAGCTTTCCACAAAGAGAGTAAAATGAGGGAGGAGGTACTAGAATCAACTTCTTTCTCTGCATCTACAAATCTTTCTGCTGTACCACAACTTATAATAATAGTTAGATTAACATATGCTACGTAGAGTTTGACCAGATTCAAAGTCCTTCATTATCTTCTGAATACCTTAGGCCAATCCCAAGTAGATATAAAGATAAGTAAGACATGGTTCCCAACCCTCAATTTAAAATTCCATCTGCAGGACTGCAGAAGTTATATAAATGTTGACAGAGCTTAAGTTATATTTACACAGAGTTACAGCTGAATTTAAAATACTTTTTTTTTTTTAATCTTTAAAACCGTTCCCTTAGGCAGATTCTCTGCCACTCAGCAGTGGGCACCTATGTACTCTTGACAGGGGCCAGGGCTACATGGAGGATTCCACAGAAGCCCAGGCAGCTGACAAGTGATCTGCCCCAGTGAAGGCACGCGGTGCATTGGGTCAGGGAGTGACCTACCTGGAAGCCAGGAGACCCAGTTGAGCAAGGTGGGTGGTCTGAGAAGCAACCTTCAAGGGCTCTCAATGCCAACTCCAGATTAGACTGGATTCCCCAAGGGGTAGGGAGCCATGGAAAGTTTCTGAACAAGGGGGTGCAATAAGGCAGGGAAAACTGTGTGCCTGGGAAAGCTAGTCTGGCAGGGGATAGTAAACAATTTGGGACAGAAAGGAGTCTGAAGGAGACCACTTGAGGTATAAAGTGAGAAATCTGGGAATAAATTCCCTACAGAGGAAATCATCTGATTCATTCTATGTCAACTTCACAGCAAAGAAATGCTAATACTTCCTCACTGGCCTCATGGGGTCCTAAGATCATTCTGATGCCAAATCTAGAAGAGGAGCTTGAGGGGAAAAAAAGATTCAGGCATTCATCACCAAAAACTATGCCAATTCTTAACTACAGAAAAATTAAAAGACTTTCATAGTATTTTGTTTAAGGCTTTCAATTTATTTAAACAAAAGAAGAAAGCATGTATGATCAAGCTCTTGCGGAATTATTTACCAGTTTTCTTTCATTTAACTGGAAAATATGGAGTGATTTTTCTGAAGACAGAATCACAATAGGTTCCTTAAAAGAGCAACCTATCTTGAAATTTAAAATATTTCTATTTGCCAAAAAAAAAAAATCATTTTCATATTTGAGTGAAGAATACATTTAAGAGGAGCCCTCCAAGTGTTAGAGACGTACTTACTTAACAGCAAATGTTCTTTCAGAAAAGAAAGTCTTAATGAGCGCCACCCTAGTAGCCATAATAAAAGTTTCAAATTCCTTTATGCGTTAAAGACTGACTAAGGAACTCATAGCAAGGGTGAGAACCAACTGAGGGTTTCACCCACCAGTGAATAAGGTGATTAAAAAGCCCAGAAGTTCCAGTGTTGAATGCCTACTGAGCTGGGCTTTGAGCTGAGACAAAGGATGCAGAAGTAGGATTTTATTAAATAACTCTTGAGAACATCTGCCCACTTAACTGAGCCTTGTCTTCATAGGAAAATAAGTTTGTAGGAGGTATCTATTTTATCCTGTTCAAAATACCGTAATATACTAGAGATGAGAAAGTGTCTTGTCACTTCTATTTTTAAAATAAAATTCTTTAGAAAGCCCCATGCCTCCCTGACTTAGGAAAATACAAAACATCCCTATCTTCAAGCTGCCAACCTGTAATGAATTTCTAGTTTTATGCAGAAAGAAAGAAGAAAAAAAAACCAGTGAAACTCTGGTTTTATGGTAGTGACTAGTGTTTTCTGTGATGTTGTTTTCTAGGTGAAAATGTAATGGGACCAATTAGCTATCTTGCTCTTGGTGCATTTTCTGTACTCTCTGTTGTATAAAATAGATGGAGATTTTTTTTTCTATCCCTTGTCCCAATTAAACATTAAATAAAACACAAGATGTATTCATATAGCTATTTCTATAAACCCACCTTCGAGTAAGACCAACACCAGGGCTCACTTCTCAGGAGTTGGTCTTTCATTTTTTGACCTCGTTTCATTGCATTTACAGAGTTAAGGCTTTTCTAAAGAAAAGCGTATTTTTACACTGAAGGTACAGACCGAAAGATGAACACATCTTCCTAGAATATATACTGTCTTAAAAATGGAAACAATCACAAAAATATGCTCTGAGATTTTCAGATAATTTAGCTGATTTGCTCTTAACATTGTTCAAGATTTTCTTTGCAAATTAACATTAAAGAAAGGTTTATTAACTTTAAGCCATTTGTTAACTTGAAATAACAAAAATTAGCAGGTCTCCTTCCTCCCCCGACCCCCCGCCTATCTTTATTTAAAGAAAAGAAGCCATTCCAACCTGACCCAGGTATCATGCAAAGAAGTAGTCCTGAGAACATGATTTTTTGTTAAAGGAACATTTCACACACTTCACACATAACAAGGTATTGTTATTTCTACAGAGTACTGAGTGAAGCTGTGGATAAATAGGTACAGAATGATCTTTTGTGATTTAGGTTTGTCTTTTCCACAAAGTGTGAGCTCACACAAGTACAACCCTCCCCAGCCATGACCTGCCCGTAAGGCAGAGTTTCTTGACCTTAGCACTTTAGAGGCTGGGTAATTCTTGACTGTAGGAGTCTATACTGCACCTTGTACCATAGTGACCAGCATCTTAAGCCTCTACCCTTTAGATACCAGTAGCACCCTCTCCCCCAGTTTAACACCCCGAAGTGGTTCCAGACATCATCAAATATCCCTAGGGTGGCCAAAATCACCCCTGGTTAAGAAACATTAATCGGGGTGCCTGGAGGGCTCAGTTGGTTAGGCGTCTGCCTTCGGCTCGGGTCATGATCTCAGGGTCCTGGGATCGAGCCCCACATCGGGCTCTCTGCTCAGCGGGGAGCCGGCTTGTCCCTCTCTCTCCCCCTCTGCCCCCCCCCACTGTTCATTCTCTCTCTCCTCTCTCTCAAATAAATAAATCTTTTAAAAAAATTAATCTACAGTCATATACATTGGGATGTACTCAGCCCCGGATGAGAGGCTGAGCTAGTTCAGCAGACCTCATAATCCTTAATACATGGTAAACACAATGCCATCTCTATTCCTTCTCTTCCCTCCTGGAGCCTCCATTGTGGGCAAGCCTACAAGGCGAGAATGTGCATATTCTCTCTCTGAATCTCACTTTCTCTGGCTCAGTCTCACTGCTCTCTCTCCCACACACAAATCCTGGCTACTCCAGGGCTCACCCTGAAACCTACGCTGACAAACTACCTGACCTGGCAAATTCAGAGATCCCATTTTTCCTTTCCAGGAATCTTCGGGATTGGATATGAACTTTGCTGATAGCACTTAATACCCTTTCTTACTGGTCTACTCTCCTTCATCCACTATTCCTTGAATATAAATTCCCAGAACGCAGGAATTAATCCTACAATCTGAATTGATGGAAAGTCTCTAAGAGCAAAGGCTCTGTCTACATCTCCAGCCTTGTCTTCGACCACTTCAGAGCCCGACAGAGACACTTATTCTCACGCTTGCCCCTACTCGTTGGCACACGCTTTACCTGCTTTACCACTTAGTTCCCTCCTGCCTGGTAAAACCAGACCCACTGCTTCTCATGGGACACCATCTCTGACCGCTTCTCTGCTCTCTCTTCAAGTACCTTCATTTTCTCGAGTTTGTTGCGGGAAAGCAAGACCTGAGTCTAATTAGCATCCTATCCCCCGGCATCTAGGACATGCCGGGCACAATGTGCTACATTAAAACTCCATGAACCAACGTATGCAAGGTGCATCCTTCCACCTCCCCCAGTGCTTTTGCGAAGTACACTTCTCTGTCATTCACCTGACTGCCACGGGGAAAAGCTCTGAAAACCACTTGATCTTGCAAGTGGCACAGAGAACACACCCAGTCACACAGCTCTGTGAAACCCCATCTTGAAGACCAACTCCGTACCTCATCACACAGTCCATAAAAACCACATCAGTTGTCTGCAGTACGAACGGGAACTCTCGGCCTTCACTAAGTGATTTCTGACATCTCAGAACACAAATTCAGCCATCAGCCAAAGAAAACAAATAGCTTTAAAAAGCAGCTGCCTCCCACTCCTCAGCTTTTATCAGTCTTTTTTAAACCCAATGTTTAGAAAGCATTCACTCTAACAAAATAAATGAAGCTTCATCGTACTACGCATTTATCTCGTTTTATCATAAACCATTCAGCATTATCTCTATAGAGTGGTATTTTGATAAATGTGGAGAATACAGTTACTGTCACTAACCAGCCTTGTATATATACCAGTCAAAGATTCAAAAGGGAACGTGCTTCCCAGCTACACAATTGTCTCTTGTAGGACCCAAGTAACCACAACTTTAATCAAGTACTTCCCCACCCCTCCTCCCAAATCCCAAATGTGGAGTACAGACACATTTCCATAATACAGGAGGACTTTATAAGTTAATTATATCCAAAAAAATTGGAGGACAAAAACCAACTAATTATTCTCCCTTTTTAACTAATAAAAGCTATGATTTTATGGAAAAGCAATGAAAACACTAGATAAGTATCTCTGCTGTGGATTAGCAGAAACGCATAAGGATATTCCACTTTCTATGCCAACATTAATTAGTGCCCCGCTCCAATGTCTCCTCGCCTTTGTTTTAATTTAAATGTAAATCAAGTGAATGTTATATTTTAGATCCTCTCCACATTCTTATTGACAAATAAGATAAGAGGAACTTACCAGCAGAGACTAGGTCTTTCCACAAGCCAACTAGCAGCATGATACTGCATAATTATTATGGGATAAAGATTATTATGGGATAAAGCTAAAAAGCCCTAATGGAAACATTCGGATAAGGAATAGAAGATCAAAGGGGATATGAAAACAGACATACATCCTAACTAGAGTCTAAACGACAACTTTCCACACCTCCTCTGACTTTGATCCAATAAACATTTATTGAACACCGACTGTTTGCCAAGCTCTGCTAGGTTCAGGGGATACAAATATTAAGATAGAATCACAAGCCTATCCTTCAGAGTTTGGGTATTCTCTGGCTACAAATGTAGTACTCATAAATTACATAGGTACATAAAGCTGATCCTGCACCGTCCGACAGAGAAGCTTTTATTTTATTTTTTTTAAAGATTTTATTTATTTATTTGAGAGAGAGAATGAGATAGAGCATGAGAGGGTCAGAGGGAGAAGCAGACTCCCTGCCGAGCAGGGAGCCCGATGTGGGACTCGATCCCGGGACTCCAGGATCATGACCTGAGCCGAAGGCAGTCGCTTAACCAACTGAGCCACCCAGGTGCCCCAACAGAGAAGCTTTTAGTCTTAAGTTCCCATTTAAATTTAAATTCATACCAGGCACATCTCGAATGCTCACTAGCCACATGTGGTTAGTGGTTACCAATTATACTGGGCACATGGGCATCAACACATAGAGCTAAGGATATATAGAAAGAATATGTACATCATCACAGAACCTTCCACTGCACAGACTCGGCTCAGACACTAAATCATTGATCTCTATCACTTACTGATCCTATAACACTAAGGAAATCATTTAGTTAGCCTAGGAGTCTGTTATGACAGACACAACTAAAATGTCCTTCAGTAAAGGAATGGCTAAACAAATTATAACCTATCCATACAATGGAATGTTATGGAGCAATTAAAAAAATAAACACAATAGGTCAGTATGTACTAGCACACAAAGATCTCCACAACTTAATATTGATAGCTGGCTGGATTAAGAAATATACAATGTGATACCATTTAGGTAAAATACATTCATATTAAAATGTACCACATTTTCTAGAGACCTATCTTAAATACACAAATATACAAAAACAAATGGATTGACCAAATAGATACGCAGTTATTTTTACAGTGGTGCCCAAAGGGGATTTGGACCACATAATAAATGTATATAAAACAAGCTACTGGAGGATAAGGTATTAATATTTCCTTTACTAAGAGAAAGATAGTAAATTTAATTGCCACACCATCTATACTTTCCAGATGCTGATAAAAGTGCTCTGAGATAAATGTGTAAGGCTTTTTATATCTAAAGATTCTATGATGGATAGAGTAGAAAGTTTATAATTCTTAAGTTCTTAAGTTCTTGAAGGAGTTTAAAATCCACAGAGCAAGCAAACACAGTTGATACCATGAATTTGAAAACAATCTGTGATTACTGAAAATGAATCAGTTCTCCCCTGTGCTCAAAGTCATTCATGCACTAGACAGTTGGGGTGGGGAGGGTGGGGAGAAATAAGAGACTCAGTTTCCATCCTTAAGCAACCTACAGACTAATGGGAAGGCACACATTCAGAAAGATCTTAAAACATAATGGCATACAGGTCATGAACTAGAAGTACAGGGAGATACAAGAGCATACAGCAGATATGGAAGGAAAATAGGAATCAAGTAGACAAAATATGTATTGTGGGGAAGACGGCAATGATTCAGGCAAAGGATATAGGTAGGAGTGTGGCGATCTAAAAGAACGTAAATGCCCCCACTTGGACGGGGGTAGTGTAGTTGAAAGAGGAGGGAGACAGAGTCAAAACTATGCAAGGCTTCATAAGCCATGGTAAAGAACTTGGATTTTATTTTAAAGATGGTGGGAAGTCACTGAAGGGTGGTTTTAAATACAGCAGGGACATGATGAGTTCTGCTTCTGTAGAAGGCTCAGGGGAGAGAATGGGAGACTGGAGTAGTAAGCTTGGCAGAATGTAATGTGAGCCCCTAGACTGCGGGTGATGGCAACACAGAGAATCTGAGACAGACCAAGGGGACAAAATAGGTGTGGTTTGGATTCAATTGATGGAGGAAATAAATATGCTCAGCTGTCCCAGCTGGAGAGATAGAACTTAGCAAATTTCTTTGCAATGTCTTTTTTTGGGACACCTGGGTGGCTCAGTCAGTTAAGAGCCTGCCTTTGGCTCAGGTCATGATTCCCAGGGTCCTCAGATTGAGCCCCATTGGGCTCCCTGCTCAGCGGGGAGTCTGCTTCTCCCTTTGCTCCTCCCTCTGCTTGTGTGCGCGCTCTCTCTCTCTCTCTCTGTGTCAAATAAATAAAATCTTTTTTAAAAAATGCCTTTTTTTTAAATGCTAAAAATCTTCATCTTTTTTTATAGATCCACAATCCTTTATCTGTGATCCCCAAATCCAAAAAGCTCTGAAAATGGACAGGACTTCTGTACGATGGCGGCAAAACCTGATTTAACATGAGCTTCTAATCCTTGCCCTATCCCATTCTGCAAGAATATTCTACATAGTTCATTGTAGAAATATTAGCATCTGTGACTATGGGGTACAACCAGAAAAGACATTAGGTTTGTGAGGAAACAGTTGCTGTATGTACTATGCTACCTTTAAAAAATCTGAATTCAGCAATGCATTCGGCCCCCAGGGTTTCTGTGAGGAACTGTAGATGGTAAGTTGACCATATTCACTTTCCAGCTTTCACAGTGATACATACCACTAGTGATCATACAGACCATAAATTTGTGCCTGTGTTTGGTCAGGGAGGCGGGGTATGGGTCAATTACTATTCTTGATTGCGTGATTCTGGAGTTAAGAATGCATAGGTTTATTCTAATAGCTGACCTTTAGACATGCATCAAATAAGACAGGAAGCATTCATGTTTAGGGAGTTTTCATGGCACTGTGGAGAAAGTGCTACAAGGCTTAACCTCATGTATCTCTGCCCCCGGGGACTGATAACTTGTTTCTAACAAGGTGTGTGCGACAAGATGCCAGAGGCACCAAAAGGAATCAATCCCAGCCCTCTACCTACAACCCATCAACATTCATTCATTTTTTAAAAAACCCATTGGCACAGTACTCTGCGAGGGGATTTGGAGACAACAAATAAATGACATGTGATCCCAAACTGTTCTCAGGGAAGTTGCTCCAAAGGAGATGTTTTATAAATGTTTGTTAAGATAGTAAACTAGAAATAAAGAGAATATCAGTCTGTAACATTAAAAATGAGGTGAGGAAAAATAAGCTGCTAATCGCTTTTGAGTTGAGAGCTTGAAATCAGGGAGAAAAGTGTATCTAGGGAAGCAAGTGCTTTGATGGATAAGATTTGGAAAGACAGCTGGGGAAGGAAAAAAAAAATCAAAGCATATCTTCCTGATTGTCTAGTAATAGAACTCCCCCATCAGGACCCCTTGAGAAATATCATTAATAACTTACCTTATGCACCAAGCAATGTGTGGAGTTACAATGATGTTCACTTTTGGAGCAACGCTAACCTGGAAGCAGCCTAGTTTTCTTTGAGTTGAAAAGACAGTAAAGCAAGGAGGTTGTTGGTGGTTTTACATACTTTTGCAAGAGTAGAGAAACTGACCAGAAAGGTCTTACCTTCAACGCAAGAAGGCTGAGCCCGCGTTGTGCCAGCAACCTGCCCTGGGAAGCAGGAGCACTTGACTGTTTGTGATCGCTCTTCTATGCGGTTCTTGTTACAGCACCTGTGGACAGCGACCACCTCACAGGTGCCTTGCTTGATTTGGTGGTGACCTGATGGATAAAACAGACCCAGTGCTGTCAGGAAAAAAATGAAGCTACAAAGTATGTGAACGATACCATGACCACATTTTCCAGCTTCCTGCACCATGCTTAAGAATCTTTATAACTTTTTGTTTGGATGTCATTTCAAATATTTATAAAGGTGTCAAGAATAGTGCGAAAAATTCCTATAAACCTGTGGTAGACAGAAATTCAGCCCCCAGAACCTTCAACCCCCGGTATCACACCCATTATGTTACTTACATGGCAAAAGAGATTTTGCAGATATAATTTAAATCACTAACTGGGGGATTCCTGGGTGGCTTAGTCAGGTAAGCGTCTGCCTTCAGCTCAAGTCATGATCCCAGGTACCTGGGATCCAGCCCGGCATCAGGCTCCATGCTCAGCGGAGAATCTGCTTCTCCCTTTCTCTCCCTGCTTGTGCTTGCACACTCTCTCTCTCTCTCTCAAATAAATAAATAAAATCTTTAAAAAATAAAATAAAAATAATTAAATTACTAACTGGTTGATCTTAAGAGAAGGAACTTGAGCTAATGTGCTCACATGAGCTCTTAAAATCAGAGAGAGAGAGTAGAAGGGGAAGTCAGATTGAAAACATGAGACGGACTCAAAGCATCACTGTTGGCTTAAAGATCTGGGGGTCAAAAGGCAAGGAAATGGTGACTTCAGTCCTACACCCACAAGGAACTGAGTTCAGCCAACAAACTGAATACATATGGAAGCAGATTCTTCCCCAGAGCTTCCATAAAGGAATGCAGGCCTGCTGATACCTTGATTTTAACCCAGAGGTCAGACTCTGAGCAGAGAATCCAGCTACACTGTGCCAGACTTCTGACCTACAGAAACAAGCCACTAAATTTGTGGTGATTTGTCACAGCAGCAATAACTAAGACCTTTTATCCAGATACGCTGTTGTTAACACGTGACCCTCTTTGTCTTGTCATTCACTCTCTTTCACACATCTTTCTGAGCCATTTGAGAGTAACTTGCAAACATGATACCCCCTGACCCTTCAGTAACACTTCAGTGGTTATTTCCTAAGAATAAAAACAGTCTCTTACATAATTATCAAAATCAGGACATTTGACACTGATACAATGCTATTTACACAATGCTATTACATGATCTACAGTTTTGCCAGTTGTCCTAATAATGTCTTTTCTAGCCTTTATTCCCCTTGTTCAGGATCCAACTCAGGGACCTACATTGTATTTAGTTGTCACATTTCTTTAGCCTTCTTTAGTCAGAAAGTATTTTTTAGCCTTGATCTTTCTTAACCTTGACATCTGTCAAGAATACATGCCAGTTATTTTGTAGAATGTCCCTCAGTGGGTCCAGTGGCCCCGGTCGAGCCTTCAAAGACTCTAACCCCAGCCAACAGCTTAAAGTCAGTCTGATAACCCTGAAGCAGGACCACCCAGCTAAGACACTCCCAGATTTCAGCTGCTGACAGACTGTGTGAAGTTATATATGTTGACTGTTTTAAGCTTCTAAGAATTGGGCTAATTTGTTACACAGTGATAGATAACTAATTATCATCTCTGGCTATAGCAGGATTGGAGAGATTTACCTCTGCTCTGATAAAAACTATGTAAACAAGGCTGTGGAGGCAATGTTTAGAAATTATTAGTAAAAGATAACTTTTTCAAGCACCCTCAATTTTCACATATACTATTTACATATAAATTGTTCTGTGAATTACAAGCAATCTCATCTACTCATTAAGACAGGTTTCCCCAAAGATTCCCAGGGGCTAATGCTTTGCTTGGTTTCTGTTGGTGGGTGCATGTACTTCAAATCACAAAACTAGCTTAAAAATCTGAATTATGGAATATTTTTAATCGATAAAACAAGCCCTTCCACAAAACAACCTCTATATTATTCTGAAAATTTTCTAGCCCTTTTTTCTATGTTAACTCTCGGTGGAAACAAAATTCAATCACTGGCAAGAACAAATACTAAGGCAAAATTTCATTTGTAAAACACATAAAAGCAGAACCAGTACCCAGAGAATCAAACCACCATCCTGAAAGTTTTCCATCTACTACAGAAGAAAGCATAAAGTGATTAAAACTATAAACCCAATGAAATGTACACAACAAGAATGCTGATTTCCGAGGCACCTGGGTGGCTCAGTTGTTAAGCATCTGCCTTTGGCTCAGGTCATGATCCCAGGGTCCTGGGATTGAGCCCCCCTTTGGGCTCCCTGCTCAGCGGGAAGCCTGCTTCTCCCTCTCCCACTCCCCTTGCTTGTGTTCCCTCTCTTGCTGTGTCTCTCTGTCAAATAAATAAAATCTTTAAAAAAAAGAATGCTGATTTCCCATAGGTAGTTGCATACAATTGTAAAAAATAAATAAAAATAAATGGTAATTACAATGTCGGGAAAGTAGGGTGGGCACTTAGTGCTGAGTAAGCAGAACAGCAAGGACTGGGAAGAGTTCAAGAGGAGACCCTGCCTCTGGTTTCCAACTGCAAGTAAGCACTTCAGGTCAAACGTTCCCTGAATGACTAGCCATGTGGTGGGGGGGGGGGCCCAGGGTGAATTCATCCCCAGTCCTCCAATGGTGCCTTCCCCTGTTGGCCACTGTCACAGTTCGCTCAGCTGCCACAAGAAAGGACCACAGGCTGGGTGGCTTAAACAACAGATCAAGGTCCTGGCCAATTCAGTTGCGGGCATTCAGGTGAGGGCATCCTTTGCAGCTTGCAAAAAGCCGAAGGGGGCAGGGACAGAGCTCTCTGCTGTCTCCTTTTTTTTTCATAAAAACACTGGCTCTCCCAGATTAGGGCCACACCCATATCCATATGACCTCATTTAACCTTAATTTCCTCCTCACAGTCTCTGTCTCCAAATATAGTCATATTTGGGGGTTAGTGCTTTAACATAAGAATGGGGGGGCAAATATTCAGTAGATATAACAGCCATCCTGCATTAATTAGATTTTCAAAGACGCTGGAGAGCCATGAAGGCAGAACTAAACCTCACTAAGAAAATAAAAGAAATGCATTTTAGTAACTTAGCATAGTTGAGAAGTGATTGGGATATTGATTAATATTATAGTTGGCTTAGAATTTTGCTATTTAGATAACCATCCACAAATGCAAACAGATTTTTTTTTCCCTACTCAAATTTGTCTTTGAATAATCAGCTTGTGTAGTCTAGGATTTTATTCACTTATATAACACGGACTATGGTACCTCATTGATTTTTAAGATACAATGTTTTTCTCATCTTTAAACATTTCAGGTCTCACAACTGATAGTATCTTATTGTAATTGGCAATGCTTTTCTTTCTTAGAAATACACAAAATCGGGGGGTGGGGGGTGGAGCAAGATGGCAGAGGAGTAGGAGACCTGGATTTCATCTGGTCTCAGGAATTCAGCTGGATAGGGATCAAACCATTCTGAACACCTATGAACTCAACAGGAGATAGAAGAAAAGAACAGCAACAACTCTCTGAACAGAAAAGTGACCACTTTCTGGAAGGTAGGACATGCGGAAAAGTGAATCTGAGGCGATATTCGGGAGGACAGACGGCGGGGGAGGGGGCCTCCGTTGGCAGCTTCTGGCAAGTGATAGAGCCACGGAGCACAAAATCGGAACTTTTAGAAGTCTGCTCCGCTGAGGGACGTCGCTCCGGTGGCTAAGCAGGGGGTGGAACCGTCATGGGACAGTGTGGTCTCAGGACCCTCGGGGTCACAGAAAGACCGGGGGTGCCTGAGTGCAGCAGAGCTCCTAGGGATCAGAGCGGGGAAGCCGGCTGCAGAGACGGAGCCGAGGAGCGGGCTCTCAGCTCGGGGTTGCTATAAACCGTGATCCGCGGCACAGTCGGGCCACTGCTCCTCCAGCAGGGACCCAACAAGTGGCAGATCCGGGGAGACTCCCCTTCCTCCCACGGGAGGAGCGGCGCGGGAGTGCACCGCAGGGATCTGCTGGGTTTGGAGACTCCACCCGGGGTCGGGTGCCAGATAGAAAGGCGCGGTCACAGGCCGGGTGAGCGCGGAGTGCGGCTGGAGACTGGGGAGATGGGAGTGACTGACTGCTTTTCCCTGGGGGCTCACTGAGGAGCGGGGCCTGAGTTCTCGGCTCCTCCAGGGCAGAGATTGGGAGGCCGCCATTTTCACTCTCCGCCTCCAAAGCTGTACCAAAAGCGTGCAGGGAACAAAAGCTCCCGAGAGCAAACCCGAGCAGATTACTTAGCCTAGACCAGGCAAGGATGGGGCAATTCCAACTCCAGCAAAGACATTTGGGAACCACGGCAACAGGCCCCTCCCCAAGAAGATCAGCGAGAACAGCCAGCCAAGACCAAGTTTACCGATCAATGAGAACGGCAGAACTCCAGCGATAGGGGAATACTGCACATAGAATTCATGGCTTTTTTACCATGATTCTGTAGTCTTTCAAAGGTAATTTTTTTTAACTTTTTTTTTTTGAATTTTTCTTTTTCCCTTTCTCAACCAACATCTTATCAATCCCTTTTTTAAAAAACATTTTTCATTTTTAGAGTCATATTCTATCCCTTCATAGTAGTTACCCTTATTTTTGGCATATATATATATATATATATATATGTTGTTCTCTCTTTAAAATTTTGAGATCGTTTCTTCTAATAGATCATAATATATCCTAAATCTCTAGTGTATGGCTTTGTTCTAGTCTCCTGCCTGATCACATTCTCTCCCTTTTTTTTCCTTTTTTTTTTAAATCCTCTTCTTTCTTTTTTCAAACAACTTATCAATTCCTTTTATAAATTTTTTTATAATTTTCATCTTTACAGTCATATTCCATCCCTTCATCATATCAACCCTTATTTTTGTACATATATAAGTTTTTCTTTCTTTAAAATTTTGGGAGGCACTTTATTCTAACAGACCAAAATACACCCAAAATCTAGTGTGTGGCACTGATCTATGCACCAGCCTGATCATATTTGACCATTATCTGGTTTTTTTTTTTTGGTTTTGTTCTGTTTTTGTTTGCTTTTATCTTTTTCTTTTTTTTTCTTTTTTTCTTTCTTTCCCTTTCTTTTCCCCCAGCTTCAGGTCTTTTCTGATTTGTTTAGAGTATATTTTCTGGGGATGTTGTTACCCTGTTGGCATTTTGTTCTCTCATTCATCTATTCTCCTCTGGACAAAATGACAAGATGGAAAAAATCACCTCAACAAAAAGAACAAGCAGTAGTACCAACTGCCAGGGACCTACTCAATACAGACATTAGTACGATGTCAGATCTAGAGTTCAGAATCATGACTTTAAAGATGCTAGCTGGGCTTGAAAAAAGCATGGAAGTTATTAGAGAAACCCTTTCTGGAGAAGTAAAAGAACTAAAATCTAACCAAGTTGAAATCAAAAAGGCTTTTACTGAGGTGATATCAAAAATGGGGGCTCTAACTGCTAGGATAAATGAGGCAGAAGAGAGAATTAGCGATATAGAAGACCAAATGATGGAAAATAAAGAAGCTGAGAAAAAGAGAGATAAACAACTACTGGATCACGAGGGCAGAATTCGAGAGATAAGCGATACCATAAGATGAAACAACATTAGAATAATTGGGATCCCAGAAGAAGAAGAAGAAGGGGGGGGGGGCAGAAGGTATAATGGAGCAAATTATAGCAGAGAACTTCCCTAATTTGGGGAAGGAAACAGGCATCAAATCCAGGAGGCACAGAGAACTCGTGTCAAAATCAATAAAAATAGGTCAACACCCCGACATCTAACAGTAAAACTTACAAGTCTCAGAGACAAAGAGAAAATCCTGAAAGCAGCTCGGGAGAAGAGATGTGTAACCTACAATGGTAGAAACGTTAGATTGGCAACAGACCTATCCACAGAGACCTGGCAGGCCAGAAAGGACTGGCATGATGTATTCAGAGCACTAAATGAGAAAAAGATGCAGCCAAGAATACTATATCCAGCTAGGCTGTCATTGAAAATAGAAGGAGAGATAAAAAGCTTCCAGGACAAACAAAAACTAAAGGAATTTGCAAACACGAAACCAGCCCTACAAGAAATCTTGAAAGGGCTCCTCTAAGCAAAGAGAGAGCCTAAAAGCAACATAGACCAGAAAGGAACACAGACAATATACAGTAACAGTCACCTTACAGGCAATACAATGGCACTAAACTCCTATCTTTCAATAGTTACCCTGAATGTAAATGGGCTAAATGCCCCAATCAAAAGACACAGGCTATCAGATTGGATTAAAAAACAAGACCCATCAATATGCTGTCTACAAGAGACTCATTTTAGACCCAAAGACACCCCCAGATTGAAAGTGAGGGGGTGGAAAACCATTTATCATGCTAATGGACACCAAAAGAAAGCTGGGGTGGCAATCCTTCTATCAAATTAGATTTTAAACCAAAGACTGTAATAAGAGATGAGGAAGGACACTGTATCCTACTTAAAGGCTCTATCCAACAAGATCTAAAAATTGTAAATATCTATGCCCCTAACATGGGAGCAGCCAATTATATAAGGCAATTAATAACAAAAGCAAAGAAACACACTGACAACAATACAATAATAGTGGGGGACTTTAACACCCCCCTCACTGAAATGGACAGATCATCTAAGCAAAAGATCAACAAGGAAATAAAGACTTTAAATGACACACTGGACCAAATGGACTTCACAGACATATTCAGAACATTCCATCCCAAAGCAACGGAATACACATTCTTCTCTAGTGCCCATGGAACATTCTCCAGGATAGATCACATCCTAGGTCACAAATCAGGTCTCAACTGGTACCAAAAGATTGGGATCATTCCCTGCCTATTTTCAGACCACAATGCTTTGAAACTAGAACTCAATCACAAGAGGAAAGTCAGAAAGAACTCAAATACATGGAAGCTAAAGAGCATCCTACTAAAGAATGAATGGGTCAACCAGGAAATTAAAGAAGAATTAAAAAAATTCATGGAAACCAATGAAAATGAAAACACAACTGTTCAAAATCTTTGGGATACAGCAAAGGCAGTCCTAAGAGGAAAGTATATAGCAATACAAGCCTTTCTCTAGAAACAAGAAAGGTCTCAAATACACAACCTAACCCTACACCTAAAGGAGCTAGAGAAAAAACAGCAAATAAAGCCTAAACCCAGCAGGAGAAGAGAAGTAATAAAGATCAGAGCAGAAATCAATGAAATAGAAACCAAAGAACAGTAGAACAGATCAATGAAACTAGGAGCTGGTTCTTTGAAAGAATTAACAAGATGGATAAACCCCTGGCCAGACTTACCAAAAGAAAAGAGAAATGACCCAAATCAACAAAATCATGAATGAAAGAGGAGAGATCACAACCAACAATTCTCCTCTGGACAAAATGACAAGATGGAAATACAAACAATTATAAGAACATATTATGAGCAACTCTATGCCAGCAAATTAGATAACCTGGAAGAAATGGATGCATTCCTAGAGACTCAAAATGGTTGAAAGACCTCAATGTGAGACAGCAGTCCATCAACATCCTAAAGGAGAACACAGGCAGCAACCTCTTCGACCTCAGCCACAGCAACTTCTTCCTAGAAACATCGCCAAAGGCAAGGGAAGCAAGGGCAAAAATGAACTATTGGGACTTCAACAAGATAAAAAGCTTTTGCACAGCAAAAGAAACAGTCAACAAAACCAAAAGACAACCGACAGAATGGGAGAAGATATTTGCAAATGACATATCAGATAAAGGGCTAGTATCCAAAATCTATAAAGAACTCCTCAAACTCAACACCCAAAGAACAAATGATCCAATCAAGAAATGGGCAGAAGACATGAACAGACATTTTTCCAAAGAAGACATCCAAATGGCCAACAGACACATGAAAAAGTGCTCAACGTCGCTCGGCATCAGGGAAATCCAAATCAAAACCTCAATGAGATACCACCTCACACCAGTCAGAATGGCTAAAATTAACAAGTTAGGAAACAACAGATATTGGCAGGGATGCGGAGAAAGGGGAACCCTCCTACACTGTTGGTGGGAATGCAAGCTGGTGCAACCACTCTGGAAAACAGTACGGAGGTTCCTCAAAAAGTTGAAAATAGAGCTACCATACGATCCAGCAATTGCACTACTGGGTATTTATCCCAAAGATACAAATGTAGGGATCTGAAGGGGTACGTGCACCCTGATGTTTATAGCAGCAATGTCCACAATAGCCAAGCTGTGGAAAGAGCCAAGATGTCCATCGACAGATGAATGGATAAAGAAGACGTGGTATATATATACAATGGAATATTTTGCAGCCATCAAAAAGAATGAGATCTTGCCATTTGCAACGACATGGATGGAACTGGAGGGTGTTATACTGAGCGAAATAAGTCAATCAGAGAAAGACATATATCATATGACCTCACTGATATGAGGAATTCTTAATCTCAGGAAAGAAACTGAGGGTTGCTGGAGTTGGGGGTGGGGTGGGAGGGATGGGGTGGCGGGGTGATAGACATTGGGGAGGGTATGTGCTATGGTGAGCGCTGTGAATTATGCAAGACTGTTGAATCACAGATCTGTACCTCTGAAACAAATAATGCAATATATGTTAAGGAAAAAAAAAAAGAAGAAGAAGATAGCAGGAGGGGAAGAATGAAGGGGGGGAAATCGGAGGGGGAGACGAACCATGAGAGATGATGGACTCTGAAAAACAAACTGAGGGTTCTAGAGGGGAGGGGGTGGGAGGATGGGTCAGCCTGGTGATGGGTATTAAAGAGGGCACGTTCTGCATGGAGCACTGGGTGTTATGCACAAACAATGAATCATGGAACACTACATCAAAAACTAATGATGTAATGTATGGTGATTAACATAACAATAAAAAAATTAAAAAAAAATACACAAAATCGCAGCGTATCTCAAAATTGATGGCATCTTAGATTTGATAAAATAGGGTAGGTGGCAGGCACTGGTTTAAATCCTTTACAAATACTATCCTATGTGATCTTATAAAAATGCTACGATGTAGGTACTCTTTTTATTCCTTTTGTACATTTAACAAAATATACAAACATTAATTTGCCCAAGATCACACAACTAGAAACTGAAGAGGACAGATGCAAACCCAGGCAGTGTCTATTCTGTCACAGAATGCAGGGGAAAGACAGTAACCAATATTTAACTAAGGAGAGTCAAAGTGGCGTCTCCACCTCAGCAAACCACAAGATATGGTTCAGTTTCCCACTGAAAACAACTTCCCTACACAATGGCAGTGTGTGTGGGACTCCATACAGACACCGTTTCTAGTCATTTGTGTACACTGGACTTTGGTCTTTGAATAAGAACGTGCCTCATTTCTTTGTAATCTATAGTTCCTGACACAGGAGGTAAGTATTCAGAAACAAGTATTTTAAAATTGCTCAAGGAATGATGGCAGAAGACAGGGATCCATTGTGGGCTAACGTGCACAGAAATCACAGATTATATACTTGGCTTGAGCAGCTCATCTTGTATTAGGGTTCTCCAAAGAGAAAGAACCAACATGAAGCAGGTATATACACATAAAGAGATTTATTATAAGAAACTAGCTCACGTGATTAGGGAAGCTGAAAATTCCCAAAATTTGGAGGGTAAGTCAGCAAGATGGAGACTCCGGGGAGCCAAAAGTTTAGTTCCAGTCTGAGTCCAAAGGCTTGAGACCCAGGAGAGCCAATGTTGTCACACTAGTTGAAAGACTGGAAGGCTCAAGACTCAGCAAGAGCTGGTGTTTCAGTTTGCAAAGGTAAGAAAAGACTACTGTCCCAGTCCAAAATCAGGAAAAATTCTCTCTTACTCAGGGCAAGGTCAGTCTTTTTGTTCTACTGAGGCCTTCAGCCCAGCAGAACATGAGGCCCACCCACATTAAGGAGGGCAATCATCTTTACTCAATCTATCAATTCAAATGCTAAACACCCTCAAAGAAACACACAAAATAATGTTTGATCAAACATCTGGGCAACCCATGGCCCAGTCAATTTGTTATATAAAATTCATCACCATAAACATGATAAAACTATGTAGTGTAGTCTTACTGGATGCGGGGAAAAAAATAAAAGCTTTTTTTTTTTTTTTAAGATTTTATTTATTTATTTGACAGAGACAGACACAGCGAGAGAGAGAACACAAGCAGGGGAAGCGGGAAAAGGAGAAGCGGGGAGCCCAATGTGGGGCCCAATCCAAGGACCCTGGGATCATGACCTGAGCTGAAGGCAGACTACAGCTTAACGACTGAGCCACCCAGGCGCCCCAAATGAAAGCTTTTAAAAGAGACAAGAAGTTAATGACTTTCATGGTAAACTTAGTTCTCTGGAAAGGTACAGGAAGGATGCCTTGTTCAGTAAGATCACTACCAAAGAGTGGCCACTGCAAGTAAATTCGCTTAAAACAAAGATACATCTCTCTGTTTGGCAGCAGGAAATATTTTGGCTAGGGATTCACCTTGAAAACTAAAGCTAAATACATGTAAGTATTGAGAGTGAGGGACTGTACCTCAGACTTCTCTTATGGGATTTACCTTACAGGTGTGAAATGAAATAGATAAGACTAAGTTATCCAAAAGTAGAGCTGCTCTCAGAAGCAAAACTGGCCCAACAGAAAACAAAACACTATCCTCTTTGTGCTCTCTCTTCATCTCTGTCAGCTGCTGGGCCATTTCCCGGGAAGGTAGAAGGGAGGATATTTATTTCTATGTATTTAACCAATACTTCATACAGTGTACTATGTACAAGACACTGTTCTCTGTGCTCCTAGAGACATATAAGTGGGGAAACTTAAAATTGGTCCTTGATTCCTTTCCACACTTTTGACCATGCAATCAGGTTGTATATTTTCTTTTCAGAACTATAAAATGTAAGATGCCTAATTCCTCACTCACCTGAAGTTAACATGGACATCATTAAAAACATTATAATTCCTAAAACAATAACTTACTATTTTGGGATTGCTATAGAAGATGGATAGGGGCGCCTGGGTGGCTCAGTCGGTTGACTTTATCTGAAGAGTGAATTGCTTAAATGTTTATCTTTTTTTCTTATTAACCATGCTTTTAAGAAAAGTTGCCAACAACAAAGGAAATGCCCATTTGTCCCAGTGCAGTCAGGGCTGTTTCATTGTTAAAGAGATAAAATACAAAACCTCATTTGCAATAGAAGTTCTTCCACTGAAACTACTTGAAAGCTGATAGGGAGTCAGGAGGCATCAGATTAGGGTGACTTACTTCATGCGATTATTTCCCTTGGATCCTTTTCCTTTTGTTCAAATCCCTTTTCCCCTTCCTCCTCCTGCCCAGCTCAAGAATATACACCCTTAAAAGGAAGCCTCACACTCCAGTGATCTTCTTAGAAGGCATTTATTTTATTTGAGTGTGGTTTTTCTCTATGGCATTCTCAGCCTTTCTCTTCACGAAAGCACAACAGAGGAAAGAGAAAGCTGAAAAGAATTCATGAAATGAAAGCAGACAATGAGGTAGTGGCTAGTCAGTGCCTTTGGAAAACATGCCTAGTATTCCTGGTTGTGGTTCTCTTATAATTCTCAACTCTCTCCCTCTATACCTGCCCCAACTCAGCTTTCAGTCAAAAAATGGTTATGTCACAGAATAGATGTAAAACTGTGGTAGCCACGGGACCACCAGCTGGACAATCTTGATAACTTACTCGTGGAGACAAATATCTTGAGCCCATAGTATGTGCCAGGCCCTCTGCTGGGGTTGAGGATAGAGCAGTAAAGAAGAGAGATGGCCTTTGGTCTCAACAAGTAGAGACACCAAACAAAATATCTTGCAATACTCCCAAGGAGGAAACAGCCTTCTCCTTACCTTCTTTTGGCCTTGGAGTCAGAATTGCTGAGCTAGCATGCCAGCTTACAGACTTGGGTAATTCCACGGAGCCTCTCACTCTCATTTTCTCATATATAAGTAGTTTATTATCTACCTCACATGATGGTTATGAATTTTAAATTGCTTAATGAACATAGTGAGCTACTTGAAAAATGATAGATGTTGAATAAATGCCTTTGTTTTTTGTTGACACATTTATTCAATAAATATTTGTTGACTATTTACTCTATGCTAGCACATGGTAACAATGCTGAACAAAAAAGGCCCCCCAAAATCCTCTTCAAGGACTTTTCATATTTTAGTGATGAAAGAAACACAAAGCAAGAAAGATACAATTTAAAATAGGGAAGGCCAGAAACTAATATTTGAGTGAGAAATTAAAGCAGTAAGAAAATAAGTCCTGCAGATATCAAAGGGAAAGAGGCCCTTATAGCTGGAGCTATGGAAGAGAAGGAGAAATTAATAGATGATGTCAGAAAGATAATGGAAGGTAAATGGGCAGATTACAAAGGGCCTCATGGGTCACTGTTGAGGCTTGGGCTTTTACTCACAATAGGATGGGAAGCCCCTGGAAATGATGAACTTAGAATGACCTGATCTAACCTACATTTTTAAAAGATCTATTATGATCAGAACAGACTGAAGAAGAGCAAGGATGAAAGCAGGGACATAGCACCTGCCACAATAATCCAAGGAGAGGTGATGATAGCTTGGACCAAGGTCACGGCAGTGGAAATGGTAAGAAAATGTTGGGTTCTGGATTTATGTAGAAGGTAGAAGTGACAGGATTTGCTGATAAGTTAAATTTAAGATGTGAGAGGAAGAGAGGAGTCAATGCTGCCCCCAAAGTTGTTGACTTGAACACTGAGAAAGGTGGGGCTGTCCCTTAAATAAATAAGGAGAAAAGTAGGAGCTGGGCTGTTAAATTTTAGATGCCAATTAGATTTTAACTGAGGAAGGTCAAATAGGCAGTTAGATATTTGAGTCTGGAGTTCAAGAGAGAAGTCTGGTTTTAAGGTGGACAGTTACTCACCATTGTAATATTGGATAGTATTTCAAGTCATGACACTGGATAAAATCCCCGAAAGAACACTGATAGCCAGACGATTAAAAAAAAATGATCACTTACATGTTGAGTTCGGGAGCAGAGAAAAGGTAGCCAGTGGCCTAAATAAAACCAAAAATAAATGTGTGGGGGCAAAGAGTTGAGTTTAAGATGGCGGCATACCAAGATCCGGAACTCACTTCCTCTCACAGACACAACAAATCTACAACTACATATGGACTAATTCCCTCTAAAAGGCACCTGAAAATTTAATGAAGAGAGCCTCCACAACAAAGCATAAAAGGACAGCAATGAGACAGGAAGAAGCAGAGACATGGACTCACCAGGAAAAAAAACATTCCAGACATAGTGAATTACAACCTGGAGGGATTACAAAGGTATGGAACTTTTTCTTGAGAAGCGAGGGATTCAAGCTCCACATCAGGCATCCTAACCCTTAGATCCCACACAGGATAGACAAGACCCCAAAATACCAGGCTCTGAAAATCCATGGGGATTATGTTCAGAAGAGCTATAAAACTGTAGCGACTGGAAAAATTGTAAAGGGGCTCATGTGCAGAATCACTTGACCTAGAAAACATCTCAAAAACACCAATTTGAAAAGCCCTAGATAAAAGAGTCCATTTACTAATCTTAGAGAGTCTGCTGGAGAGGCAGGAGACAAGGACTCTCCACAGAAACTGAGACACTGGTGGGAGCCATTTTTGTAATCTCAGTCTATCTTCCTGATACCGGCTCTGAATGGTGTCATTTTGGAATTCTCCCTCTACCTTGCTAGCACCAGTGGGTGTGCCCACTGAAAGCCCCACCCACAAATGCAAAGAAGCAGTTGCTGTTGTACCCCAACAATGGGCCAGGGGACAGACCCACCCACCCAACGTAAGACCACCAAAGTATTCACAGCAAATATTAACAGACAGAAGTGGAAAAGCTGACAGTAATACAATAATAGTAGGGGGCTTGAACACTCTACTTACATCAATGCATAGATTATCCAGACATTAAATCAGTAAGGAAACATTAGCCTTAAATGACACATTAGACCAGATGGACTTAGTAAATATATATACATTCCATCCAAAAGCAGTACAACACACATTCTACTCAAGTGCAAATGGAACATTCTCTAGGATATATCGCATGTTAGGCCACAAAACAAGTCTTAATAAATTCAAGAAAACTGCATTAATATCAAGCATCTCATTTGACCACAATGGTATGAAAGTAGAAATTAATTACAAAAAGATAACTGAACAACTAGTAGGTCTTTGAACAAAAAAGAAATAAAAAAAATAGAAATAAATATAAATTAAAAAAGACCTAGAGACAAATGAAAACAAAAATATGACATACCAAAATCTATGGGATGCAGCAAAAGTGGTTTCTAAGAGGGAAGTTCATAACAATGCAGGCCTACCTCAAGAAATAAGAAAAATCTCAAATAATAAATCTAACTTTACACCTAAAGGACCTAGACAAAAACAAAAATAAACAAACAAAACAAACAACAAAAAACCAGCAAAACCCAAAATTAGTAGAGGGATGGAAATACTAAAAATCAAAGTTAAAATACATGAAATCAAGACTAAAAATACAATTTAAAAGATCAGTGAAATTAAGCCGATTCATTCACAAATTAAAATTGACAAACATGTAGCCCAACTAACCAAAAAAAAAAGACTCAAATAAAATCAGAAGTGAAAGGGCAAAGTTATAACTGATACCACAGAAATAAAATATCATGAGACTACTATGAACAACTGCCTTCAAACTGGACAACCTAGAAGAAATGGGTAAGTTCCAAAAAAATACAATTTTCCAAGATTGATTTGGGAAGAAATAGAAAATCTGAATAGACCAATTACTAATAAGGATATTGAAGCACTAATCAAACACCTCCTATATGACTGATCGGGTGCAAATATGTAAAATATATAAAGAACTCTTACAGCTCTGGGCGCTTGGGTGGCTCAGTTGGTTAAGCGACTGCCTTCGGCTCAGGTCATGATCCTGGAGTCCCTGGATTGAGTCCCGCATTGGGCTCCCTGCTCGGCAGGGAGTCTGCTTCTCCCTCTGACCCTCCCCCCTCTCATGTACTCACTCTCTCTCATTCTCTCTCTCTCAAATAAATAAATAAAATCTTTAAAAAAAAAAGAACTCTTACAGCTCAACAATAAAAAAAAAACTGTTAAAAAATGGGCAGAGGATCTGAGTTTACACTTCTTTTAAGGGATATACAGATGACAAACAGACACATGAAAAGATGCTCAACATCATTAGGTAAATGCAAAACGAAACCAGAATGAGATAACACCTCATACCTGTCAGAGTAGCTCTTCTCAAAAAGACAAGGAATAACAAAGATAACAAGACTGGCAAGGATGTGGAAAAAAGACAATCTTCATACACTGTTGGTGGGTTTATAAACTGGCACTGGCACTATGGAAAACACTAGGCAAATTCCTCAAAAAATTAAAAACACAACTAACATATGATCCAGCTATTCCATTTCTGGATATTTATCCAAACAATACAAAAACACCAGTTCAAAAGATATATGCACCCTTATGTTCACTGCAGCACTATTTCTAACAGCCAAGATATGAAAACAAACTAAGTGTCCATCAATAAATGAATAAAGATGTATATTATACACAGACACACCAACACGTCTGGAAAACTAATCAGCCATAAAAAAAAATGAAATCTTGCTATTTGGACAACATAGAGGGGCTTTTGAAGGTATTATGCTAAATGAAGTAAGTCGGGGGCACCTGGGTGGCTCAGTCGGTTGAGTGTCCGACTCTTGGTTTCAGTTGAGGTAGTGATCTCATGGGTTGTGGGACTGAGCCCCAACTTGGGCTCCTTGCTCAATGGGGCATCTGCTTGAAAGATTCTCTCCCCCTACCCCTCCCCAGACACATGTGCGTGCTCTCCCTAAAAATAAATAAATAAATCTTTAAAAAGAAAAAAGAAAAATACCATATGATTCCACTTACATTTGGAATCTGAAAAATAAAACAAATGAACAAACAAAACAGAAAGCAGACTCATGGAAACATCCAACATACTAGTCATTAGTTGAAGTGGAAGGTATTAATGGGCAGGTGAAATAGGTGAAGCGGATTAAGAGCTACAAACTTCTAGTTATAAAATAAATGAGTCACAGGGACGTAATATGCATCATAGAGAATATAGGCAGAAATACTAGAATAATTTTAGTAATAATGACAGATGGTAACTAGACTTACTGTCTTATAATGTCTTATAAGACTCATCTTATAGTTTTACAATGTATAAAAACATCAAATCACTATGATGTGAAACTAAAACAATAGAATATTATATGTCAAATATATTAATAGGTAATGCAAATAAAAATTTTCAACTGATTGAAGGTCAAAAAAAATTGTATGTTCTAACCTAGCATACCCCAGTCTCTTACCTTGGTTTTTAGAATACCTAAAACTTCCCAAGCTTAGCAGTTCTAATTAGTCTTTAAAAACTTTTCTTTCCTTATCACTCAAGTCCTATTCTAAGTACTTGCCCTGCACATTTTTCTTAATCAAAAGTCTATTTGTTTACCATTCTCTACCAAGAGTACCATCAATTAGAAGATATATATATTGATATGAAAAGCACCATGGAATAAATGCTGAGGGGACCTCATCATTAAATGACCCTTGGTCTTTTGAATACATGGCATAAATGAGAATACACACACACACACACACACACACACACACACACACACACACACACAGAGCTCCTATTTTAATTATAATACAAAAGCTCCTTTTAATTAACAACATATAACTTTCCAATGTTATATTAAGATACCATTACTTTTTAGTGGACTAACTCCTCCCTTATTTCAGAAGGAGTCCATCCAACTGTCTGTTATGGACTGAAATGTACCCCTCCCACCCCCAAGGTCACTTGTTGAAGCCCTAAACTTCAAGGGACCATATATGTGGATAAGGCCTTTTCAAGCTAATTAAGGTTAAGTGAGGTCTTAAGGGCAGGACACTAATCCAGAAAAACTGGTGTCTTTATAAGAAGAAATACCAGACAGGTGCCCCTCTCTCCACACAGGCACAGAGATAAGGTTACATGATGTCACAGGGAGAAGGCAGCCACCTGCACACTAGGAAGAAAGTCCTTACCAGGAAACAAATTTGCTGACACATGGATCTTGGACTTGTACCTTCTAGAACTATGAGAAAATAAATTTCTGATGTTTAAGCCACCGAGGCTCTGGTATTTTGTAATGGTGGCCCGAGCTGACTGTCACTTATTAATTCTAACTTTACAGAATGAGAAAAGGTGACACACTTCGTTTCAAGGGGTATTATACTAACAACATGACTGGGTAAAAGAAATCTTTTGGGTTCACTCATGTTTTTTTGTTTTTTTTTTTTTTTTAAAGATTTTATTTATTTATTTGAGAGAGAGAGAATGAGAGAGAGAGAACACATGAGAGGGGGGAGGGTCAGAGGACGAAGCAGACTCCCTGCCGAGCAGGGAGCCCGATGCGGGACTCGATCCAGGGACTCCAGGATCATGACCTGAGCTGAAGGCAGTCGCTTAACCAACTGAGCCACCCGGGCGCCTCACTCATGTTTCTGAAAACATCTCTCTCCATGTATGCATGTGTACAGGTATGCGTCCCATAAAAATGTTTTTACAATCCATTACAGAGCATTGGGAAATATCAAGTAAAAGACATGATCTTTGCCTTCAACTGTTGGTGGTGTGGACCCAATCTGCCTTAGTTTACAGCAACACAGATTACAATACCAAACTGTATTGGAGAATGGTCTTATTCTTAGGAAATACATGTAGTTTGCTGCTTACTTACAAACACTTCAGAAAAAAAAATGGCAAGATAGGCAGATTTTTAATTGGTAGTTCTAATATGATAGGGTATAACAGGTGGTCACTCTTGCAAGGGATATAAAGATGTTCACTGTACATTCCTTTCAACCGTTCTCTAGATTTTTTTTTTAAGATTTTATTTATTTGACACAGAGAGAGAGGAAAGAGTGAGCACAAGCAGGGGGAGCAGCAGGCAGAGGAACAGGAAGAAGCAGACTCCCCACTGAGCAAGGAGCCCAATGCTGGACTCGACCCCAGGACCCTGAGATCATGACCTGAGCCAAAGGCAGCTGCTTAACCGACTGAGCCACCCAGGCACCTCAACCTTTCTTTAGATTTTGAAGGTTTCCAAATAAGAAGTTGGGGGGTGTAGATGGAGGTAAACTACTATTACAAGAAATAACTAGAAAGCATTATAGAGGGACAGACCCAAGCTGCCTCTGTTTAAATAGCTACTCTGCCATCTCTCTCCTGTGAGGCTTTCAACAAGTGGCTTCACTTCTCTTTGCCTTGGTGTCCATATCTGCAAAATGACAAACTTTCAGAGTTTTGATGTAAGCATAAAGGTAATATAGAGAGTGCTGCATTGCTACCATTATTACTGCTATTCTTATGAACTATTTAAACAACTAGTAAACTGGGAAGATTGAGAAAGAAATATAAAACTCTGGGTGCAATTCATTTTCTTAAAAATTACACTTCTCAGGGGGCGCCTGGGTGGCTCAGTTGGTTAAGCAACTGCCTTCGGCTCAGGTCACGATCCTGGAGTCCCGAGATCAAGCCCCACATCAGGCTCCCTGCTCAGCGGGCAGTCTGCTTCTCTCTCTGACCTTCCCCCGCTTTCATGCTCTCTCTCTCTCATTCTCTCTCTCTCTCTCTCAAATAAATAAAAATCTTTAAAAAAAATTATACTTCTCAGAATAAGGAAAAAATAAGTGCCTTCTAGAAGCAGAAAATCAGCACATTGCAAAGGCCGCTTACCCAACTGATATTCATTGAATTTGAGATCTGAGATAGTCAGCAATCCTTGTTTTAATTTTTTCCATCCTGGCACATGAATCCCTTTATTTCCCCACAAGTGTTCATCCAGTACCTCCTCAAACCCTGAGTTCTCCCATCAGAAACCAGCTGATGCCAATTTCAGGCATTTCCAATGATGTGAGTCATGATTCCCATCCCTACTGCATAGGACTATATTGGACGCTCCAGTTCCTATTTCTCTGTCTTCTGGTCTTACTACTGCCTAGTACTTTTAAAGGTTTCAGACTCAGCAGGACCATAAGGGGACAGGACAGGAAATCAAATGAAGTGCCTCCCCACTCTCAGTAGGTCAGAGCAAGCACCTTTCTTCTGAAAGGGTAACGTAATTGCAGAGACACAGAAGAGACTGCAAGAAGCCTCTCTATTTAGAAGTAAGTGATGAAGCAGAGAGCCCACATTACACTTCACTTGTGTCTCTACTCTCAGCCCCAGTCAGTCTCCCACTGTTTCTTAGTACAAGGGGAAAAAAAAGGCAGGGGAGAATAGGTAAGGTAAGGTTAAGGTTAAGGGTAAGGGTAAGGGTAAGGGTAAGGGTAAGGGTAAGGGTAAGGGTAAGGGTAAGGGTAAGGGTAAGGTAAGGTAAGGTAAGGTAAGGTAAGGTAAGGTAAGGTAAGGTAAGGTAAGGGTAAGGGTAAGGTAAGGTAAGGTAAGGAGAAAGAAAAAAGAAGAAAGGAAAGGAAAAGAAAGGAAAGGAAGGAAGGAAAAAGAAGAAAGAAAGAAGGAAAGAAAGAAAAAGAAAGAACGAACGAACAGGTGAAATTGCTGTGTTCAAAGAACATGTTTAAAAAGCTATACATACAGGGGCGCCTGGGTGGCTCAGTCGTTAAGCGTCTGCCTTCGGCTCAGTTCATGGTCCCAGGGTCCTGGGATCGAGCCCCACGTCAGGCTTCCTGCTCAGCGGGAAGCCTGCTTCTCCCTCTCACACTCCCCCTGCTTGTGTTCCTGCTCTCTTTCTCTCTCTCTCTGTCAAAATAAATAAATAAAATTTAAAAATTTTAAAAAAATAGGGGCGCCTGGGTGGCTCAGTCGTTAAGCGTCTGCCTTCGGCTCAGGTCATGATCCCAGGGTCCTGGGATCGAGCCCCGCATCGGGCTCCCTGCTCGGCGGGAAGCCTGCTTCTCCCTCTCCCACTCCCCCTGCTTGTGTTCCCCTCTCTCACTGTGTCTCTCTCTGTCAAATAAATAAATAAAATCTTTAAAAAAAAAAAAAAAATTTAAAAAAAATAAAAAGCTATACATATAAAATAAAGTTAGAGTAAAGGCAAATGAGAATTAAAGATAAAAATAAAAGTACTTGTTTAGTCCCTGCAAGTCTCTTTCAATATCTGCATTTATGATTTCAATAACATTTCGTACACAGGTGGATAGATTTCTTATTTGTTGTTCTACTAAATTTGTGTGCAGAACCATCTCAGTAGACAAAAATAAATCTATGCACATATAATGTAGAAATTGGTGATAAGCTACTATTTGTATGTTTAAAATATAAAAAGTATATGTGTATTTTTAACAGTTTCCTTTAGGAAATTTTGTTCTATTTTACTTCTAACTGAAATAGGCTCTAGCAAGAAAGTGCATCATGTTTTTCACCATACTCTAAACAATATTTTAGGTGTTAAACTCTTATAAACATTACTTTTGTTGACATATTATACACGTCATTAAATACCTAAGCCCAGAATTAAAACAGAAAATTACCCTGACATTGCACTATCAACCTTAACATCACTTAGCAGAACCCATTTTCAATAGATGTTGTAAATTTTTTAATTCCAGTTAAAGATAGTGGAAGAAGACCTTTGTTGATCTCTCTTTCCTAAGACCCCACTAAAACTACAGTAAAGGAAGACAACAGATCCAAACTTACAAAAGCAAAGAAAGAAAAGGGGTACGTACCAGCAGCTGAGAGACATTCAATAGTCTTTTGGGAGATGGAAAGCAGGTGATTAGCAGTGAGTGACAGGCAGAAGTGGGTACTCAGGGGACGAGACTGATTGATTTCTAAGGGCCTCAATAGGTCCTTCAAGGCATGGAGTTGAAAGCATCAGTATACATAAAATTAAAGTCCACTAGTCACTAAATCCTATCCGTATTCAGAGAGTCCACACTTCCCTAAGAGGACACAATTGGCCTTTGAACAATGGATTTGAACAGCACGGGTCCCCTGGTACCTGGATTTTTTTTTTTTAATACAGTACAGTATTGTAAATGTATTTTCTCTTATGATTTTCTTAATAAGATCTTCTTTTCTCTGGCTTACTTTATTGTAAGGATATGCTATATAATACATGTACCATATAAAATATGTGTTAATTAGACTGTTCACGTTATCAGTAAGGCTTCTAGTCAACAGTTGGCTATTAGTAGTCAAGGTTTTGTGGGAGTCAAAAGTTACACACTGCACAAGGGTGGGTGCCCCTGACTCTTGCGCTGTTCAAGAGTTAAGTGTACAACATTTGGAGAAATTTTCTAATATGAAGAAGACTAAAATAAATCAAGTGAAAAAATAAAATGAGAGGGCAGAGAATTAATGCATGGAACAGACAAGGACCTAACAGAACTAACAATAATTTTATGACTTAAAAAAGAAAAAGAAGAGGAGGAGATGATGAACTTTTACTATATGTCATTATGTGTGTATATGTATGTGTATAAATATATATATGCCTATATACATGCCATTTTACATATCTCCTTATTAGTTTTATATATAATTATAATATATATGAAATCCCATAGTTATGGAGTATACATATGTACACACACACACTCATTAAATCTTTGACAATAAGTAAAGTAAGGGAATAAGACAGTTTCAAAGTTATCCATCAAATATTCAAAAAAAAAAAAAAAAAAACCCAAAACAAAACCCCATCTCAAATCCAGGTAATAGGATACTGAAAATCATATGATAAAAACATTAGCAATAAGAAAACACTCTTGAGAATTTTTTAATAGCAAAATCAATTATTTTGCCACAGAAAATCTCTCATGAAATTCAAAAAATAAAAAGAGATGGAAAGAATGAAACCAAACAGGAAATAGTTAGAGAAACAACCCAGATGGCCCAAAATCTTATTCTAGAGATAGAAAACAACAATAGCAAAAAGCACAGTGAGATCACCAAAAAAAAAAAAAAAAAAGTCCAAGATCAGAGGAATGAATAACTTGAATCCAGTTAGAGCAGACCAACACCATAACACGCACTATCATGAAATGTAAAGTTTTAAGGATAACAACAAAAACATACCAAAGAAAATGGTAAGAACTTTGAGAAGCCAGAATAGGAAATATTAACATGCAGAAAAGGAAATGAAACAATTTTATTACACTTCTCAAATCCAACACTGTATATGCTAAAAACCAATGGAGTCATGCTTTCAAAATTCTAAAGGAAAATTTCTATATCCAACAAAATTGTCAATAAAGTGTGAAACAAAACGTATTTCAGACATTGCTTCAAAATTTTTATTTTCATGAATCCAATTATTTAAGAATTTGCTAGAGGGTATGCTGTAGCAAAATAAAGGAATAAAGTTAGAAAGAGAAAGACATGGGAAAACAAGAAATTCAATCCAAAAGATTAGTGAAACAAAGCCACAGGGTCAGTTTTTCAGCTAGTCGGAATGGAGAAGATCCCTGGAACAGAAGAGAATCTGATACGACACATAAGCTAAAAACATTATAAACAAAACAGCTAGAAACAGTAAAACTGTCCAAGCAATATAATCTTTACCTATCATAATGAGGGTTAATAATAAGATCTAAAATTGATGAATCAATAAATCACAGCATATGCATATTGTTTAGAAATACAGTGTTAGGGGCTCCTGGGTGGCTCAGTCGGTTAAGCGCCTGCCTTCAGCTCAGGTCATGATCCCAGGGTCCTGGGATTGAGCCCCCCTTTGGGCTCCCTGCTCAGCGGGAAGCCTGCTTCTCCCTCTCCCACTCCCCCTGCTTGTGTTCCCTCTCTCGCTGTGTCTCCCTCTGTCAAATAAATAAAATCTTTAAAAAAAAAAAATAGAAATACGGTGTTAATAGAAAATCTAAGATAAAAAAATAGTTGCAGCTGGAGAGTAGAACTAAGGATACAGAGAGGGGAGGCAGTTGATAGTCAATAATATACCAATATTAATTTGGTAAATTTAATCATATATTTTGAAATCCTAACCAGCCAGATGATTTCCAAAGCCATAGTATGTTACATTCCTAGTTGAGTCCTTACATGCATGCATACATACATACACACACACACACAGATGTACACACACAGAAGTGACTCCTTGCAGTTGATAACTATATCTAAATATCTGTAAGTTTGCTATTTTAAGTAAGTCTTTTTTTTATGACATAGGTTATTTTCAGATTAAAAAAAAAAATCTATCTTTATGTGCTGTACTTTTCAGATGTATTTAAGTCATCACACCATATATACAGTAATTCCTTACAAGAATATTGGCTAAAAACTTTTCTTAAAACCTCCAAGACAGGGGATCCTGGGTGGCTCAGTCGCTTAAGCATCTGCCTTTGGCTCAGGTCATGATCTCAGGGTCCTGAAATCAAGCCCCACATCAGGCTCCCTGCTCAGTGGGGAGTCTGCTTCTCCCTCCCCCTCTGCCACTCCCCCTACTTGTGCTCTCTCTGTCTCTCTCTCAAATAAATAAATAAATAAAATCTTAAAAAACAAAACCAAAAACCCTCCAAAACAGAAGCGAAAATCTCACTGAGTGTTGGGCTTATGATTTTTTTTTTCCTGAGCACCTTCTCTTAGATTATAAGCTTCAAGAAGGCAGAGAACACAACTCATTCGTGATTGGATCCCCATTGTAAGTAGTCAATAAATTCTTCTTGAATTAAGGAGTTAATCCTTTTAGTCCTCTTTTTCATATATAACCCACACTAATACTAGAAGACACTCGTTCCATTAAAGCTGCATCAATGCCCTATGAACTTGAGCCAGGAGAACCTTAATATCATGGAAAGCCAAGGAAGATTTCCCCGCATGAGGCTGTATGTTCATCCTCTAGGCGAGTCAGGAACTCAGACGCATTAAAAAAAAAATAAAAAAAAAAAAACGAAATTCAAATACAATCCTATTCAAATGCCAAATATCTTGTCTTTTCATCTGTTCATTTTTACTTTTTGTTTTGTGTGCTTTTAATAAAACTTGAGAAAAACACTATCAAAAATGCCTCCCTCCTAAACACATGAGGGCTTTAAGAATGATGCCCAAAGAGGGGTAAAAAAGAGGGTTACTTGTGTGAGTTATGCAATTTAAATGCTATAAGGGTGGTAAAGTTTGTGACCACCCAGGACAAGCTGGTGATAACATGTTTTGAAATGCCAGAAAATCGGGCGCCTGGGTGGCTCAGTTGGTTGAGCGACTGCCTTCGGCTCAGGTCGTGATCCTGGAGTCCTGGGATCGAGTCCCGCATCGGGCTCCCTGCTCAGCGGGGGGTCTGCTTCTCCCTCTGACCCTCTTCCCTCTCGTGCTCTCTGTCTCTCATTCTCTCTCTCTCAAATAAATAAATAAAATCTTAAAAAAAAAAAAAAAAAAAAAGAAATGCCAGAAAATCTAGTACAATATACCACTGCTGATAACAGTGATCATCTCTGAGAAATGACGCTGAGGAAGACAATTTTTGGAATAAACAAGAATTGATTTTATAATTAAAGAAAATAAGAGCACTGTAAAAATGGGTGTAAATAAAGCAGCAGCTCTCTTACCAATGTTCTGCAACAGCAGTTTTCAAACTAGGGTACGCAAACTTCTAGAAATACAGAAAGACTTTCGAAAAGGTACACTCACAATTAAGGTAATCAATCTAGATTATTCTCCATACATTGTTTTTCTTACCTAAACATATAGGATGTGCTATGATGTAAGCACATGTATGCCTGCTCTCCAACAAAAGGAGAGTTTGAAGTTTGGGGGTCACTGAAGGCCCCCTCCCCAATTTTCATCTCATTAAGACATGAAATCCCAGTAAAATTTTACTAACGGGGAAGATGTCAACTTAGAAGCTTCACAAGTGTCTCATCTCTACACTCTCCTTTTCCAAAGAATCTGAAATTCAAGAGTGACAGAATAGGCAAGGTTTACAGAAATAAGACCATATGGAATTCAGAAGAGCAGATCCATGCTCAAAGAAATAACCTCAATATTACAACAAATGATTGGTAAATGAGTGCACACTTATAGACATTAAGTTCAAATACAAGATTTAAGGTATGTTTTATCTTTTAAAAAAAAATAATTCCTTCTCTAAATGACTTTTTCAGTTAACCATATAACTAGCACCTCGATAAGAGAGCATCTACTTAAACAAAAAGTCAAAGTTAACTTCAGCTCAGTCATTCCTAAAAGAGCACATATTACCCCTGGTTACAGGGAGGGATCCCCTATAAGAGCAGGTGTTCTGTTTCTACCCCAATAGGGTGTACCACAATACTACAATGTAATTCTCACACTAGCTGGAGTTAGTGCAGTGTCACAGATTAAGGGTTCAATTCTCCACAAGACGGCTCCCAATTTGGACACCAAGTCACCTGCCCTTCTGACCAACTTGGCTACAAATTCAGGCGTTCCCACAACCCCATCAGCTTTGATAATTCACTAGAACAACGCACAGAACTCAAGGAAGCACGACACTTATATTTTCGTTAATAAGGGTACACATAGGGTAAGGTCCGGAAGGGTCCTGGACGCTGAGCTCCAGTGCCCTCCCCCCTCAGATTACATGCATGCCGTCCTCCCAGCACATTGATGTGCTGTTCACCAACCTTAAGCTGAACGAAACCGGTGTCCAAACTTTTTACAGAAATATCATTACATAGTCATGATTGAATAAATCACTGGCCATGTGACTGCACTCAGTCTCCAGCTCTCCTCCTCTACCCAGAGATCAGAAGGCTGCAAGTTCCCACCCTCCACTCACATCTTGGTCTTTCTGTGGCCATCCTGCATTCTAAAGCCATCTAGGGGCCCACCTTGAGTGACTTCATTAGCATAACAAAGACAGTCCTATCGCTTAGGAAATTTCAAGGTTTTTTTAAAGTTTTTTTTTTTTATTAACATATAATGTATTATTTGTTTCAGGGGTACAGGTCTGTGATTCATTAGTCTTACACAATTCACAGCACTCACCATAGCACATAACCTCCCCAGCGTCCATCACACAGCCACCTCATCCCTCCCACCACCCTCCACTCCAGCAGGAAATTTCAAGGTTTTTAAAATTCTGTGTCAGGAAAACAGGGACAAAGACCAGATATGTTCTTTGTTATATTGCAATAGGTAAATTAAAATGGTGGGAAGATATTGTGAAATTTTTAATGAAATTTTGGGTTGAGAGAACAGCAAGAGTAGGGCAGCTTAAGAAGCGTTAAGAAGAACAAAAACAAGGAAACTAAGAACAGTGATGAAAGAACGCACAGCAAACAAAGGAACTAGATCAAGGAGGAAATGACAGCCTAAGGACAGAACAGTATGGGCAACATGTTTGAAAAAAAAAAAAAAAGTTTTTGTATAGAAAAAAAGCACCTGCAGGGAGAATCCAAACAGTGATGGACTTTACTTTTTCATCTAGGAGATGAACCAGAATGGTCACATTAGGTCTAGGGTTAGACACTGGAAATTCCAGTGATAAAAATGAGGATTCCCCTGTCAAGTTCCAGTACTAGGACAGGTAGCAATACTTGGAAAGTGATGAGGGAGCAGAAGGCAAGCTGAGGACAAAGCACAAGCTGACACCCCACAACAGCCCCCCCCAACTCCCAGGCGGGACATGGTGACATTCCTTGGGCAATCCTGTCTGACCTAAAGCTAAAGGAAGGAGAAACAAATGGTTAATTTATAGAGATCACAGTCCTGCAAGATATGAGTCTCCCTCAGTTTACAAAATGTCTTAGTGATTTACCAGAAAAAAGAAAACAAAAAAAAACATTCTTATCAATAACCTAACTTCCAGAAGGAAATTCCCAACTATCATACTGTTAAAGCTTTACTAGAGGGAAAAACAACCTTAACTTGACAATGGCAAGGCCTCCAATATCTTGTAGGCCCTCTTTAGCATACAGAAATTCTTTTGAAAACCTCTTTTTCCTTACCCCCCACTCCCAAGTATATAATCAGTCACCCCTCACAACCCCCAGGCAGCAGCTCTTTCTGCCCTTGAGTCCTGTCCCTGTGCTTTAATGAAACCACGATTTTGCACCAAAGTTGTCTCAAGAATTCTTTCTTGGCCATTGTCTCCAGACCTCACCCCACCAAACCTCACCTACGTTCCAAAACTATATCTAAAGGAAGCCTCTAGAAGGAGGAGTTTGCCCCTAGAAATACCTACTAAGCTCAGTCAGTAACACAACACTGGAATTGATATACTATGCCAAAAATCTATAGTATATTGTTAGTTCTACAGAATTCTTTCATTCTGTCTCAAGGATCAGGTAGATGGTAATTAACACTTCTGAGGACAACGCATATACTATTTACTGTACATTATCTCATTTGAAATGGCTCTTGAACTGGAGGGGAAGAAAGATAGGACCATGAACACAGAGGTATTGCTTGTGGAGAAGCTAACTCTTTCTATGTTCTGCACTCTCAAGCATCAATATCAGAAACTAAACCAAGACAATGTGATTAAATGGTATATAAGTAAAGCTTAAGCAATCCTGCCTACTGCCCATTAATAATACATACCTGACAAGCAGCAGGGCAAAGATTAATTAATCAGCAAATTTTATTTGGTCAACTGAATAACTACTTGGAAACAAATAAATATGAATTAATATATAATGCTAAAAACCAACATATACTCCAGGTATACTTAAATATAAATACAAAAATTGAACATAGAGTAACATGTAAATGCACTAACAGAAACCATTTTTTTTCATTTTGTAGTAAGAAGTCCTTTCTAATCAAAACATAAAACTCAGAGGCATAAGGGAGAAAAATTATATATCTGATTGTGTGAGAAGAAAATTATGTGGCAAAAGCATATAAAAATAGTTAAATACAAGAAGAGGTTCCACTTGTGCATAGGATATAGAAAACTGCAAAAGAAAATCATTTCCACAGTAACAAACTAACAAAAAGCCACATAATTAGAGAATCAAAACTTTTTTTGAGCCCATCAGAGTCTCAAAGAACTCAGGTGAACTGATTTCCAAAGGATGGCAAGTCTTTTGAAAATGTGAACTGTTTGACTTTTGTCAGAAAAAGGTGGCCTGTTTTTGGAAAACCATGGAAATTTTAACCATTTCTTAAAGGACAAATGTGAGCTGGGAGCACCAAGCCCAGAGAGAAATTGCTCTCAATCTTGTACAAGGTCTTCCACTGGGTGCTCAAGAGCAATACTGAAAAGAGGATAAAACAGAGAGAGGCTCTAGGCAGCGCAGGTGTGAGATTGGTGACCAGCTGTCACAGGAGAAAAACATAGGACTTACTGTCCTAGAAACTTCTCACATACTATGTAAAAGTTATATGCAGCCCCAGATTAAGGATGGTGTTACAGTCAAGGAGGTAGAAAACCTGAGTGACCTTGACCACACTGCCACAAGACAAAAGCCACTGGAGGAAAAACAGGAAAACCCACTCAATCCTGGGATCTTAGAATGATAAAAACCAGAGGTCTGCTGCCACTTGCCTGCTCCCAACCTACCTTCCCTCTATAGATACCAGGGAAAGTTCAGCCACTATGGAGGGAGGGGTACAAGAAAGAACCCAGAAAAAGCCCTGCCCTTGAAGTTCAGGCATACAGGGCCTGCCTAAGATTGATGCTGGAGGAGAAGAGCCATCAACATCCCTGCTCCCATCACAAGACTGAGTAAAGAGCACTATCAGTCTACCACTGGGAATAGGACAAAAGCAGGGAGGAAGACTACCTCCATACAGGTCCAACACTATGCACAAGGTAACAAGAATCCACTGTCGAAGGGATGGGGACAGCTGGGGGCCACTGAGGGTAATGAGAGCAAGAACAACATCAAAACAAACCCAGCTTAACTATACACTAGACTGACTCAACTCATGGCCTCATGGAAAAGAGATGGGCCTATTTCTGATCATAAATAACATTTATCTCAGTTTCCTGCTCTATATACACTGTCTTAGATTAAATAACAAATTATGAGACACACACAATAAATCAAGAGAAAATGACCTAGAAAATAATGAAGGAACATTTTTAAAGTATTGAAAGAAAGAAAAACTGCCAACCCAGAAATTTATGTTCAAAAATGAAGGCAAAATACAAGAAAATTAAAATAGAATTCACCAAAAATTATCCAAAATGGCAGGAATGGGAGGATGAAGTTCAGAAAAAGAGAAGCAGCAAGCAAATAAATAAACTGGTAGCCTCAAATCCAAGCATATAAATAATTATAGTAAATAGTAATGGACTATAGAATTCAGTCAAAAGGCAGAGATTGTCAGAATGGACAAAATAAAAACTTCACCCAAATATATGCTAGCTACAGGCTATATTTTTTTGAAACAGAAAGGTGGAAAGGAAATGAATGGAAGAAAGATATACTATGCAAAATACACATGAAGACTGAAATAGCTATATTAGGAGTAGACAGAATATATTTCAAAACAAAGTTCATTACCATGGATAAATATGAACATGAGAATAAAAAGGCCAGTTTAACAGAAAGATACAGAAATCATTACTCTAAACACAATAGAGCTTAAAAATACATAAAGCAAATTGATGGACTTAAGAGGAAAAATAAAAGGAGGGCTCCAGATGTTGGCTAGGAAGACCCTGAATTCACTTCCTGTCATGGACACAACATATTTACAGCTTATTTACAACAGGCACCTGTGGGCCAGCACCAGAAAGATAAGCCCCCAAAATGTTTGGCTTTGAAAATCAATGGGGAATAGGACCAGGAGGATCACAGAACTACAAGTAATGGAGATCTCAGTCTTAAAGGGCTCATGCACAAACCCATTCACCCTGATATCCAGGACAAAAGTAACAGATTGAAAGTACCTAGACCACAGGCAATGAACAACATACTAATTTTAAAGCAGCTATTAGGCAAGAACCTTCAGAGACTTCATCTAGGAGGGAAGTGCGGGTAGACATGATTTTTGCAAAATCATCCTAACTTGCTGGTGACAGAGCTGATGGGTGCCATTTCTGGTGCTCTCCCTCTAAACTGCTAGTACCATGGGGTGTGCTCTCCTGACCCACACCCTGCTCACCACGTGCAGCATCAGAGCTGCAAAAGGGTTGGGCAAGCACCCCAGAACTGCCCTACCCTTTCAAATACTGAGCCACAGTATGTCAGGCAAACTCCCTGACTCTGTCTACCTAGTACAGAACTGAGAAGGGCACACACCCGGAGCTGCACCCCACCCCACTCAGCAGCAAGCAAGCCAAACCAGGCCAGACAAGTGCCCCAGTCCCACTCTCACCAAGCAATGAATGGGGACACAAGTGGACCAGGGAGTGCTCTTATTCCCATGCATTCAGCTCTAAAACTGGCCCACAAGAGGGCCCTGGGCCCTGCTATCGCTGCACTGCAGCTAACGAACAACTGGGCCCAGGATAGCCCATCCCACAGAGGGATCAACTCCAAACCAGGAATGCTGAGTACCTTGAACCCCATCCTCCCTGTGCAGCAGTCCATCCTCAACAAGGCCAAGCAAGTGCCTGGAGCCCCCACCAACCCCACCAGAAAACAAGCAGCAACCAGCAGGGCAGTGCCCCAAGTAATGACCTCCCCAAGCAGCAGACAGAGAAGCCATAACCAAGCTAGAGGAGTGCCCCAGTGCTGTCTACTCCCCGCAGAGACTGAGCCACGACCAGGACAGGCAAGTCACTCCAACCCAACTCCCCCGCTCAGTGGCCAAACAGCAATCTGTCTGCAACCTAGTACCCAGCATCCTACCCTCCCCTCACAGAAGTCAAGGCCCAATCACAACACAGCTCACAGGAAAACGCCATGGAGTGCCTGGCTCTGATGGAGATGAGAGATTGCGCTTCTGGGCCATAAGGAACAGCTCCTGCAGAAGTTGATTTATGCAAGGCTGAGGGAGGTACCTGTTTAGCTTAATATAGAGAGAGGAACATACAGAGACAGGCAAAATGAGGAGACAGAGGAGTATACTATAAACCAAAGAGCAAGGCATATCCCCAGGAAAAAAGTAGTAAAATTCATTTAAAATAACTAATTACTACCAAATACATAAAATAAAAAGTAGCAAAATATGTCATCAAAATATAAAAATATAAAGCTATGGACTGTGTTCAAATTTAAGGTATTATCAATTTAAAAGAGACTGCTATATACATAAGATGTTTTATGTAAGCTTAAGAGGAATCACAAAGAAAAAACTTATAGCACAAAACAAAAGGAGCACAGAATCTAAACAAAACACTAAAGAAAATATTCAAATCACAAGGGAAGAAATGAATTAACAATTAACAAAATGGCAGTAAGTACATACCTATCAATTATTACTTTAAATGTAAATGGACTAAATGCTTCAATCAAAAGACACAGGGTGGTTGAATGGATTAAGGGGGGAAAAAAGCTTCTTCCATATGCTGCTTACAAGAGACTCACTTCTAACCTAAAGATGCTCACAGACTGAAATTGAAGGGATGGAAAAAGATGTATCATGCAAATAGAAATGAAAAGAAAGCTGGGGGAAAATACTTGTATCAGACAAAACAGACTATAAAACAGAATGTAACAAAATACAAAGAAAGGCATTATAGGGGCTCAATTTAACAAGAGGATATAACATTTGCCAACATTTATTCACCTAATATAGGAGCACCTAAATATATAAAACATATTTTAACAAAAATAAAGGGAGAAACAGACAATAATACAATAATAGTATGAGACTTTAATATACCATTTACATCAATGAATAGATCATTCAGACAGAAAATCAATATGGAAACACTGGCCTTAAACAACACATCAGACCAGCTGAACTTAATAAATACATACAGGATATTCCATCCAAAAAGGGCAGAATACACATTATTTTTAAGTGCACATGGATCATTCTCCAGGATAGATCACATGTTCAGCCATGAAACAAGTCTCAATAAATTCAAGAAGACTGAAATATTTCAAAGCATTTTTTCTGCCTACAAGGAGATTAAACTAGAAATCAATCGCAGGAAGAAAAGTGCAAAAAAAACACAAAAACATGGAGACTGAACAACATGCTATTAAACAACCAGTGAGTCAGTGAAGACTTCAAAGAGGAAATAAAAAAATACCTTGAGACAAGTAAGAATTCAAACACAAAGTTCCAAAACCTTTGAGAAAGAGCAAAAGAAGTTCTAAGAGAAAAGTTCATAGCAATACAGGTCTACCTCAAGAAACAAAAACCTCAGATAAACAATCTAACTTTACATTTTAAAAAAAGAGAAAAAGAAAGACAAAAATGCCCCAAGTTAGAAAAAAGGATATAAAAAGATCAGAGCAGAAATAAATAAAATAGAGACTAAAAAAGCCAAGAAAGGGTCAATAACACTAAGAGCTGGTACTCTGAAAAGGTAAACAAAATTGACAAACCTTTAGCTCACCTCATCAAGAAAAAGAGAAAGGGAACCCAAATAAAATCAGAAATGAAAAAGGAGACATTATAATCAGTGCAACAGCATTACAAAGGGTCATAAGAAAATATTATGAATAATTAGTATACACAGGAACAATTACTATACAACAAATTAGATGGCCTAGAAGAAATAGATTCCTTGAAACACACAATCTTACAAGACTGAATCAAAAAGAAATAGAAAACCTTAACAGATTGATTACTAACAATGAAATTAAATTAGTAATAAAAAAAAGAAAACTCCCAACAAAGAAAAGCCCAGAGTCAGATGACTTCACAGGGAAAGTCTACAAAATATTTGAAGAAGACTTAATACCTATCCATCTCAAGTTATTCCCAAAAATTGAAGAGGGAAGAGTAATTCCAAGCTCATTTTATAAGGCCAATGTTACCCTGATAACAAAATCAAAGTTGGTTTACAGGGAACATACCTCAACATAAAAAAGGACATATATGACAAACCCATAGCTAACATCACATTCAAGGCTGAAGAGCTGAAAGCTTTTCCTCTAAGATCAGAAACAAAACCAGGTTGCCCACTCTAACCACTTACAGTCAACATAGCATTGGAAGTGCTAGCCACATAAATAAGGGGGGGAAGAAGGCATCCAAATTGGTAAGGAAGAAGTAAAACGGTCACTATTTGCAGATGGCATGATACTGCATGTAGAAAACCATAAGGACTCCACCAAAAAAAAACAAACAAAAAACAACCACTATTAGAACTAGTGCATGAATTCAGTGAAGTTGCAGGATACAAAATTCACATATGGAAATCTGTGATGTCTCTATACACTAATAATGAAGTAACAGACAGGGATATTAAGAAACAATCCCATCTACAGTTACAACAAAAATAATAAAATACCTGGAAATATATTTAACTGAGGAGACAAAAGACCTGTACTCTAAAAGCTATTTCACCTTGATGAAAGAAACTGAAGTTAACACAAATAAATAGAAAAATATACTGTACTCATGGATTGGAAAAATTAATATTGTTAAATGTCCATATTACTCAAAGCAAGTAAATAAACAAAATCTTAAAAAAAAAAAAACAAAACAGGCAGAGGATCTAAATAGACATTTTTCCAAAGAAGACATACAGCTGGTCAACAGGCACATGAAAAGACACTCAACATCATTAATCATGAGGGAAAAGCAAATCCAGACCATAATGAGATACCACCTTATACCTCTTGGAATGGTATGAGATACCACCTTATACCTCTTCTTTTTAAGAAGACAAGAAATAACAAGTGTTGGTAAAATGTGAAGGCAAGGGAACCCTTGTGTACTGTTGGTGGAAATGCAAACTGGTACAGTCATTATGCAAAACAGTATGGAGTTTCCTCAAAAATTTAAAAATAGAACTACCATATGATCTAGCAATTCCACTTCTGAGTATTTATCCAAAGAAATAAAAAAATGCCTATTTGAACAGATATATGCACCTATGTTCACTGCAGCATTATTTACAATAGCCAAGATAAGGAAGCAACCAAAATGTCCATCAAAAGATGAATGGATAAATGAATAAAGAAATTGTAGTATTTATATACAATAGATTACTCAGCCAGAAAAAAAGAACAAAACCTTGCCATTTGTAACAACACAGATGGAATTTTAAGGGTATTATGATTAGTGAAATAAGTCAGACAGAAAAAGGCAAATACCATATGATTTCATTTATATGTGGAATCTAAAAAGCTAAACAAAGACACAAAACAAAACTCATGGATGATGGATGAAGAGAAGAGAGTGATGGTTGGCCAGAGGGGAAGGGGGTTGGTGGTGGATAAAAAGGGAAGAGGGGAGTCAAGAGGTACTAAATTCCAGTCATAAAATGGATGGGTCACCAGGATGTAATGTACAGCATGGTGACTATGATCAGCAATGTTGTATTGCATGTTATGTAGCTTTACATGGTGTTGGGGAAAACTAAACTTATGGTGATCGTTGCAGTGTATACAAATACTGAACCATTCTGTTGTACACTTGAAACTACTATCATATTATATGTCAATTATATCTCAATAAAATAAAGGAGTTAAGACAAATCTTGACACCTTGGATTTAGCAATCAATAATTAGATAATGTTTAGGACACTAAAACGACAAACAAGAAAACAAAATTAGGTAAACTGGACTTCATCAGAATTAAGAACTTCTGCTCAAAAGACACTGTTTAAAAAAAAATTTTTAAGACAGTCTAGGAAAAATAATTTGTAAAACTTACCTGATAGAGGACTTATATCCAGAATATAAAGAACTCTTACAACTCAATAAGAAAACAAATTAATGGATAGATAGCTCTGTCTCCAAAAACATTCAAAAACATCAACATGTACTAGAGGAATGCAATTTAAAACTTTAATAAGATGCCACTAGGTACCTATTAAAATAATTACAATCATAAAAGTGACAAAACCAAATGCTGAGAATGCAGACAAACTGGAATTCTCATACATGGGAATGCAAAATGGTATACCCACTTAGGAAAGCAAATATGCAGTTTATTACAAAATTAACCATACAACTTCCATACAACCCAGTAATCCAATTCCCAAGGGAAATGAAAACTTATTTCCCCATAAAGACTTGTATGTGAATGGTTATAGCAGCTTTTTTCTTAATGGTGAAAAACTGGAAACATCCCAGCGTCTATCACTTGGTGAACAGAGAAGCAAATTATGGTATATCCATACAACTGAATACTACTTACTCCACAGTAAAAATGAACAAATTACTGACACACGCAACAATATGGAGGATTCTCCCATGCATTATACTAACTGAAAGAAGCCAACATACTCTATCATTGTGTTTATATGTCAGTCCAGAAAACAGAGAAATTATAAGGAAAGAAATCAGATCCATGGTTGCCAGAAGCTGCGTACTGAGGGAGGGGTGGAATGCAAATATACCCAAGACAACTCTTAGGAGTGATGGAAATTTTCTTTATCTTGATTGTTATCATTACACTTACTGTATATATTTATCAAAACTAATAAAGCTTATATACTTAAAAGTGGTCATTGTTCTTATTGAACTATAGTTGACATACAATATTATATTGGTTTCAGGTGTATAACATAGTGATTTGATCATTATACACATTACAAAATGATCACCATAGTAACCATAGTTACAATCTGTGACCAAAGTTAATTACAATATTATTGACTATTGACAATATTATTACCTATCATAGGGAACTATGCTGTACATTTCATCCCCATGAGTTTTTCTTTTACAACTGGAAATTCTAACCTCTTAATCCCCTATACCTATTTCACCATCCCCATATCCCCTTCTCACTGGCAGTCACCAGTTTCTTCACTGTATTTATGAGTCTGTTTCTGGTTTTTTTGTTTGTATGTTTTGTTTCTTAGAGTCCACATACAAGTGAAATCACATGGCATTTGTCTTTATCTGTGTGACTTATTTCACTTAGCATAATACCCTCTAGGTCCATCCCTGTTGTCATTAATGACAAGATTTCATGCTCCTTTATAGCTGAGTAATATTCCATTGTGTATATATATCACATCTCCTTTATCCATTTATCTGTCGATGGACACTTAGGTTGCTTCCATATCTTGGCTATTATTAACAATGCTGCAATAAAGATAGAAATGCATGTATCTTTTTGAATTAGCATTCTGGTTTTCTTTTTTTTTTTTTTTTTTAAGATTATTATTTATTTATTTATTTGAGAGAGAGCATGAGATGGGGGAGGGTCAGAGGAAGACAGCAGAATCCCTGATCAACAGGGAGCCCGATGCAGGACTCGATCCTGGTACTCCAGGATCATGACCTGAGCCGAAGGCCGTCGCTTAACCAACTGAGCCACTCAGGCGCCCGCATTCTGGTTTTCTTTGAGTAGATACCTGAAAGTAACATTACTGGGCTGTATAGTATTTCTATTTTTGATTTTTGAAGAATCGCCACCCTCCATAATGGCAGCACCAACATGAATTCCCACTAACAGGGCATGAAGATTACAAAAGGGATTATTTTGTATATGTAAATTATGTCTTTAAAAAACTTGATTTTTTTTTTTTAATGCAGGCTGAGTAACACAGTAATTGGTCCTAAAATCCAGTAATTACATCCCTACTAACAAACCAAAACAGAGGCAAACAGTGACAGATTCAGAAAGACATAAACAAAAAAGTTCTGTCCAGCTTAGGAGCTTCAGTGCTGTGCCCAAAGTCCAAACAGGAGAGGCCCATCTACCACCTCCCAGAAGTGATCTTAGATAAACAAAAAAAGGATTCTTGCAAGCACTGAGGATTTCTCTTCTAAAAGAAAATGGAAAGGGGATGGTGAAACAAAAATTGAATGGATCTATTTCAGAGCTCCCCACCTAGTTTTCTGGTACCCCAGGTAGCTCCAGAATTTACAAGATAAACTTTAAAGAACAATTCTCTCTCTCCCTCTTTTTCTCTCACTCACACACAGAAAAAAGATGGGAAAAACATATACCAAATATAACAGAAGTGGCTGTCCCTAAATAACAAGATTATGGAGACTTGCATTTCCTTTGTTTTGCTTTTCAGATTTTCCCACATTCATTCTTATAATGATCTTGTTTGCTCTTGCAACAAAAATGTTTTTTTATGAAAAACAGGTCAAAACATAAATTAGAAAAATATTTGCAACAGGACAGATCGAGCTATGTTCTTCAATATGTAGAAAGTGCTTACAATCAATAAGAAAAGATTATTGAATATCCAAAAAATCACAAATAGACAAGAACTGGAAATAAAGTAGAAAATGCTTATAATCATATGAAAAGATGTTCAACCTCACTAATAGGAGGAAGCACAAATTAAACCCACCTAGCAATTTAAAAAGTTTTATAGTTTAAGGTATCAGAGCAGTTGTGAGATCTGGCACAATCTTTCGTGTAAATTGTTATGCTGTGTAAATACTGTAATGATGTATCAGGGCACTCTTTGAAATACACATCAAAATTTTGAATGCACAGACCCAATAATTCAGCAATTCTAATTCTAGGAATTTGTGTATTTGTCTAGGTACAGAAATATTTGTAATATATACAAAGAATCATGTATCCGGCTCTTCAGTACCAAAAAGTATAAACAAACTAAATGTCCATCAATAGGGGACTGGTTCAACAAACTATGCTAAGTCCACACAACATAGGAGGGAGATATGTGGGGACTGCTATCATACATGTTCAATTTCCACAATGAAATAAAATCAAGTTTGAAGACAGTATGGAGAGCATTCTCCTCCAGTGTTTAAGAAGAAAAAAAAAAGTGCACACAAGTTTGAATACACATGGAAAGGTACTGGAAGAAACCCAAGAAAATGGTTACCTCTGGTTACCTCTAAGTAGAGAAACTTTTGTATATCCTTTGTACTGTTTCAAATTTTACCATGTACATGTATTAGCTTTTATCACCATTTAACCTTGACTAATAACGTACTGTACCTTGGTTTTCTACTATGTAAAATGGTAATACATGTCCAGCCCCTCTCAGAAGGTAACTGTGAATAGTAAATGAGAAAATGCAGATGCATGAAAGTGATCTGTAATCTTTATAGAATGTTGCATAAACTACATAAAAGTTATATATTAATGCTAATTGTGATTTCGATAATCATTTTATGACCCAGGATTTACATTAGATAGGTCTAAAGAAAGTTTAATTTTTAGGTGAAAAGATAAATGAGAACTAAATGCTAAGAACATAGCTGTAAAATGTATTACTGGATGAAGGATTTTGTATTGTTTTGCTTTTAAGGTCAGAGTAGGAAAATTAAAAGGGTCAAGGAAAACATAGAAATACTCATGCAAAAGGCTTTTTAAAAAAATTCTGTGGTAGATAAAAATTTAATCTCTAACATTTTTGAGGTCCTTAAAAATGAAGACAAAAACATCACATGAAGTTCCACAGGAGCCTCATAATTAAAGGAGAGTCAGTTGAGGCCAAGGTGATCCAAAGAGAAATATGTTCCCTCCATGCTGAGTGAATTTTAAACAGGTGTTTGCAGGTATCAATAAAGCTAATGTTAAGAGGAAATAGAAAAACAACGAGACCTCAGAGTATTCAGCAGAGACTGAAATTGCAACAAACTAACCCCCTACACTCACTATTAAAAGCTCATTAACTCCCAGCTGTTCATCCATTAGGCTGAGAAGAAGAAAAAGCTCATGCCCTAGCTGTCACATATTTATACCAGAGGTTTTCATCTCATAAAAAGGAGAGAGAGGGAAGATAAGGAGAAGATAACAATCATAATTATCTCACCAAGCTGTGGAGAAAGCTGTGATAAGTACAATAAACCTCTCAGGCAATAAAGTCAGATGAATGTCCAAAGTCTGCCATGTAAAGAAGAAAGAAGGGTGGAAGGTAGATGCCCAGTGGCATCACGGTACTCGTCCTTGAGCTACTTACAAACCAGAACCCCATGATTCACCCCAACAGGTCACATCTAATCTACACTACAAGCAGAAATACCTGCAAATAAAATATTTTTCACCAAGCAATTCACTATAGTACACAATCCTTGACTACAACATTAAATTAAATGAAACAGGGCATAGGAGTACAAATCAGATTTAAAGCAATCGGTGCACAGACTATTGTTTTCCTTAAAGAGGGATGGAACAAGCAGCTTGTTGTTGATAAAGCTTCTAGGTACATGCTCAAAATCTGGCAACCTGTAAAATGATTCCAGTGCACAGGTGTTGTGTTTGGCTTAGGGATCCTCGAAGAATTTAATTTCTTAGTTGTCAATATTTAAAAGTCAAGATATTCAACTCAATGGTCTATCTCCAGCTTGCCTGATAAAATTGGAAGACTCCAATGCTAGTCCTACATTTGCATATTTCTATTAGAGACAAGTCTTAAGTATTTGAGGGTTTTTTTCCCCCGTTAGAGCCCCAGAAGCATAAAAATTGAAAAATATAACTTTTTCTATACAAATTTCATGCTATGGTATAACACAGATGGCTCTTCTTTCCTGCTCTTTTTCACTATAGCCTCTCTGTGATCCCAACCTCACCTATATGGCTGAATTCCCACATCCCTTACCACCCTTCTGCCTTGCCACCTAGCCACATTGGCCTCCTTGCTCCTCATCAAACATACCAGTTATCTACTGACTCAGGACATCTGCACTTGCTGTTCCCTCACCTGGAAGATTCTTCCCCCAGAATTCATCAGGCTGGCTCCTTCATCTTGATTCAAGTCTTTACTCCCACATTCCCTTCTCAGAGAAGTCATCCTTGACCACCCAATTTAAAAGTCCACCTATGATCTTCGCTTTAATTCTCCCTGTAGAACTCAGGACATCTGCCATCCTCTGCTTTATTGTTTATTTATTGTCTATCTCCCCCCCACATATGATGTTAGCCTCAAGAGGGCAAATATTTTCTTTTGTCTACTCCTCTATCATCAATTGTCTGATGAATAACAGTGCCTGGCACAGAACAGGCACTGAAAAAAAACATAGCCATTGAATGAATTAACTGTGTTTCTCATCAGAAAACAAAAGAAAAGCACACACTTAACACATACCCATACACGATAATGAAGCCATGAGGACGTCACACCTCTAAAATGAGAGTACAATTTATTGTAGGCCTAAAAGAAATGTTAAGGGATATTCTTCACACTGAAGGGGAATTCTATCAGAGAGAAATCTGGAATTTTATCAGTAAAGGAAGAGGAACATAAGTGGTGAATAACTAGATATATATATAGTCTATTTTTCTCCTCTCTCATTTTAAAAAAATGTATATGTTGAAAGCAAAAATTATCACATTATCTGGTGGGGTTTTTAATGTACATATATGTAATACATTTGACAATTATAATATAAAGGAAGGTGAATAAAGAGATTTATATGCTTGTAAGGCTTCTATATTTTGCTTGGTGTGTCCAATATCAACTTTAAAGTAGACTGTGAAAGATTAGATGTGTGTATTTTAAGCCCTAGAGCAACCACTAAAAAATAATACAGAGATATAAACAAAAAGCCAATAGATAACATAAAGTATTAAAATTTAGACAAAACAAGGCAAGAAAAGGGAACAAAGGAGCAAAAAGCAGTGGTGGCATACCAAAACAAACAAAAAAATCCAAATAATTAAATGACAGACTCAAGTCCAAACATATCATTACATTAAATGTAAATGACCTAACCACACTAATTCAAAGACAGAGATTATCAGACTGAATAAAATGAGAATACTCATAATTTAACAAAATACTAATCCTTCATGTGTTGAGGGAAAAGAGCATGCTAAAGTATAGTCAGGTGACTTGCATTATACAGTCAATTCTAAGGTCGAAGTTCAGTGTCCCATTCATATGGAGATGGGAATCCCCTGAATTAATAGCACAAATGAGCTTAAATTAGACATGAGTCCAGAAGTATCAACCAGGGAACAAACTTACAATGCCATAGTAATAAAGTAAATGGATAAAATAAAATGGATCTGCAAACTTGGGGCAAAGTGGGGGAGAGTATAAGCCAGAAGCAGCAAAAAATTTAAAGGATCTCTCCCACCTTTTGTACCAACTTAGCATTAAGAAAGGAAGAAAGCTTTGTAATATAGCTTGAAATTGGGCAACGTGATGCCCCCAGCTTTGTTTTTCTTCTTCAACATTTCCTTGGTGACTCGGGGTCTTTTCTGACTCCACACAAATTTTAGGATTGTTTATTCCAGCATTTTGAAAAATGTCATTGGAATTTTGATCAGAATGGCACTGAAGGTATAGATTGCTCTGGGTAGCATAGACATTTTAACAATGTTTATTCTTCCGATCCATAAGCATGGAATATTTTTCCAAATTTTTGTGTCTTCTTCAATTTCTTTCATGAGTTTTCTGTAGTTCCTAGAGTATAGATCCTTTACCTCTTTGGTTAGGTTTATTCCGAGGTATCTTAGGGTTTTTGGTGCTATTGTAAATGGAATCGTTTCTCTAATTTCTTTCTACAGTTGCGTTGTTAGTGTGTAAGAAAGCAACTGATTTCTGTGCATTGATTTTGTATCCTGCCACATTACTGAATTGCTGTATGAGTTCTAGTAATTTGGGGGTGGAGTCTTTTGGGTTTTCCACATAAAGTATCATGTCGTCTGCAAAAAGAGAGAGTTTGACTTCTTTGCCAATTTGAATACCTTTTATTTCTTTTTGTTGTCGATTGCTGTTGCTAGGATTTCTAGTACTATGTTGAACAATAGTGGAGAGAGTGAGCATCCTTGACGTGTTCCTGATCTTAAGGGAAAGGCTCTCAGCTTTTCCCCATTGAGGATGATATTCGCTGTGGGTTTTTCACAGATGGATTTTATGAACTTGAGGAGTGTTCCCTCTATCCCTATATTCTGAAGAATTTTATTTTTTTTTAAGACTTTATTTATTTATTTGTCAGAGCGAGCCAGAGCACAAGCAGGGGGAGTAGCAGAAGGAGAAGGAGGAGCAGACCCCCGCTGAGCAGGGTCCAGGACGTGGGGCTCGATCCCAGGACCCTGGGACCATGACCTGAGCTGAAGGCAGTCTCTTAACCGACTGAGCCACCCAGGTGCCCCCTGAAGAATTTTAATCAGGAAAGGATGCTGTATTTTGTCAAATGAACTTTTGGGACTTCATCAAGATAAAAAGCTTCTGCACAGTGAAGGAAACAGTCAACAAAACAAAGAGACAGCCCACAGAATGGGAGGAGATATTTGCAAATGACACTACAGATAAAGGGCTGGTATCCAAGATCTATACAGAACTTCTCAAACTCAACACCCAAAAAACAAATAATCAAGTCAAAAAAATGGGCAGAAGATATGAAAAGACACTTCTCTGAAGAAGACATACAAATGGCTAACAGACACATGAAAAAATGTTCATCATCACTAGCCATCAGGGAAATTCAAATCAAAACCACATTGAGATACCACCTTACACCAGTTAGAATGGCAAAAATGGACAGGGAAAGAAACAACAAATGTTGGAGAGGTTGTGGAGAAAGGGGAACCCTCTTACACTGTTGGTGGGAATGCAAGTTGGTACAGCCACTTTAGAAAACAGTGTGGAGGTTCCTCAAAAATTTAAAAATAGAGCTACCCTATGACCCGGCAATTGCACTGCTGGATATTTACCCCAAAGACACAGATGTAGTGAAAAGAAGGGTCATATGCACCCCAATGTTCAGAGCAGCAATGTCCGCAATAGCCAAACTGTAGAAAGAGCTGAGATGCCCTTCAACAGATGAATGGATAAAGAAGATGTGGTCCATATATACAATGGAATATTACTCAGCCACCAGAAAGGATGAATACCCAACTTTTACATCAACATGGATGGAACTGGAGGAGATTATGCTAAGTGAAATAAGTCAAGCAGAGAAAGTCCACACTCACCCCCCCACCTCACTTATGCACTCACTCTCTAAGGAAA